>NW_026067955.1:1232180-1558675 GCF_014885135.2 Alexandromys fortis
TATATATATATCCCTAAGGCACAGTGCTTGGCACTGGCAGTTTTGGAGGAAAGGAGTCAGAATTGGTGTCCCACACTGGAATCACAGCCTAAACTACCCCTCCATACTCAATGGCAGCTCAGAGCAAGGTGTGCGTGGGAATTCAGGTGGGATCAGGCTGTGGGGTGAGGGTGTTCCAGATATCTAAGGACAGCATGAGGGTCCTACCCAGGGGCCAGCCTGCTTGATCTCCCTACCTGGTTCCCCTGTGTCGCTGGTTACATGATTGCCGGTGAGCAGGAGGGTTTCTTCTTCTTGGATGGGGCTCCCAGGGTTGGAAGACCCATCCAGATGGGGAGGCGAGACGGCCTTGGAAGTGCTGGGTCTGGGCTGTTCAGGGGAGCTATTGGTCAACCTGTCCTCATCCTCCTCTGTGGACTCCATCTTGATCATCTTCCTGGAGCAATCGCTGTGGCAGCAGCACTTCCTCTTCTTGGAGATGACCGTCTGAGAGGCTTCCTGCACAGTGATTACAGGGGCGACTCAGAAGCCTCCAGTGTTGCTGGGCTGAGGACCCTGAGCTGAGTGCCATGGGCTTGTGGCATGTTTTTGCTCCTGTTCCTTTGGCCATGCTGACCAAATCTCTGCAGTTAGGAAGCTCTCTTGGGTTGCCATGCACACTGGTCATGGCCGCTGGCCAGCCCTCTCTGTTGGCCTTACAGCTTTGGTCATCTCAGCATCCCGGCTGGGATCAAGCTTATTGGGGGCTTCCTAGTGGAGCAGCCCTGAGCAATGGAGAATATGGGGGTACACGCTGAGCAAATAAGACCTCAAGAAGGTCCAGATTGTCATCTGGCTATGCCTCACTGTTGATGGAGTCTGAGCCCTTCAGATGAGGCAGGGTTGAGTAGGGGTACTTACCTCTCGATAGGTGGGGGCTTTCATAGAGAAGGCATACACTGGCACAGGGTGCGCTCCGGGCACTGACTGTACCATGGCCACAGGCTGGGTCTTAGACATATTCAGGGCTTCAGCCTGTGCACTCTGCACTTCATTGGGCTAGAAGATCAGGTAACAAGAAAGTCAGAAATGGCCAGGAACGCTGGGTCTAACAACCTGCCTCAGTTGTAAGCTTCTTGGTCCCAGTCACTGGGACAAGTAGTTCTTCCCAAACCCTCTATGACGTCACCTCCTTCTGAACTTGGGTTGGCGGTACCCAGCTGGCATCAGCAGTTTCCTGACAGGGCAGGAAGATACTTCAGGGACCACAAGGCCCAACTCCTCAGAACATGCCTGACAACTAGCCTAGCATGCATGCCTCTAGAGACAAGCCACTCGCTGTTGTTGAGGGCAGCACCTCCCTCAGCAATGGTAGAGTTGCGGCAGTGAGAAAATCCAAGCTCAGCCTCCTGTGAGCTTGCCCTATCCCTGAGTCTTAACTGTCCAGCAGCTGCTACACAATGAAATTACTTAAAACTCACTGGGCCTCAGTCTCATTCCAAAAACTGGGCTAATAACATTTGCTTCATAAGGTAATATGGATGGAAGATGCCAAGCGCCTCCAACGTATCTAAAAGAGTATGTAGCCCCTACAGAGCTCCAGTAGTGGGTAGGTGAGGATTAGATCAGCCAGAATGGATATAATACTGGCTTTATTACTATTCCAGGTCAGACTTGGTGCTCAGGGGTTTGTGTATCCATATCAAAATGAAGCCAGGGCCGTTCCTCAAAAAGTGAAAAAGGAGCTGGAGAGATGGCTCTGAGGTTAAGAGTATTGGCTGCTCTTGCAAAGGACCTGGGTTCAGTTCCCAGCACTGATACTCTCTTTTGGCTTCTTCAGGCACTGCACACGTATGGTGCACACGTATGGTACACTCATGTGCAGGCAAAACACTCATACACATAAAATAAAAAAGAAATAAATTGCCACATGACTTATTCTGCTCCTAGGTACCACCGCAAAAGTACTTAGGTAAATGTTTAAATGCAAACTTACACGTGGGGCTGGGCAGGCAGTTCAATGGTAAAGAACCTGTGTACCATGTATCAAGCCCCAGATTTGATCCTCAAAACAGGAGCGAAGAGTTTAAACGTCTTGTCTTTGCCTTTGTAACTGCAGCTGCTGGCATATATACTTAGGCCGGACCTTCCTATCGGCAAGGCTGGGCGCCTCTGCCTCTGTTCCCTCAACTTTCTACCCACCAGTACTAAAGAAGAAGACAGGGGGAAAGTCACTGACTTATGGTTGTCTTAGAACAGCAGTTCTCAACATGGAAGTCATGACCCCTTTGGGGTAGAATGGCCCTTTCACAGGGGTCGCCTGAGACCCACTGGAAAACAGATGTTTACGTTATGATTCCTAACAGTAGCAAAATTACAGTTATGAAGTAGCAACGAAAACAATTTTATAGTTTGGGGGTTACCACAACATGAGGAACCATTTTTTTTTACTTTTTTTTTTTTTTTTAAGATTTATCTATTATGTATACAGTATTCCTCCTGCAAGCATGCCTTCAGGCCAGAAGAGGGCACCAGATCTCATTACAGATGATTGTGACCCACCATGTGGTTGCTGAGAATTGAGCTCAGGACCTTTAGAAGAGCAGGCAGTGCACTTAACCACTGTGCCATCTCTCCAGCCCGAGGAACCATATTTTCAAGATTATTTGTTTAGTATACAGTGGGGTTCTGGCTGTATATATGTCTGTTGAAGGTCAAATCCTCTGAAACTGGAGTTATAGGCAGTTATGAGCTGCCATGTGGGTGCTGGGAATTGAACACGGGTCCTTTGGAAGAGCAGTCAGTGCTCTTAACCACCGAGCCATCTCTCCGGCCCCCGAGGGTCACAGTGTTAGGAAGGTTGAGAACCACTGGGTTAGAGCTTTAAAATCATAAATATTTCCCTCTCTGAGGCGGTGCTGTGAGGACCAGAGCCGCCTCTCTTGACAGGAATGACAAAGCAGCCATATTACCCTGAGACAGGTCTGTGCCTGCCTCCCTTGACCTTTGCACCCATGCACTGCTACCCACCCCTTTCTGAGGACGAAGCTCAGCACCCAGATTATGACCGTGGTGTAAAGCAGGAAGTTTTGTAAAGCAGAGCACTGCCAAAGTTCAAGCTCAAACTGCTTCACAGCCAAGTCTCTCGGGTTTGCAACTCTGCAGGAGGCCTGAGACATCATGCTTTCTAGGAGCTCCAAATTCTCCAAGCCCTGCCTCCCCCAGGAAGCCTTTCCTGACTGCTGTAGCCCACAGTAATCTTTTGCCCCTGGGTGACCCCAAGGCAAAGCCAGAGAGGCTTAATACCCTTGTTGCCCACCAGCAGTCCCGGGCCTACATCTTGACATGCAGACACACACAATGGAAAGACCAAGCTAAGGGGGGTGAAAGATATCAGGTGCGGGAGGAAGTGAGAGGACTCAGCCTGCCGCCGGGGAGCCCTGCCTAAGAGGAGAGCTGGTGGGGAGAATGGAAAGAATGCCTGTGTATTTCTACCCTGGGAAGCACGAAGTCAGAGCAATCAGAGGAGGGGGTACCACTTCAAGAATGAATGGCTTTCCTGCCCCCAAAGGCATGTGTGTGTATGCAATCAAGGGTGCAGCCGAGGGAATACCAACATGAGAATACCTAAGGATGTCTTCCCACCCCGAGAAACTAGAGCTTTTAGGTATATGATGGCTCTGGAATCTGTGGGATTGAGCTCTTGATGCCTAGCCTTAAATCCAAGAATCATGTGGGTGGGGGAGGAGGTTCACCTATGCAAGCCTCAAAAAATGGCTCGTACATTCAGTATGAGCTTCAGGGATGTCCCGTGTCACATCCAAAGGAGCCATTGTTTATATTTACTTCCTCCACTTCCTGTCCACCTCTGGGTCTGATTTCTCCTGAAGTAGCTCATGGCCCATCAAGAGCTACTCAGGCATTCAGGAACCCTCACCAGCCAGCCAGCCCTTCCTTAAGCTTTCCTTAACACTCTCCTGAGAGCTCCAGTCCAGTCATTGGCTGTCCCCTCTCGGGCACTCTCCACGCTGTCACAGGACATCAGGACTCCCAACTCCTTGTCTACCAACTCTCCTCACACATCAAACCCCCTCTCACCTGCTTGAGGTCAAGAGAGTCCTTGGGAGTGCTGGCTGCCTCTGGTCTGGCTCTCTCGGCTACAGCTGCGTCTGGAAAGCAAAACAGAGAAAGCATGAGGGCCGTCTAGTAAGGAGAATTCTGGCCTGGGACAGTGACAGGGAGGAGGTCCTTGCTGCTTTTCCTGGGTATTCACCATTGAACATGTCTCTACAGAGAGACTGGAGTTGACTGCTGTAGGCATAAATCCAGCGAGAACAGAGGGGAAGGTAGCACTTTGACTCTAAATCCCAAGTGCATCTCTGTTCTAGGACCACACCTTTAGGAGCCCATAGCCACCAGCACCAGGAGGAAGCCTTTATTCTTGGAACCTGCCAGGAGCCAGTACAGGTAGTCCTCAATAGCTGCTCCAAGTTGAACTTCTAAAAGCTTTCGATAAAAACCCTGCAAGTGTACATGTGCACCCGCGGTCTTTGTTGTGAAAACCCCTTAATGCCACAAGCTCACACAGGACACAGCTCCAGGATTCTGATTCAGAGCCAAGCTTGTGTCTAAGCTACCTGGCCCAGGATCCTCTCCCAATTGGACAGGACACTTTTGAGGGAGGAGCTGGTCTGCCACTTCTGTACCTCAAAAGAGCCTACCTAGTACCAGTAAGGACCTAGAGACCGGCAGTTGGCTGTTTCGTTCTAGGAGAGTTCTTCCTTTCGGTCGGACCAAGTACCTCCCTGCTAGGTTTTCTGAGCCTCCTTCTCTCCTAACCTTACATCCCAGTAGATTTCTCTTTTCCTGGGTGAGGGGACTTAGGAGACCCTAAGAGTGGGCTGCAATGATACCACATCCGGTTCTCAGCTCAGTAGCTTCTCAATTTCCACGTTTCCCGAGGTTGACAAAGTCACATCTGTTCCACAGAGTTGTATAAGTTAGCAAAGTGCCTCCTCTGGGTGCCTGCCACAGCAAATGATCCTATTCTTTTAGTCTGTCCTCTGGAACCTAAGACTTGATTGTCCTCTTTCATCTACCAAACAGAGATCATCTTTTCTGAATTGCCGTCCCCTGGGGGCAGCAGTGAAGCATGGGACCTTTAAATGTCAAACCAACTGCCCATAAGTGTGGCCTCAGCATTTACCTGTCTTCGGGGTGATGCAGGAGATGAGGTCCTGCAGACACATCTTGAACTCCTCGAAGCCGCTGGTGCGTAGCTGGACTTGCTGGTTCTGGGGCTCCTCCTGGCGCAGGCGGCAGAGTGCCCTGCGCAGAAAGCAGTGCATGTCCATCACCTCCTGGTCGGAGGCATAGAGCTTCATCCTCTTGACCAGCGCCTCACCAGTGCTGATGCGCTGCAGCACAGCTTCCAGGTGGCCCAGCTGACCAGCTATTTCCTGGTAGTCGCGCTGGTAGCATGCATTCACCGCCTCGAGCAGTTCGCGCTCCTGCGCCTGCACATGCTCTATCACTTGACGAACGCGGGAGCGGATTCGCTCCTCAGCGTCTGTGCGTGCGTGCTCCAGCTGGCCTATGGCTGAGCGCATCTGCGAGTGAGCATTGTTGAAGGTCCTTTCCTGCTCCTGCAGTGCCTGCGTCATGGTGCCGAGCTCCTCATGCCACTGCTGGATCTCCTCGCCAATGTCGCACTGGAGATCGCCGTGGCTGCGGTCCAGGATTGCACATGTGCAACACAGAGGCTTAGCGCAGCCTCGGCAGTAGATGCTGCGGATACATGAGACCACTTAGGACATTCTATTTCTCAGCTTGTTTTTCCCTATTCAGTGTCTATGGCTATGGTTATGATACCAGATCTGCTCACAAAATACAAGACAATAAAAAGCTACTACAGGGCCAGAAAGTCCCGGGAGTAAAGGCGCTCACAGGCAAGCCTGATAACCGAGTTTGATTTCCCAGAACCTATATGGTGGAAAAACACAACCGATGTCCGCAAACTGTCCTTTGACCTCTACACGTGTGCCATAGCATACGTGCACTCCACACACACACACACACAAACACACATTTTTTTAAAAGTTAAAAAAAAAACGACCACAGTAACAATTCCCCTACCTATGTAGCAATGCAGACACATACAAAAAAAATCACTTTCTTTCTGTCATTTCTTTCTTTTTTCTTTTTGGTTTTTCAAAATAGTGTTTCTCTTACTGTGTAACAGTGCCGGCTGTCCTGGAACTCACTTTGTATACCAGGCTGGCCTCAAACTCATTGAGATTCGCCTGCCTCTGCCTCCCAAATGCTGGGATTACAGGCGTGCACCACCACCACCAGGCCCGCCTGGCCCGCCATTTCTTAGCATCCCCTAACAACATCCCCTAACTCTAGCTCTGACCCCGGCCTGCCCACTCAGGCCTCAGCTGAGTATGGGATGGTTTCTTCCTCCTACCTCTCCACACCCAAACTCCGAAGCACCTGCCGTGCCTGTCACTCCACCTTTGCAAGTACTGGCTGGGTACTTTTATTATTATTCTCTTTTCACAGCTGAAGAAACCAAGACTTACAGCTAAGCAAAGTGCTGGGCTAATGTTTGTACTTAAAAAATAAAACCATACTACAAGTACCTGGTAACTTCCTTCTCTACTCTTTCATTTGGGACATTCCTTTAGGTCCATAGGGACAAACCCTAATTTTTTTTTAAATAGCTCCTTTTTAGCTATTAAATACAATCGTTTGGTTCAACAGGCTCCCTTTCCACAAACAGTCACATGATTTCCTGTTTGTGCATTTTCTTTCTGCCTTTCTTCTCTCTCCCTTTTATTTTTTGACTGGTGTGAATCGTGATTTAATAGCATAACATCATGTTAGGCAGCCTAACGTATGGGTGCCTTTCTCTCTATGAAGTAGAGTACAAATAATAGATTGCTAGATCAAAGAATGTATATCTCTATCTTAATATTTTATGCACGTTAACATATTAATTAATGGTAAGTATGTGATGTCATGGATATTCTAATTAGTTGAATTTTTCCAGCTCTACAAGGTATATCACAACATCATGGTGTATATGATAAATATACATACAGTTTTTATTAGTCAATTTAATATATAGGCTAACTGAAACTTTCACAGCATTTTCTGTAGCCATTCTATCTAATTTTTGAATGTGTTACAAAGTGAAAGGACTTTAAATGTGTGATTAAGCCGGGTGGTGGTGGCGCACACCTTTAACCCTGGCACTTGGGAAGCAGAGGCAGGCAGATCACTGTGAGTTCAAGGCTAACCTGATCTACAAGAGCTAGTTCCAGGACAGGCACCAAAGCTGCACAGAGAAACCCTGTCTCAAAAACCAAAAGGTGTGATTAAATTAAGAAACTTGAGGTTATAGGAGCTGTAGAGATGGCTCAAAAGTTTAGAGCACCTGGTGCTCTTCCAGAGTTCCCCAGTTTGATTCCCAGCACCCACACAGTGACTCACGACATCTGTAAGTCCTGTTTCAGATCTGATGCTCTCTTCTTACCTCTGTGGGCCCCAAACACACATGTGCATGCATACATGCAGGCAAAACACACAAATAAATAAACCTTAAAAAAAAGATTGTTTAGGGCTAGAGAGATGGCTCAGTGGTTAAGAGCACTGCCTGCTCTTCCAAAGGTCCTGAGTTCAATTCCCAGCAACCACATGGTGGCTCACAACTATCTGTAATAAGATCTGGTGCCCTCTTCTGGCCTGCAGGGATACATGCAGGCAGAATACTGTATACTTAATATATAAATAAATCTTTAAAAATGCTGCAAGAAAGAGGATGAATTTGGGGGCTGGGAAGATTGCTTAGTTGGTAAAGTGCTTACTGCACAAGCAAGGGGCCCGAGTTTGGATTCCGAGCACTCACATAAAAAGCAAGGCATGGTGGAGGCAGACATAGGTGGATCCCTGGAGTTTGCAGCCTTCCAGTCTGGCTGAATTAGGGAGCCCCAGAATCCATGACTCTGTTTCAAAAAGTAAGGTGGAAAACAACTGAAGAAGACACCAATATCAACTTCCAGTCTACAAACACACACACAGCCAAAGACACATACACACAAGCACGCACAGTCATGTACACATACACACAGGCATGCACACACAGGCATGTATGCATACACTCAAGTTCAAGGCCAGCCTGAAGAACTAGTTCCAGGACAGGCTCCGAAGCTACAGAGAAACCTTGTCTCAGAAAACTAAAAAAAAAAGGAAAAAAAAAGAAATATCCAAAATAATCAGTTAAGGCCATGAGTTAAAAAAGGATATTCAGTAAGAGAGAAAGATAACAGCATGTCACGCTATTGGATATATATATACATATATAAACAGCCAACTCTGCCATTTACTTATGCCCATCTTGAATGCCACACTAACCTTAACAGCTTTGGCAGAATATTTCTAAAGTGCAAGATATGCCATGTCAGAAATTTGTTACAAAATTCAATGACAAAAATTCATCATTAAACATTAACAGAATCTGGTGCTATACGAAATAGACAATGATTCCCTATGTAACACGAGCAATTCTGGAGTTATCAAGAAAGCTATAAAAATGACTATCACATGGCTTTGCCTGTATATGGTAGTTCTAATGTTGGTTACCCACTCAAATGATGTTACGTAAGTTTCCTTTAAAGTGTAGTGATACTGTTAGGTTATTAATTTTAAAAAAAACCTCTGAAAAAAATAAACTAAAAGGCGTGCCATTTGTGGTAGCAAAGCAAAAAAAGGTAAGAAGGCAGAAACTGAGGAGAAAGCAGAGTAATGTAGGAAAATGTCCCTGAAGTTTGAGATTGATGGAGTCTGGCAGGTTCCCGAATAACCTGATACGAAATGCTCACTGTCAAGACAGCTCGGATGTCTCAGGTTTCCAATGCTATGATGGAACACCATGACCAAAGCAACCTGGGGAGGACGGGGTTCATTCTGCTCACACTTCCACAGCACTGTTCATCACAGGAGGGAGTCAGGACAGGAACTTAAACAGGGCAGGAAACCGGAGGCAGGATTCCTCTGCCTTGCTCAACCTGCTCTCTTATAGAACTCAGGGTCCCACATCGACCACTAATTAAGAAAACGTCCTGGAACACAGAAGTCCTCCTTGAAGGAAAATATTTACTGGCAACGTTTCCTCAGTTAAGAGCTCAAGCGAAACACAGAATCTGGGTAGTTTGGAGGTAGTAAAAACTTATCCTGGACTCTGTCGTCATTGTGGCAAAAAGAAAAAGGAAAGAAAACACAACAGTTTGGGGATCACGGTGCTGATGTAAAATGGCATCATTGTTGAGGTGGAAACAAAGCTGCAAGGATGGGAACTAAGCATTAGAGTCCATTGATACTAAGACGGAGTACTTCAGTACAAACAGTTAGACTTCAACAGCTTTTGTTAAAGGTGTGTGTGTGTGTGTGTGTGTGTGTGTGTAGGTCAGAGGAAATAGCTTATTGTGGAGATCAGACAACTTGCCAACTTGCAAGAGTCATTTCTTTCTTCCTACCATGTGGCTTGTGGGATCAAACTTAGGTCAACAGGCTTGGGAGCAAGTGCTCTTACCCACTGGGTCATCTTCTCAGCCCCTCCGATAATTTTTTAAAGTCTAAGCATTGAGGTTTAAAAAAGATGATCTTAGAGGAATCTTTTTGGAAGGGTGGTCTCTCTCTCTCTCTCCTGTCTTTTTTCTTTTCTTTATGGTGACTGGGGATCAAACCCAGGACCTCACAAAACTCAGCAGATACTCTACCACTGAGCTGCATCCCCAGGCCCTAAACATACCTTGAAGTTGGCAAGTCTAATTTGTTTTTCTGTTAAATTCAAGGAAAATGAAACTTTACATTGCTTTAACAGCATGCTTCCTTTTAACAGTACGGTTCTAAAGGAAATCACACTCTGCACTCTAAATAAGCAACCTGCAGGGTCCTTCTGCTAGCGACAGGCAGCTGGAAGGGGGAGGCCAGCAGGGCAGGAGAGGCAGTCTGCAGCCAGAAGTCCTTCATCCAGTTCTGTCCCTGGGTGCGCTGAGCCCTCCTTCTAGGTTAGTTCCTACGAACTCCTTGACCTTCCATTTCTTTTTTTTTGGGCAGTGGAAACAGTCTTAGCAGGTGGTTCAGGATTAAGACACCACTGGAGAACCTCTCAGAAGATGAGCTGGTGCTCTACCACAGCAGGAAGGAAGGTGGAATTAGCTCAGAACTCTCAGTTCTGTGGCTTCACATGACACCGGCTACAAATCTGTCCATTGCCCGCGTTTCTGCCCATACCTGACACTGTATTTTCTTTGATTCCTTTGCAGTAGCCATTTTTCTGGGACACATTGAAGGTGTTTCCCCACTAGCACCAGTATGGAATCAGACTTCCTTTTAAGAAGGATACACCCATGAACTTTGAGAAAGTGTGACTTTGGCACAGGCCAAGCTGCACGGCCCCTAGCATCCCGAGAAGCTTTTCAAGCCGAGCACTCGACCCACTGGTAATAATTCTGAAACTCAGCTTTGAATGTGTTGTCCCCCAGGACTCCAGGCTCACTGCATGTAACCCCCCTAGCTCTTGAAATACTCTGGCAATCCTGGGGAAAGAGCCTTTGTAAATGGAGTGGCCTTGGCAGAAAGCCAGGCCACAGAAACACAGAGACCTTCTTGGTGGCACAATCTACTATCTAATCAGGCTGGGATCAGGCGCCAGACCACTTTTCCGGGTTTATAATATGAGCTCTCAACCATTTTACATTCCAGAAGATTCTCATTACTCACTCATTTTTACAAACTCTTTTTTATGGAACTCATGAAACATAACAAACCTCTCCAAGTATGATTTAAAAACTGCCTCTAATCCTCCTCACAGTCAAACTTCAACCTGCCTGGCCCCGTATCTGAAGCCTATGGCCTATGGCTCCTGAGGCCTATGGCTCCTCACTAGGGAGCACTCTGCGGTGTGTGCTCAGCACAGCCTTCAGGCCTCAAAGACACCGATTCTCATTTGCATGGCAACAGCTGCTTCAATGCCCAGCACGAGGTAAACTGCTGCCTCCCTAAATGATTATTCAGTGGCGGAGGGACAGACAGACAGATGGGTTCCAGTTAGCTCCATTTTATGAGTTAGGAATCAATGAGAAAAGCCTGTCACCATTAAGTCTCTCATCCTTCCACACTGTCCAGAGTCTCCATGCCCCATCTCTGAGCAGCTAAGCCCAATGCCATCGCTGGAGCAGAGGGTTCAGCCTTTCCAGGGACTAACACTCTAACCCTGATCTTGACTTGAGTTATTTTAAATTCTTTGGTTTTTTTCCCCCTCTGATACATCACAATGGCCAGGTGTGTGGAAGAATCTCTTTTATACACATAGCATCCTACCAAATGCAGTATGGTTACTACTGGGTCTGAAGCCAAGTTTCCTGGGTAAGTATATTTTAAAAACTGGGGAAGGAGTCATTTACTATCCTTTCTGCAATGTTGGCCACCTGCTGGCAGCAGCCTTTCTTCTGCCATGCAGCAGTGCTCCTCCCCCATGCAGTGGTGCTCCTCCCTGACCAGACATCAATCTCAGTAACATTATGAGCACCAAGAAGACACAATGCACTAAAAGCTTAGGTAGCTTCTCCCAGAGGGTTGAGGAGGGCCAGGAGAAGGCACCTGGCTTGCTCACTACTGTCCCAATGCTAAGCGCAACCATCGGCCTGGCTCCTCAGCAGCCGTCCAGCTCTCCCTGCTCGGTCAGAGCTCTGCTACTGGATGTCAATAGTTCCCGCCCGGAGCTGTCCTTCCGTCACCTGTTTCCAACCATTCCAGCTCCTTGTCTTGGAGACTTTCTGCAGGGCTTCTGATACCATCACACATTTATTTATTTATTTATTCATTCATTCATTCAAAACAGGGTTTCTCTGTGTAGCCCTGTCCGTCCTAGAACTTACTCCATAGACCAGGCTGACCTCGAACTCACAGAGATCCGCTTGCCTCTGCCTCCTGAGTGCTGAGATTAAAGAAATGTGCCACCATTGCCTGGCCCTCATCACACTTCTTTGATTTGATTAGTTAAGTATTCCATTTTTTCCCATACAACTATTGTAACTTCCTACAGACTTTAATGGTCCTGGATGAATTCCCTCACCCTGACCCATAAAACTTTAGACTCAAACATCTGGACACAGAGAGTCCTAGATCCTTATCACTCATAGGTGAAAGACCTCTCAGGTGAGCCTCCAGGTCTTCCCGGCTCTGACAGTGTGAGATCCAGTCTGTCCCTTCCCTCCCCCATCTCATAGATCTCAATTTCCTACAGGAGCTTCTTTTTCCCTCCAGATTCTATACTTCAATTTCTGAGCACACCCAACACATGGTAAGAAGTCCTGTCAAAATCCTTATGAACAGGGCTGGAGAGATAGCTCAGTGGTTAAGAGCATTGCCTGCTCTTCCAAAGGTCCTGAGTTTAATTCCCGGCAACCACATGGTGGCTCACAACCATCTGTAATGAGGTCTGGTGCCCTCTTCTGGCCTGCAGACATACACACAGACAGAATATTGTATACATAATAAATAAATAAATATTTTAAAAAAAACCCTATGAACAGGAGTGAAATAGAAATGAGAATGCAATCAAATAAATCCTCAGTGAGGGCATTAGAGCAGAACACTGCACAGGAGATCCAGACATTGCAAAAGGCAGTGGTAAACAGATTTGAAAAAACTGAGGAAATTATCAAATTTGATAATCAGGAACAAAAGGTACAAAAGGCAAAATTTAACCTCATCGGTGCATAAAAAATCTCTGGGATAGCTCCCCCAGAGTTCTGCCTGCCTTTCCAGTAATAACAACAGAAAAAGTATCTGGCCCCAAGTACCCTAAGTTTGTCAAAGAATATACATGGGAGCCCATACATATGACTGATCTAAAGGAAATTAAACAAGCTATTGTAGCTTACAGACTACATTCATCCTTCATTAGGGAAAGGGTCAAAACCTGGGCTTTCAGTAGCAGAGGATACTGGCCTAACAGCTGCCAAAGTTGGCCACTTGAGATACAACCAGAGTGCAGGGAGAGAATCTAGCCATGACTTCAAGCAGCAAGCTTCCAACCGTATACTCCTTTGTCTCGTTAACACTCTACAGGGAACTCAGTGACATGACAAGAGGGTGCACATGGAAAAAAAAGGAGCAAGATGAGCAGGTTGAACGTTCTGGAAAGTTCATAAAATCATAACTTCTCCCAAGCCCCATGTGTCTGATGCCAGCTCATCTTCCCTATCCCTGTAATGGGCAATTTCTAAGACTCACAGATTCTCCAGTACTCTCTCTTGCATCTCCTGGCCTTTCTTTTCCTTCCAGCAGGGGCACTGCTACTCAGTCACCCTCTTATGACGCCCTCTCAGACGCTGCCTCTCTGTCCATCTAGGCCCGGCGGGTGGCTTTCTGCCATCTAGACCTTTAAGCCTTCCTTCCTTCTTACTTCTGCCCACACACTAGATATCAGCGCCCTGAGCAGGTAGTACTGTCAAGGGGACGTCACAGAAGAGACAGTGTAATCAGAGTCACTGAGAAAACACAAGCGTGAAGGGTATGTAGAGGCAGCCCGACCTTGTCACTCGCCTGCCTCTGCTGCTCACTGCTGTTTCTGCTTGTCCACCACAGATGCCCAAGGATGCAGGGCTGGGTCTGTTTGTACTCAGACAACAACACTTAACAGAGAACACGGCAGTACTGGCATGGCATGACGGCAGAACAAGACAGTCCACTCCACAGACATTCCAACCGCCTGAGGCAGACCCTAACCCTGGTTTAAAGCTCCCCAGCAGGAACTACAGGTCAGCTCAATGACAAAGGCCAGGGTGGTTTATTTTGGCTTGTGGCCAAAGGGAAAATTGTGGGTTATTCATAGCACTGAGGTTGGTGAAAACATAAAACAAAACAAACAAACAAACAAAAAGTAAATTTTTCCATAACTACTAGTTAAAAAAAAAAAAGAACAAAATTGTCCCCTGGCCTCTACATACATGAGCACACATGCACCTGTGTGTGTATGTGAGTCCACATATACACATATATATATTCACAATTCATATTGTACTTGTATAGACTTTTTAAAATCATTATTCCCAAATATTAAAGTATAAAAATTATTCAAATGGCATTTATAATTTTTAGGATTATAATTAATTTTTGTTGTTTTTTTGTTTGTTTGTTTGTTTGTTTTTCAAGACAGGGTTTCTTTGTAGCTTTGGAGCCTGTCCTGGAACTATCTCTTATAGACCAGGCTGACCTTGAACTCACAAAGATCTGCCTGCTTCTGCCTCCCGAGTGCTGGGGTTAAAGGTATGCACCACCATTGCCCAGCTATAAGTAAATTTTTAAGAGTCAAGGTCTCACTATGTAGCACTGGCTGACCTAGAACTTGCTATGTGGACTAAACTGTCCTCAAACTCACCAAGACCTGCGTGCCTCTGCTACCCTAGTGCTGGTATTAAAGATAGCCTGGCTTATGTGTAATCTTGAAGTGGCTTAGAGTTTGCAGGAAAATGAGCGCTTTTCTGGGGAACTGGGGGAAATCAATCATCCCTCTATTATGAAGGATTGCATTATCATCCTCAAAGAAATGAAAGATTACAAATTAAAGAGATTAGTATAAAACAGACAAAAAAACCTAACGCAGAAACCATACACACGTCATACTAAGCTGATTATACTTACAGTTACAGAGAATAGCCTAATTAAAATAATTCAAAATATATCCTAGCTAGTAATGAAATTAATAGTATGTCAAGATCTAAGTTGAGTTATTCCTCCTAAGAACCAAGATTCAGCTCAAAAGAAAAGATGTTCATTTAATTTCTCATATCGAAAGATTATAGAACATATAGAGATTATAGGCATGAGCTCTTCCTTGGTCGGCATCAAAACCATACGCCATCAAAAGAGAGGGACTGAAGATTGATTGCCTAAAACTAAAGAGGTATTCTTAAATACAATACCACCTACTAAGTAAAACAATACCACAACAGATTCTTACAGAGCGACAAACTCCTCAATGTCAAAGCAAACAGGACTCCAGACTGGCAATTCACAAAGGAAGAAATACCAGGGCCAATAGACAGACAGAAAAGCCTTTGGATCTTAACACTCGCAGTGAAACGCAAATTAAGTTTAAGTTCCGGGGGTAGTCTGAGGAACCCAGCAGGGGGCAGCACTCCTCTGAGGCTGGGCAGGAAGCGAGCTCCTGCAGTACCTAGTCTGTAGGTTAAGGGGTGTCCCAAAGGAGGAAATGCTTTCTGTTGCCTATTGATTTTCCAAGAACTACTAGCCCTATTAGGCAGAACCGTATGCAAGCAATCTACTTCTGAGTATCAAAAGTTCACTTATCATATACTAACTTAATGGCTAAAAATGCAGAAACAAGCCCTTATAAAGTTACCCTACCTGCATGTACATTCACAAAGAAACTTACAAGCATTCAAAATCAGTAATGGCAGCTGCTCAGTGGAGGAGGGGAAGTGTTGAAAACTAAGCAGATGGGAATGGACTAGAGATGGCACTTCTATTTAGTACACATTTTGTTTGTGAGTCATATAAATATATTCTCTATATAAACATAAAATTCAAATATGCTGTTTAACGAAAAATAATTGTAAGTGAATTTCTCTTTTTCTTTGTTCTTTCCATTTAGACATTTTCAGACAGCGCTCCCCAGTGATACAGTCTCAACTTTCCAGACACCATTTACCTGCCCCTCATCTTAACATCCAGCCTTACTGAGATTCTCCGGGACCCCTAAAGAAGAGTCCGCTCTTAAGACATTTAAAATTCTGTGGCATGTACTAAAACGTACTGTTTTTACACCTCACTTGCAACGGCACTCTGAAAACTTTTGTCCTAAAAACATACTAGGTGAGGGCGAAAGGATGACTCTGCAGCACTATATATTTCAGGGGGACATTAGGAGCGATTTCTACAAGCCAGCGGACCCCATTTTGAGTGACAAGGCTCCCTGAAACTCCCACCCTTGGCTCCAAGATGCTCCACTCACTTGGCCTGCTCAGTGGGGCGATGTTTTTTGGTACTGGAGCAAAAGATGTTGGACTTGCGTGTACCATCGAGGAATTCGCGAACTGAGCTGTCGCGGAGCTCGGCCAGGGGCCGGGCCTCGTGCTTGAGGTACCACTGGTGCGCCTCGAAGCACTTGTTGCACATGAGCTGCTCACACTCGAAACACCAGAAGTCAGCCGACTCTTTGCAGCGGGTGCACGTAGCCTGCACATCCACGATCTGCCGGAACACCGCCAGGCGCCGCTGCAGGCTCTCGAAGAACGTGTTATCCAGGGCTTCCACAGAAGCGTCGGCTCCCGGCCCCTGGCAGATAGGGCACTGAAAACCCCGCGCCTCCAGGCAGCCGGAGCACAGCGTGTGCAGGCAAGGAAGCAGCTTGGGGCACTTGGCTTGGGCCTGGCAGCCCAGGCAGCGCAGAAACTGGAATTCCTCCTTCAAGGTTTGCTGGTGAACCAAAGAGAGAAATGAGGCCTACAGAAAGCCCAGAATTCCCCCACTGCCAGCCCATCCCATCCCTTGAGCTGGAAGCTGGAATTGGTAGGACCTCGCATTCCATCCTAGGGAGTCATTGGATCATGCTCTGGCTTATCGGCACCCCAGTTCTTCATTTACTCAGGCCTTGGAGCTCTCACTGCACAATTTACCGGGCACCTATCTACATATCACCAACCTCACTAATAGGCCCAGAGAGAAGTCTGGATACACTTTTGCATTCAAAGAACTCAAGTTTGGAAATCAGATAATACACTAACGTACCAACCTCACACAACTGCCGGGGGGGGGGGGGTCGCCAATAGTTAGACATAGAACTACTATATGATCAGAACTTCTTTCATATACACCCAGAAGAACTGGGGGACAATCCCAAGCAGATATTTATATACTAATGTGTCCAGCAGCACTATCACAAGAGTCACAGCGACCCAAGTGCCGATTAGCACATGAATTCATGAGCAAAACGTGTCTGCACATATAATGGAATATTATTCAACCTTTAAAAGGAATGAAATTCTGATTACATGCAACAACATGGATGAACATTATGGTAAGTGAAATATGCCATGAGGTGAGAAATATCGTGCAATTCCATGTATATGAAATATTAGACTAGTTAAGTTCATAGAAACAGGAATTATAGCTATTGTTTAAAGGGCACAAAGTGCTCAGTACAGTGCCTGGCACATGAGAAATACCCATAAATGTTAACTAGTATCGTTAGTCCTTAGCTATAGAATGCTAATAATTAAAACGATCTAGCAATATGGCCTTATTTAAGCTTTTGTGAAGGGGAAAGGGAAAAGAACAAAGAGATAGAGGTTTTTCTTTTGGAGATAAGTATGATAAGTTGAGGTAAAACTTCAGGGAGAACCAAGAACTAGGCTTCCTTAGGAGAAGCCACATGAGCAGGGCATGGTTGCACACACCTTTGCTCCCTGTACTCTCAAGGTAAAGACAGGTGATCTCTGAGTTTGAGTCCAGCCTGGTTTACACGGTGAGCTCCAGCCCTGCCAAGACTATATAGTGAGGCCCTGCCTGAGGAAAAGAAAAACGAAATATCCCTAAACTTCATATGCATAAAATAAAATAAACCTATAAAAATCAAAAAAGAGAGAAGCCAAATGAATTGCCTTGGTATTAGTCAAGACAGCACTTTGGTCGGGGCCAAGTTTTGTCTATTTCTGTTGTATTGTTTTGAAACAGGGTCTTGCTGTGTCGCCCTTAGCAGTCTTGAACTCTCTTTGTAGACCAGGCTGGCCTGCAACTTATCACCTCCCTCCAGCACCTATATCTCAAGTACTGTTGCTCCTGGCATATACTACCACAGCTGGGGGGAGGGGGTGTAAATGATTTTGTCATGTTTGGGGCATGCCTTTAGCTCCAGGCTATGGCAAAGGAGGCTCCTGCCCTGGCCATCTCCCTGGACGATTTTCATCTGAGGTAGGAGCTAAAAGACAAGGCTCCTGGGGGGTAGGAGTGGCCCATCTCATTACAATCCAGCTATACCCATGGCTCTCCTAATTCATCCGGGTTCCTCTTTTTAGTCTATGCTATCCGTCCTACCACTGCCCGGACAAGAGGGTCAGGATCTTGGTGTCTCTCTAGGAACTAAGTTACCTTCTCTATAAAAACCTTCATTCTCAATTCCACCATTAAAGTAAACAAACAAAATCCTAACAATCCTTCATCTAACCCAGTAGTACCTCCGCCGGGCTTTGGTTGTGTTCATGGTCTTCAGAGGGGTCCTCCGGAGGAGGCATGGTGGGCGTGGGGGCCAGGGTGGGGTCCTGTTGGAGGCAGGGAGATCCAGAGGACGCGGGCGCCTTCTGCATGGAAACCGGTGCAGTTTCGATTTCTGGAATGGGTTTGTGAGGGCGGGAGAGGAGTCCCAAACTTGAGGCAAAAAACTGAGCAGCCTGAACTGTCCAGCGGGGAGGTACCCGCTGAGGGCCCGCCTCCCGAGAGGAAGTGAGACAAGGCTGGGGCGGGTCTAGGGGCGGAGGGACTGGTTTTTTGAAATCCCTTCGGGAGTTAGAAGAGAAAAAGTAGGGAGCTATGGAGCCGCCTCTGGTAGAACCAGAAAGGTTAACCAAATACGCAAACAAACAAGCCCAGCGTGGTGGCATGGCTCTGTAGCAGAAAGATCGCGAGTTTGACTGCTCAACGGCAACGGCGGTAGAGCCTGCCACACGCGTTATGCACGCTAGGAGAGGTGCAGAGCCTGGCTGGCTATATAGAAGCACTCCCCTGTTCCAGATCTGTCTGTGAGCTATTCAGCTCACCTCACAGCTCTGTGCCTCCCTAGTTAAGAACCCCTCTTTGAGAGACTCTTTCTTTATTAAGAAATAAACCCCTCTTTGAGAGAACCACCAAGTCACCCCAAATGGAGACTTCGACCCAGTATTGGGATGAGTCTGCCTGGAAAGGCATCCCTCAGCTGAGAATAGAACACGCAGCAGAAACTACGGGGATTCAGGGTTGCAGAGACACTTTTAAGAGAGAAGAGAATCTGGAAAGGAAGACCATTTTCAGATCTGAGCTGGAACTCCTGAAGCGATCCCCGAGAGGAGGAGATTACTCATAAGGCGGAAGACTGACCAGTTCTATATATGATCTGAGTGTTGGTGAAGGTTTTGGGACATGGTGTCAGCTGTGTCTCTCTGGTAACCTTGAGACAGGAGGCTTATGAGTAGTGGCTGTGTGATGCAGAGGAGGACCTGAGTCAGGTGGGAGGACACTGGAGAAGGCAGAACAGGATGAAGCCTTGAGAGACAGCGGGTTTGGTGACCGGTGGAGAGCAGAGGGGACGGGGACGGGGGGGGGGGGGGGGGGGGGGGGGGGGGGGGGGGGGGGGGGGGGGGGGGGGGGGGGGGGGGGGGGGGGGGGGGAGAGGAAGGACGGGACTGGCCAGAAGCAGGGGAGAGAGCGAGGAGACAGAAAGCTAGCTCTGAGGGAAAAGGAGTCCAGAACCCAGTGGGCGAGGGAAAGGCACACCTGTAGGTAGCCTCACTGGCTGGTGCCTTTGGCTTCCAACTTCAATCTATTCCCACCCATTTTTCTGGCCTTGTGTATATTCATCCTATGTTGTGTTCCTATATGAAAGAAATCGAAAGGGATGATGACAGGTCCCTGCTTTTGTAAACTTAAGAGTTGAGATGAGTGAGGGGCTAAAGGGACACAACATCCTAGAAACTATGAGAAGCCTTGAAAATGGCCTCTACCTCCAGGCTGACCTGTACTTCTTGGCCTTTAAAATTAGGCCACCAAACCAAGAACAGTCAAGTGTAATGGACAGTTGTTTCTGTCATATATTGTTAAAAATATTTTATACAAATATTTGTGTTTTCTTTCCTCAATTTCTTTATCATGTGATTATATTAACATCAATTAAGAGAATATCAATGATTATATTTAAGTTCTAAATACTAAAAGAATTCCCTCAGGGACATTGTCACCTAAATTTATAATGCATTTGCAGTTGTATGAGAAATAGTTATGTTAGGTGTAATTATTACATTGTTAAATATATAATGTGTTTGTGACTGTACATGGGATAGATTTATTATGTTTAGGTATTATTATGACTTGTTATTGTTTTCATAAGGAGACATGATTGCATCTCAAGTTGACAAGGGGTGGAATTGTGATGGCTATTCTTGGTCATCAACTTGACTACATCTGGAATTAACTAAAACCCCACTCCTGGTACCAACTTGTCTTTTTATTGTTGTGATGAAACAGCATAACCAAAAAGCAACTTGGAGAGGAAAGGGGTTTAATCTGCTTACATTGTCACAGTGTAGTCCATCAATGAAGGAAGCCAGGACAGAGACTCAAACAGGGCGAGATCCTAGAGGCAGAACCTGATGCAGAGCCCATGGAGGGGTTTTGTTTACTGGCTTGCTCCCCATGGCTTGTTCAGCCTACTTTCTTATAGAACTTACAATGGGATGGGGCTTTCTACATCAATCATTAATTAAGGAAATGTCTACAGCCTACAGCCCAGTCTCATGGAGTTCCTTCCTGTTAAGTGACTCTAGCCTGTGTCAAGTTGACATTAAATGAGCCAGCACAGCAGTCGTAGGCAGAGGGACTTAGAAATGGGCTCTGGCGGGATCTCGGGAGGCAAGATTGGGAAAGCTTCATTTTTGCTGGTTTTATAAAATGGCTTCCTGACAGCCTCCCCAATATCCTATTGGAGTACATTTGCTCCCTTCATTTGGGAGTTCTAAAGCCATGGAAAGACAAATTCATTCAAATACCTGAATCAAGGTGTCTAATGCGATGCTGTGATAACTCTGCCATCTTTACCTCTGTGCTACATCCACCTCCACCACCACCATCACCTCCACCACCACCACCATCATCTCCACCACCACCACAACCACCACCACCAGCACCACCACCACCTCCACCACCATCACATCACATCCTCCACCACCATCCTCTTCACCACCATCATCTCCACCACCAGCACCAGCGCTACACCACCACCATCACCTCCACCACTACCACCACCACCACCACCACTACCACCACCATACCACCAGCACCACCACCACCACCAGCAGCAGCAACAGCAGAACCACCATCACCACTAGCACCACACACTGCCATGCTTCCTGAGGTGTCTGAACGTGGAATTTCTATTTCATACCAAAGTTCAGGCCTTCTGGCTTCACCTTGTCCACAGTGACTCAGATCTGCCATCACTAAACAAATAAGTACAGCGCTCAGTATGACAGGCTCTGTCTTTTGGGCTGTGGGGAAACAAAACAAGATCAATTTGCCAATTATGCCCAGGAAAAAGCCCAAATCGGAGTAAAAACACATTTGTCAGTGTGTTGAGTTCGAAGGAGGATTGTGAGGCAGATGACATTTCCTTGATTCTGGAGAAAAGGCTCCTGTAAAGCTTTTTTAAGCCAAACTTCCTCTCCTCCTTTCTTAAGGCCAGGTAAAAGATCAGAAAAGAGGTGGCTGGGACCCTTCAAGAAGCTCTAGTTTAGCACCAAGGCCTTGTCCCCAAACAGCGACCGCAGTTCAGTCCTCCCAGCACAGGGGGCGCTGTGGTACGGCGGGTGTGGACCCGGTCAGCTTCCTGATGCTGCGCAACCACTGTCCTTGGCGACACAAGTGAAGCCGGAAGCGGTGGAGGCGAGGCGAGGCGAGGCGGGGCGGGGCTGACGCGGCTGGGCAGGGCCAGCGCCCGGTGGAGGCACTGGGCGTGTACCCGGTCAGAAGTCATGTTCGGCAGGTCCGGCTACCGGGCGCTGCCCTTAGGGGATTTTGATCGTTTCCAGCAGTCAAGTTTCGGCTTTCTGGGTTCGCAGAAGGGGTGCTTGTCCCCAGAGCCGGCAGGCGTGGGGCCGGGGGCCGGTGAGTGGCTGGCTGCCCAGCAGCACTGCGGACCGCAGAGGGACTGGCCGGTACCCCCAGACCTGTCCTCCCTGCCCATAGGAGGAGGGAGCATGAAGGGAATAGGATGTGGAGAGGGTGTCAGACCAGGCGTTGGCATGCTGCTGCTTTGTCCCCTCTAGGGCCACCAGCTGCAGCTTCGGAACCAGCGTAGCCCCATCTTCCCGAATCTCAGCTTTTCACGTTCATATTTTCAGGGTAGCCCATCATGCATAGAAAGAAAACAGAACTCTAGGCAGAGGAGGCCACAAGCAGCCTAAAAACACCTGCAGAGAAATGGAAAAAGAATCACCCAAGGGTAGCAGCGCAGGGACCAGATGTCTCCTGTGTACTGGTGAAGATGCACAGAACAAAAAGGCAGGCCTGCAAGCGTTGCCTCTTTCTTGCTCCAGAGCCTTCTGTGGCTTCTTTGGCCTGACCTTGAGAATTTGGGCCCTCTGTGGTTCTCCTGTATTGATAACACATTGAATGATTTGCCATTGATGAATGAAATTCCAGTATTCTGCCTCCTGCTCTTAGGACTGCTGCTGACCAAAGAGTCGATTCCTGAAGAGGCCAGAGTTCAGAATTTAGAAAGCGCTGCAGGCAGGGGCTCCTGAAGGATAGAACAGTCTCTTTTCACCTTGTCTAGGGCTGGGAGGAGAGCAGACAGCAAGCTCGCCCTAGATTCTGTGGCTGTCTGCTCACCACCTATTCTCGGTTCTTGGTTCTCCAGTGGTTAGAATCTTTGTCCTTAGCCCCATCTGCCCAGCTCTTCCCTCCAAACAGCTTGAATTGAAATATACATTAATCTTTCTGGGTATTAAAGTGGAAGTGAGACACTTCATTCTCACTGTGACTCTTGTTGATGAACAATGACTGTTTCATCCTTTTTAGCTGAGGTCTTTTCCCCATAAGGACCTCACAAAAGCATGCTTCTGGTAGAAGAGGCATGCGTTAGCACCCGCAGTGTTAGTTCCACCAGCATAAGTGCTCTCTTCCATGTTTGGGTGGGCAATACACATTAGACAAGGGGTGGCTGATCCCTGCTCTGTCCAGCAAAAATCACACAGATTGTGTTTGCAGATTCACTGGCTCTTACCTAGGAGAGTAAAGTCTTATGTGGGTGTTGCACTTGAGATCAGTTAGTTATGATGTGTGGTCCCTAACTAGCTTCGGGAAGCCTCTGAAGCAGAAGGCAGGCAAAACATACACATGACCCCAGACTCTGGGGACACTGTACTTGAAGTGGCCCTGTCAGGCCCAGCTGGTACTCTATGGTTGCTTCTGCTCTTTTGTCCCCAGATGCACCTGAGAGCTGGCCCTCCTGTCTCTGCCATGGCCTCATCAGTTTCCTGGGGTTCTTGCTGCTGCTACTCACCTTCCCCATTTCTGGCTGGTTTGCTCTGAAGGTAAGGCTGACTGAATGCTGTTGGGGAATTGGGAGACACAGTGAAAGCTTTGGGTTTTGTTGACTGGGTTCCCCATATTTGGCCCCTTGCCTCTAAATGTTATCACACCTCTATGAAACAAGCAAGGCTGGGTTTTTCAATTTCTGAAGGCTGATGATGTCAAGTTCTCAACTTGACATGTCTATGAAGAGGAAACCTCGATGGAGGGATTATTACCTCCATCAAATGGGTCAGTGGCCTTGTCTTTGGGGGCATTTTGATTGCTGAGTAGTGTAGGAGGGCCCAGTCCCATGTGACACCATCCCTAGATAGTTGGGCCTGAGCTAGTTGAGCAAGCAGGGGAGGCGGGGAAAGCCAGTAACCGTCATTCTGTTATTCCCCAAGGTCTCAGCTTCAGTTCTGCCTCCAGTTTCCTGCTTTAGCTTCCCTCAGTGACGGTCTGTAGCCTGTATGTCAAATAAACTCTTCTCCCCACGTTTCTTTGATCATAGTGTTTATGACAACTACAGGAGAAACCAGGACAGTTCCCATCCTTCAGATGAATAAACTGAGGGCCAGACTTAACCAGAATCACCTTGGGAGCCAGTAAGGAGGAGAAAATGAGTTTTCTGAGGCCTGGAATCTAGACGCATGACTTTGCCAAGCCATCCTCCCTTTCGCTCAGGTCCATTTGAAAGAAAAGCTCACAGCTTGCCCCGGGAGCTCAGGCCTCATTTTACAGAAGTGGTGGTATTTATAGGAAAGGATGGGAGGTACTGCTGTAAGTTCCACCCCTGGCAGCTCCTGGTGAAGCCCAGGCAGGCCTTTCTCGTGGCATGGCCTTGGCAGTGATGTCTCTAGAAAGCCTCTGAGGTTGTGTGGTCTAGAAGGGAGCACTGAGTTGAACCCAGATCCTACTTCTACAGTGTCGCGGAAACAAATGCCCTATGACCATGGATGCAGGGCTCTCTTGCCTTTAGTTCTCAATTTAGATTTAACTATTTCTTGAGGGTCTCCAGGGATCTGAAGGTGGTGAAGCTGTTTGCTCGGGGCATTTGTTAGAGCAGCCAAGTCTTTTCCCCAATGACTCCAAGAGCAAACAGTTCCCAGAATGAGTCATGATTAGCTTCAGGCCACAGAGGTAAAGCTTCTCTGGGTCAAGTCAGTACTTGTGGTGATTAAGACATGGCCCGTTACTGAGAACAGCGTTTAGACCATGGCCCTTTCCTTCGAGGGACTGTGTGATCACCGAGCATGTCTGCGAGCCTCGACTCTCTCGACTAAGCACAGCTAAGTGTCGTGGTCTTTTTGTCGCTGTGATAGCATAGCCATTGGAGACAGTTGAGAGGAGGGCTCACTTTGGCCCTCAGCTTCGGGAGTGTCCGCCTTTGCTGTCTTGACCCAGTGTGTTCGAGCAGAGCATTACCGTGTACCACAGGAAGTCCTTCACCTCATGACAGAGAAAAAAGAAAATAGGAAGTGGTCCAGGTTTGCTTCTGGCCTTCACACATACCCTACACACCAAGGATATTAGACTGGCAGGGTGAAGTGAGGAGGGCAGAGGGGGGTCTGGCAATTGACATTGGCCAGCCTAGGCGAACCACTTCCAAACCCTTTCTTTTGTCATCATGAGCAGATCGTACCCACCTATGAGAGGATGATCGTGTTTCGACTGGGCCGGATCCGAACCCCCCAGGGCCCTGGCATGGTTCTTCTCCTGCCCTTCATTGACTCCTTCCAGAGGGTGGATCTGAGGACCCGAGCATTCAATGTTCCTCCTTGCAAGGTGAGGGGCTTCTCAGCTGCCCTGCACAGAGTGAATGTGGTCATGCATGGTGAATTTGGGGTATACCTGGGCTTTGAGCCACACCTGACTCCACTTTCTCGAAGATACCATTTAGTCTTTGAGGAGCTAGATGCCAGGCAAGTGGGTTAAGCTGGGTAGTCTCAGTGAGTTTGACACCCCCCCCCAGTAGCTCCTGGGCCTTTTAATGTTGTCTCTATCATGGTCTTCTGAAACAGTTGGCCTCTAAGGATGGGGCTGTGTTATCTGTGGGAGCTGATGTCCAGTTTCGCATCTGGGACCCAGTGCTCTCCGTGATGGCTGTGAAGGACCTAAACACAGCTACTCGAATGACCGCCCACAACGCCATGACCAAGGCCCTACTCAGGAGGCCGCTGCAGGAGATCCAGATGGAGAGGCTCAAGATCGGTGACCAACTCCTGGTAGGTGGCATCTCACGGGGTACGGCTCTGGGTCTGGCAGCGGGGCCTGGCCCTCTCTACCAGCTCACTTTGAATAAGGACAGAGTTACTCTGGGTCTTGGCTCACTATATGTCCCAACACTATTACCACCTGAAAAGAATTGGGTGAGGCCCCACGTGGAGGGGCAGAGGTGACCCGGGTCACACACTTGAGCACACGTGTCCTGAAAAGAAGTGCTCTAGTGGAAATCCTTGGCCCTGCCTCTGACTGCTGAGGCTTTCCCCTCCACTGCTTCTGTGACCACAGCCCTGCACCTTGGGCCCTCTGCAGTTTCTGATCTAGTGGGTGAGGGGAGCAGGGCTCTCTGGGTGCAGCCACGTGCTTGGGACTCCTGCACAAGCATTTTCATTTAGAGCTTATCCTCTTGTTTAGAACAGAAGAGAGACTCGGGGCTCCTGAGTCTTGTCTCCTGAACCCAACTCTACATGTATGAAAAATGATGTACACTTCTTTCCTGTCTATTACATGTGCAGTGGTCTGTCCCTTCCATACCCAACTTGTGCTTCCTCTCCTCCTGTGTGGCCTAGTGTTTGCCCAACATCACCATGACCCCCCACTGGGGCAGAATGAAATTCCTACCAAACAGCGGGCCCTCATGGCACAGTGGTTGTTTGGTTGTTTTGTGGCAATACCAGTTGAGGATGGAACCCAGGGCTGTGGGCATGCTAGACAAACATTCTAACACCGAGCCCTGGCCCCAGGCACATCATTTTATGGCTTACAGAGTACTTGTACCTGCCCAACAGCATCTCAGCTTCTCGTTTTCACTGAGAGGCCAGTATTTGCCGTTTTAATAGAGGAGGGGCATTAAGGCCCAGAAATTATTCCAGCTGGTTCTGAGAACCATTCATGGTAAAGGGCACTTCTAGGCCAGAACTAGACCATCTGCTCCTACCCACAATGCAGTGTTCATTCTACATAACTCAGGTAGTCCACTGCTACCAGACTTTCTTCATGCAAGCACATCCTATTATAATTCATCTTTGGGAAGATAAAATTGATCTTAAAGTTGTACTGCTTTGACATGAGAGGGGCAATTTGGAAGAAGTTCGTGTCGGATGTGAGAGTCTCTTAGGGTCCATTGCCCAGAGCCTGTCTACATCTCCTGGTAGAGTCGAGCTCAAAGGAACTCTCAGGAGCTGCCTTGTGTCTCTTCAGTCCTGTTCAAACAAGTGTGCATTTTCCACTTCCCTTTCCCCTCTGCAGGGTTGCGAACTCCCCTCCCAACTCTTCCTTAATTGCTACTTCTTGGCCTCTTCCCCAGTTGCATTTTGGCCAACAGCTTCTTAACCCTCCACTACCCTCCTGCTGCCCCCACCCCTTGCTCTCTGCCCACCCTGCCTCTTTACTCTCAGGAGAGACTGCAGGCAGAACCTTCATACCCTCTGCATCTCTGCTTCACTGTGCTTCCCGCTTCCCTGCTGGAGGCTCTTCCCTATACTGGGCCCTGCCTGATTCCATCTCTCTCCCAAGGATCCCAGGGGTTCCTTCCTCAAGCTCTCATCCCTTCTTCACTTCCTTCCAGAAGGTTCTGTTCCTCTCCCTCCATCCTTAGTGCGAACTTTGCTCAAATTTAGGCGATAGTTCTGGCTGTCACCAGTGACCTCTCTCTGGTCTGACCAGTAGGTGTTTCTCAGCCCTTCCCCTATTGCACCTAGTAGCTACAGTCTCGTTTGGATCTTTCCACCAGACCCCCTCACAGCCCCCAGCCCTGAGTGATCTCCTGTCCTACAGAGTCCAGGATTCTTTTGTGGGCCTTCTCATTTCTTTCAGCCTCCGGGCAGAGTTCCAGGGCTCACAGCAGTATGCTCCAGTCTTATGTTTGTGCACCCTGCTCCCCTTTATCCTTTGGAAACTTACAAAACCATCCACAGACACCTTGAGCTAACAGTACGAGAATAGTTGTTATCCCTCCCCTTTGTCCCTTACGTGTCCTCTCTACGTGAATGCCATCATGACCCCAGGAGCCTGCCTTCCCCACCCCGGTGCCATCCATATCCATTGCACAGCCTGTTTCCCTCTCCTGGGCCTGCTGGGACCTGGCAGGGTTTGCAAGGCAGGTCTCCCTCTGTTTCTCTTACTACTGCCCCCCAGCCCTTCTCGTCCCCTCACCACACCCCTGCCCAGACCCCTAATCCCCTCACCACACCCTGCCCAGACCCCTAATCCCCTTACCGCACCCTGCCCAGACCTCTAATTCTCTCACCACACCCTGCCCAGACCCCTAATCACCTCACCACACCCTGCCCAGACCCCTAATCCACTAACCACACCCCTGCCCAGCCCTCCTAATCCCCTAACCACACCCATGCCCAGCCCTCCTAATCCCCTCACCACACCCCTGCCAAGCCCTCCTAATCTCTTCACCACACCCCTGTCCAGCCCTCCTAACCCCCTTCACCATACCCCCTGCCCCAACCCCTCACCTCACCACACCCCTGCCAAGCCCCCCTCATCTCTCACCTGCAGTATGAAACCACTCCTCCACTCCCAACCCTCAGCGCAGTGCCTACACAGCACCAAGAGTATCTTTTCCAAAAGGGAGTCTGTTTGGTTGGCCTCCTCCTGTCTATAAACTCCTCTCTGGGATTCCTTGTTACCTGTGAGCAAATCCAGCAGAGCAGGAAGAGGCTGCCTGGAACCCTGAGTTCTTATCAGTGCCCACTCCATACTTGAGAATCTAAGTGGAACTTTCTAGACTCTTCCATTTGGGGTTTGCTGAGAAGGTCTCCTCTGCTTCTACTTAGAGTTCACACCTCCCTCCCCAACTCAGCTCTTGTCTAACCATGCAGCTGGCTTTTCTTGCTGGATTCCCATCTGGGAGCTTCTCCAGTATGGATATGGGACCTCCATCCATGTCCATATGTGGCTATAGTGAGTTGTCCAGAGATGTTCAGGGAAGCCTTATCAAATGACTCCCATCTCTTCCCTCACTGCCCTCAGCTGGAGATCAATGATGTGACCAGAGCTTGGGGCCTGGAGGTAGACCGTGTAGAGCTGGCAGTGGAGGCTGTGCTGCAGCCACCCCAAGACAGCCCAGCTGTGCCCAACCTGGACAGCACCCTCCAGCAGCTGGCCTTCCACTTGCTGGGGGGAAGCATGAGCTCAGTGGTAGGAGGTGCTCCACCCCCAGGACCAGGTAAGGAGTCGAGTGCTCACCCGCTATCTTAACAGTAGTTTCTCTTCTAGTCCCTTTTGCTTAGTGATGAAGTGGGGACCTGGAGAAGAGCCCAAGTGTGCGAGTGTGTAGAGCCCAAGTGTGCGAGTGTGTAGAGCCCAAGTGTGCGAGTGTGTAGAGCCCAAGTGTGCGAGTGTGTAGAGCCCAAGTGTGCGAGTGTGTAGAGCCCAAGTGTGCGAGTGTGTAGAGCCCAAGTGTGCGAGTGTGTAGAGCCCAAGTGTGCGAGTGTGTAGAGCCCAAGTGTGCGAGTGTGTAGAGGCCCTAGTACCTCTGGGAAGTAGTCCTGCATGGAGCTGGAAGGAGGCGGTGCTGCAGGCCAGAGTCGCTTTGACGTGGCTGGGGATGTTGGCTGGGAACCTGGAAGCAGCTTAGGAGAGGATACAACTGTACAGAGCATGAGGGGCCGGAAGAAGCAGCTTCACAAAGGGGTAGGGTGATGCCGACCTTCGCAGTACACTGACCTGTTCTGTCTCCCTCCCGACCCAGGAGACACCTTGGAAATGATAAGTGAAGTGGAGCCGCCTGCCTCTCATGCCGGGGCTGGGGATGAGCCCAGCTCAAAGCAGCCCGTGGCTGAGGGGCTTCTCACTGCCCTGCAGCCCTTCCTGTCAGAGGCACTGGTTAGCCAGGTTGGGGCCTGCTATCAGTTCAACGTCATCTTGCCTAGCGGCACTCAGAGTATCTACTTCTTGGACCTCACTGCAGGTGTGGCCGTCCCCTCCATCCTTCCCTTCCCACTCAGATGCTTGTGCCCTCTCCCTTGGTCCTTTAAAGACCATCCGCCGCTCCTCCCACCTGATTGGAATGAACCCATAAAGACAGCTAGGGCTTTGGTTTCCCTGTGGTTGGCAGAACAGTTCAGTCGGGTAGCCAGGAGCCTCACACACAGCAGGCCTGCTGCATCCCAGGCTCTACACTGAGTGCCCTACTTGTCAAGATTATCATTCTCTTCATATATTTCCAAACAGAAGCAACAAGCAGTTACAGTCAGTAAAGTCTGAAGCCACTGTATTAGAGCCTGGCCTACTCCCACTGTATGTCTGGAGGGTAAGGCTGAGTCTAGGCCACACCCCCAGCTCTAGAACTTGAGCTAACCAGCCCTTGCTGTTCCCGGTGGGATGTGCTACCTCTCCTCCCCACACAGTATCCTCTTACTGATGCCAATGCTACCTCCCCACAGGACAAGGCAGAGTGGGACATGGAGCACCTGATGGCATCCCTGATGTGGTGGTGGAGATGGCTGAGGCGGACCTGCAGGCCTTGCTCTGCAGGGAACTGCGGCCCCTGGGGGCCTACATGAGTGGGCGGCTGAAGGTGAAGGGTGACCTAGCTGTGGTCATGAAGCTGGAGGCTGTCCTTAGGGCCTTGAAGTAGCAGTGTTGGTTGTCCACCCATGACCCAACCGTGAACCTGGTGCCAAGCCAGAGAAGCCTCTTGGGATAGGAGGCATTGGTCTGGGCTGCAGAAAACTGAAGCCTGAAGGTGTTTCCGGCCCAGCCAGGAGCCCAGAAGGCTGGGAGACAACTGTTGCTGGTCAGTGCTGAGTCAGCTGTCCTGTACTTGAACCTGTGTGGTTCTCTGGACAGGCCTGTGCTCCCTCGATTCCCAGCCAAGTGCCTAGTCCTGAGCTTGCTACGGAGTGAAGACAGAGCCCGGCCTGCCCTGCCCGCTGATAACTTGACTGGACAGACAAGAGGCACAGGAGCAGTCTGTATGTCAGCCATGGGGAGGACCAGAGCACATGGATCATGCCTCTGACATCCAGGGAGATCAGAGAGTAGGGAAAAGTGGGGAGGGCAGCCCCCCCAAGAAGGGGTTGCTGCAGTGGAGCCAGGCTGCCCCTCTTTTCTATTGACAAGCCAGAACAGGCTAGGAGGGGAGGGCATGGACAGAGGAGAGTTGTTTCTTCAGGGGGCCTGCTCCCGAGGACACCTGGTCTTGTCCACCAGCTCCATCGTGCATGCTTGAGGAGCTGGCTCGGGGCAGCATGTGGGAGAGCCCTGCTATTCTGTGCTTACTAGAGGCTTGAGAGCCTCTGACAAATAAATGTGGCATTTACAGCGTGCATTGGAGAAGCGCAGCAGGCTGTGGGGCGCGGTGGGGCAAGTAAGGTCTATAAGGCCCTATGCCCCGCCAAGAGCCAAGGCTAGAGACTGACACAGGCTCCCGGAGCATTTGAAGCTCTTCCTTCTGGGAAGAGCCCTGAACGTCAGGAGGAGGTGACTGTGGGTTGCTCTCTGTCTCTTTTTATAGCAAGGGAACAGATTTACCAGGGAAGTAGGGCATGAGTACCAAAACTAACTTACTGGAGTTAAGGTGAGGGGCTCTTAACATGTTCAGGTACGGAGCCGGAGCCACTGTGGGCAGACGGGGTTGCTTCCCTGGCTGATGAGGGAGATACAGCTTGTGGCCTGGCTGTTGGCTCTCCTGGCTTCTGCTCCACTGGTAGAGCCTCAGCTCACGACTAAGAAGCGAATGTAACCTTCTGGAGGGGACTGTAGAGAAAACCAAATCACACCTCAAGCCCACAGCCCTCAGATTGTCTGCTGCCAGTGCCAGCCCTTCCTCCTGGGCCCTTGGACTGGTACCAGGCCCTACAGTGCGTCCCTCTGTCTTTTCTGGTGCCAGATGCTGTCTTGTGTTGCTATAGGTTCTCCGCCTGGCCTGGGCACTCCCTCAGAGCTAGTGTGGGTCCCACAGACAGTAGGGACCATCTTGAGGCTTTCTCACTGAGGCTGTGTTCCAAAGCCCCTCTCTAGGCCCTGCTAGCTACCCAGTGCCCCTTAGAGTCTTCCCTCCTGCCGAGCTCCCTCAGCTATTGAGAAACCATTTTCTTTTTTTATCCCCAAGAAAGTAGCTAATGTCACTTTATGTTTTTTAAACGATTAGAATTTTTCTTTTAACAAAATATGTTAAGGTAAAACAAGATCATCATATCTAAGTTGGATAAGGCAAGCCAACAGAACAAAAAAAAAAAAAGAACTCCAAGAGAAGGCAAAAGAATCAGAGACCCACTTGTTCCCACACTCAGGAGTCCTGTGCAAGTCTTAGACTGAAAGCTGTAGTATAAACTGGGGCCCCGTGTGCCTCCTGCTTCAGCCTGAGTGCCTGGGAGCTTTGCTCAGCTGTTTTCGAGGGCCTTGTTCTCCTGGCGTCCTCTGTCTCCCCGACTCCTGCCCTTTCTGTAGGGTCCCCTTAGCTCTGAGGGGGATGATTTGGTGGAGACATCTCACTTAGAGCTGTGTGTTCCAAGGTCTGTCTCTGCACACTGTCCAGCTGCGGGTCTCTGTATTCCCATCTGCTGCAGGAGGAAGCCTCTCTGATGATGGCTGAGCAAGACACTGACATGTGAGTACAGCAGAGTGCCATTAGGAGTTATTTTATTGTTACTTTTTTTTTTTTTAGACCAGTAGTATTTGGTTTTACCATAGGTCTCTAAGTTATCTGGACTCTGGTTCCTGGCTACCCAAGCAGTGTTCCATCTCATGGAGTAGGCCTTAGGTCACATGAGACATCAGCTGTTAGACCCACACAGTTTGTGTCACCGTTGCCCTACATATGCGACGTTTGTAGATCAAGGTTTTGTAGTTGGGTTGGTACCTTTCTAGGTCATAGACCTCAGAACTTAGGGAGTTGTAGGCACTAGCTCAACCCTTCCTTGTTCAGTGAGTTGTGTTGCCTTTGTGGGGCCTTGCTGCCAGTTTATGGAGAGCAACCTATTGTCTTGGCAATAGCCTGGATTACTTGGGGATTTCCATGGGACCCTCTTTGTCAACAACTCAGTTGGATGAAACCCAGTCCTGGCACTGCAAGCTTTGTTTGGTGACACAAGATGGCCAATGGGAGTTCTATATCCCTCGTTATTTGGACTACCTTAGGGTCTCCTTCATATATTATAGGAAGTCCCCCGCAGTTTCCACACCACCCCTCAAATGCCCTTCAGTTCTAGCTGTCTTTTCCCTCCTTCCCTCTCTCAACCCCATCCCCCTCCCTTCTCACCTGGTCCTCCTGTTTTCTCCTCCCCCCACCTACTGCTTCAGTCCCTCCCCCCACCAGGGAGATCCATATATTCCCACCCCAAGTCCCGGTATGCCTTTTCTCTCTGGATTGTAGCTTGGTTATTATTTATTTAAACTAATGTCCAGATATAAGTGAGTACATACCATATTTATCTTTCTGGGTTTGGGTTACTTTACTCAGAATTATTTATTTTTTCTAGTTCCATCTGTTTGCCTGCAAATATCTTGATGTCATTTGAAAAAAACTGAGTAATACTCCATTGTATAAATGTACCACGCTTTCTTTATCGATTCCTCTGCCGAGGGACATCTAGGTTGTTTCCGATTCGTGGCTGTTATGACTAGAGCAGCAGTGAACGGGGAATCCTTCTTTTCTATTCCACTATACTCACTGGGCCATTAGCTACCTGTGAGCATTCACCTGCCAGTGCCCTGAAGGGCTGCTCACATGGGAACCCAGGCCTCCTTCCATGCTCCCTCATCCACAGAACCTTGGCAGCCAGCACTGCCTCCCAGGAAGGAGCAGTCAGTTCCAGGAAAGATGATCATGGCTTAAGGAGAACTGAAACTGAAACCCCTTTTGATTTTTTTTAAATGAACTTCTGATTAACATTCCTGTTCCAGGAAATGGAAATTTCTGTGGCTGTCTTTGTGTATCCTGAGTGTGTGGCCGGTACCCCAGAGATGTAGCCCACAGGCTCAAATGCCCCTGGGTCAGAAGACAGGGCAAACTGGGCAGTCCACAGGGGAGGGGATACAGAAACACCTAAAGGTTCTGACAGAACCTTCCCTGAGACTGCCACTGAGTAGACCACTAAATGAGGGAGAGACAGGACAAGAGGACACCCCTGTTAGAGCACAAAAGGAAGAGACAGGCTGACACCTCCAATCTGAGGAGGTGGAACTGACATATGAGGGCTCTGTGAGGGATTTTTGAGGAGCCAGAAAGAGTAGCTATTATGTGCCTACTGTATCCCCGTGCTGAGCTAGAAAGAGTAGCTATTATTATGTGCCTACTGTATCCCCGTGCTGAGCTAGAAAGAGTAGCTATTATTGTGTGCCTAATGTGGTATTTGGGTGTCATTTTAAAATCCCCCCCTCTCTGTGTGTGTGTGTGTGTGTGTGTGTTGTGACAAGACTGGGCTCATAGCCCCACCTGGCTTATAACTCAATATGCTTCCCAGCAGTTGAGGATCTTATCAGCAAGTAGGAGGCAGAGAGAGACGTGAGGCATGATGGCCTGCCCACAGTGGCACACCTTCTCCACCAAGGCCACACCTTCTAACCCTTCCCAAACAGTTCCACCCAATGGGGGCTAAGTAGTCAAATATATGAGCCTATGGTGGTTTTTTCATTCAAACCATCATGATAGCTGATATATCCACATGGTTCAAAACAAAACAAACAAAAAAAAGTGGGGGCTGGAGAGAAGGCCCAGAGCTTACGAGCCATGGCTACTCTTCCAGAGGACCCAGTACTCAGCACCTACATGGCCGCTCACAACTCTAACTCCAGGCTTGTGGATCTGACACTCTCTTATGGCATCAGGCACCAAGCATGCATACGGCACAGACACACTTGCAAGCAAAGCAAAAAGCCTCTACACTTAAAGTCATATAATAGTAAATTTGTTAAAGATTGAGGGGAAATGCTGTGAAGATTGTCTCTAATGTACTCCACCCCATTGAAGTGTCTCCCTCATCTTCCTCCACACGGCCTTGTCATGCTCCCAGAGGGTTGTTACATGATGGTGGTGATTGTTATTGTTGTAGGCCTTGCCCTGTAGCCTAAGCTGCCTCAAGTTTATAGGTTTATTCCTACTGCAGAGTACTACAGGTGTTCCCCACCATGCCCAAGTGTTACCCCCGCCCTGGAGTAGGAGGCTGCTAGTTCGTTCCCAACCACCTAGACCCGAATAATCACACAGAAACCATATTAATTACAACAATGTTTGGCCTATTAGCTCACACTTCTTATTAAGTAACTCTTGCATCTTAACCCATTTCTATTAATCTGTGTATCACCACGAGGCTGTGGCCTACTGGTCAGGTTCTGGCATCTGTCTCCTTTGTCAGCTTACATGGCATCTCCTTGACTCTGGCTACTCTTACCCTGCATCTCTGTTTGGATTTCCCTTCTGGCTTTACTCTGCTAAGCCACTGGCCGAAATACCTTTATTCATCAACCAATAAAAGCAACACATATTCAGAAGAACATCCCACATCACCCCCTAGCTTTGTTTGAGACAGGGTCTCCCTATGTAGCCCAAGCTGGCCTCATGGATCTTCTGTCTCAACATCTCAAATGCTGGATATATGGGCATATGCCACCACACCTGACTGCCTCCTTTATTCCTAATTCTTCATTGCATTCCAGACAGGCCGTGCCTGTCATTTAATGGATACCAGCCGCTGGCTTTGAAAGTCAGCTGACTGAAGAAGATGCAGTGTTGTGACCAGACAGATGGCCTAGTGGATGGTTTCTGCCAGACAATCACGAGGACTGGAATTTGAGTCTCCAGGGCTCATGAAGAAACTGGGTGTGTGGGGGTGGAGAAGATCTGTTACTCCAGAAACAGGATCCCTAGACAAGCCGGGACTGACGAACTCAGCTCAGTGAAATACCTGCCTCAGTAAACACAGTGGAGACAGATTTAGGAAGAGAGCCGGTGGCCACTTCACAGGCACGTGCACCCTCACAAATGTGCCCCCCCCCATGTGTACACACATGCAAGAGATTGATTTGGTTTGTTGAGGAAAGAAGCAAGGGAGACAGAAATACTGAGGTAGCACAGAAGAACAATGGAGGAGGAAGATGACGGGAACAGACAGTGAAGAGAAGGTGGTGCCCAGTCCTGCGGTGCTCAGTAGAGTTCTTCATGTTGCCACCCCAACCATAACATTCTTTTCTCCATAACTGTAATTTTGCTCCTATTAATAATCATGGTGTAAATATCTGATAAACAGGATATCTGTTATGTGATCCTCTGAAAGGGTCGTTAGCCCCCCAAAGGGTATGTGATCCACAGGTTGAGAACCACTCCTCCAGGGTCACAGGTCTCTGTCAGCACCTAGACTGGATCCTAACTTTGACCTTGGTGCTGAGAATAAGAAAACTGGCCTTGCAGCATCTAAGCTGACTTTAGACCCTGTAGTATCCAAACCACGAGGCTTGCCACCAAGATGCAAACAAAGCCTGCTAGTCACCCTAGAGGGGCCAGAGTCACCTAGAAGAGGAAAAGCTAGGGAGGGACTCCTAGAGGTCTCCCTGCCTTCTGCCTCCTGATCTGATGACAGAGGAACCGTGAAGTAAGCAGTCTGCAGTGTGTGGCGCCATCTGGTGGTGCTTGGAGAACAAAAGGATTTTCTTCCAGACAAGGCTTGCAGGGTGGGAAGGTTCTGAGGATAGTGAGGGAAAATGTGAGTACCCAGGAGAGTTCACCTGGCCTGGCCACTCCCCATCTTCATAACGAACAAACATCCCTGCTATACCTGGACCTGGGTGGGTTTGCTGGGGCTGAGGGCAGAAGGAGAAGCGAGGAGTTAGTCAGGAGAAACTGACTTTAGTTAGTCAGGTTTTTGGATTAAATCTGTGAGGTGGGCTAATTATATCAAAGACCATTTCCCCATGTTTTATGAACATTAAAAATGAGGATTTCTACATCAAGTGTAACACATTTTGAGATAATGCAGCGTGAGTTTTGTATGTTTTTTCCTTGGGAATGATCCAGCTAAGAGCAGGTCTCAGCCTCCTCAAATACTGCTTTCATTCCTGATGTGTTCACAGAGTTAAATATCTTCTAACCCTACAAATCATTTTCAAATATAATGCAACTCACATGACTGCTACATTTAATAATGGAAGAAGCTGACGTGAAATTAATGACCTCCATTAATAATGGAGACATCTTATAAACATTTGATTAAATATTGATGAATTTGTGTTATTCCTTAGTTTTTCCTCTTTACAAGCAAGCATTTATCTTAGGTTTTAAGCATTTATGTGGGTCCCTGAGACCGTCAAGGGCTCTTTGCATGCCCACGGAGGGGACCTCCTTAACCTGATGGTAAATATGTGGTCCTGATGGTGCCTCCCCATGCAAAGCCATAAGAAATAAAAACGAGGCAGGTTATGGTGATACACGCCTTTAATTCCAACACTCTTGGGAGGCAGAGTCAGGTCGATCTCTGTGAGCTTGAGGCCACCCTGGTCTACATAGCAAGTTCCAGGCCAGTCATCGTTATATAGTGAAACCCTTTCTAAATAAAAGGCCGGAATGAAAGTGACTCAGAAGTTAAAAAGTGCTTACTGCCCTTGGGCAGGATCTGGGTTTGGTTCCCAGTACCCACAATTGTGAATTGCCTCGTATTACCGGGGTTCTGGCCTCTGTGGGTTCTGCATGTACCTGGTGCCCACATTCTCACACAGTCTCCCACACATAAGCATGAATGAAAATAAATCTATAAAAGGTAACAATAAAAAAGAAGAAGACTGCATCACAGATGAAAGACAGCCTGGGGCCTGGCACACTCTTAAGCACCCCATAAAAAGCAGTTGATGTTCTTAAACATATCCAGTGCACACACGTTCATTCATTCATAAACTGCATTAGAAATGTCAGTGTCTGGGGAAGCTGTTTTGCTAATAGGACATGTGCCTGTTAGCCTGTCCAGTGCCCTCTAAGTAACTGCTTATGCCCACAGACTTGTGTTGCTGTCGACTTGGTCAGAAAGCATGCTTGCTGTAGTGGTCAGGAAGGACTGCAGGGACTCATGACTGGTCACGGAACATTAGTATCACCCCCTCAAAACTCAGGGACCGTCGTGGAAGAAGGGGTGGGAATAATGTAAGTGCTAGAGGAAGGGTAAAGGGAGGTGTGAAATGATCATTTCTAGGTATGGCGTGGCTTCTTGCATGCTTGAACACACAACACCTGCACAAAACCTGGGCAAAATTGGGCCTGTCAACACCCGGTCATGCAAAGAAGCTAAAAATATAAAACGGAGAAAAGAAAGCATATTCAACAAGTGGTGCTGGCATAACTGGATATCAACATGTAGAAGAATGCAAACAGACCCGTATCTATCGTCATGCACAAAACTCAAGTCCAAATGGATCAAAGACCTTAACATAAAACTAACCACAATGAACCTCAGAGAAGAGGAAGAAGGAAGTTTACTTGAAAGCATTGTCACAAGAAACCACTTCCTAAATATAACCCCAGTAGCACAGACACTGAGAGCAACAATTAATAAATGAAACCTCCGGAGACTGAAGAGCTTCTGTAAAGCAAAGGACACGGTCAGCAAGACAAAATGACAGCCTACAGAATGGGAAAAGATCTTCACCAACCTCACATCAGACAGAGGGCTGATCTCCAAAATATACAAAGAACTCAAGAAACTTGACATAAAAAAAAATAATCCAATAACAAATGAGGTACAGATGTGATGAGAAAATGGACTGAGCAAGCCAGGAGGAGCAAGTCAGTAAGCAGCACCCCTCCATGGCCTCTGCATCAGCTCCTGCCTCCAGGTCCCCACCCTGTTGGAGCTCCTGCCATGACTTCCTTGATGGCAGTGGTGTGGAAGTGGAAGTGAAACAAGCCCCTTTCCTCCCCAGTGCTTTGGGTCACAGTGTCTATCACAGCAAGAGAACCCCTCAGGTGACAACTGAGACAACAGGCAAGGAAGCCTTCCCTGCTCGTGTCCCCCGTTTGGGTGTCCTAAGTCATATCCGTTACACAAAGTGGGGAATGGTAAAGAACAGGTTTTGCTTTCCATGAATGGTTCTAGCCGGCCGCCATGTCGGAGCAGCATGACGGGGTTTGGCCAGGCAGAAATGCAGGAGCTGGTACTTGTGACTGTGACTGGCCTTTGAAACAGGTGGTCTGGTGGCACAGCCCTTTAAGACCAGGAGGCTGGAAGCTAACTCCAGGGCGTTAGCTTTAGAATGGAACTGAGTAGTGGGACCACGGTGTCTGAGAATCAGGTCATTTGTTGGAAATGACAGTGCTCATGTGACCTACACAGTCAGGTCACACGTGCAGCCAGGAGCAGCCAACACGCAGTTGTCAGCTCCCTCAGGCTGCCCCTTTAGGGTCACCGCAGTCTCCCCCATTCCTACAGGCTGGGAGCAACTCACTCACCTGTGTCTGTGAGCCTGCCGTTCCACCCTAGTGGTGTATAAACAGACTCTTGCTGACTGAATCCTGTTGGGATTGGCAATTTCACTCAACATCCTCTCAGAAGGTCTACCCACCCAAGCCAAGTTGCTAGATGTAGCTCTAGTCCATTCTTTGGTGTCAAGTAGCAACCTGGGATGCGGGTGAACCAGGGTGTTTCACTATCTAAGTGTTTTATTTATTGGGGGCTATTACAAATAAAGCTGCTATGAACATTTGTGTTCAGGTCCCAGTGGGAAAATAAATGTCATTTTCTCTGGGTTAAATGCGAGATGCTGGAATTTCTGGCATTTTTAGTTTTAGAAAGAACTGGTTTTGTTCTGAAGCTCAAGCCAAACATGGTAGTTGGGATGAAGGCAGGATAGGAAGGAGAAAAGTTAGGGTGGTTACCAAGGACGAAGGACACACCTACATGGTACCGCAGCAGCGCACGCACGGAGGTGGTGACAGCCGACCACACCAAAGGCAGCAACTATGATTCAGGCTGCCGAGAAACGAAAACCCACAAGGGGCACGTGGTGTGTGAAAACCCCTTTGATTATTTGCATATGTTAAAAATGGTTCTTAGCCTGTAGAAAACCACAGGAGAATTATCAGTTACGTACGTTCTAACAGGAAGAGCCAGATAACATACGAAACCATAATTTACTAACGCTGTCAGAGCTGAGGTCAGAGGCTCTGCCTGAGAAAGACGGGGCCAGTTGTTCTGCTGTGCTCTCCCTGTGAGGGCCTTTCCCGGGTGTGAGGAGGAAGGCTGGGAGGCAGGGAGCAGCCCTTGGTGGCAGCACACACGTGGGCCAGCTGCTGTCTGCTGCAGCACAGGTCGGCACCACACCTCACTGGTCCCCTAGCATAGTCGCTCAAACAGTGTGCTCCCTGGCCCCAAGACTGCTGCAGAGGAGGCCGGAACCAAGACTCTCTGCTCTGGAGGCAAGATCAAATTTTTAAGACCTTTGTCCTGTAGGGGAGGCAGGAATGCTGTCCCAGGCACACTGGAGGTGGATGGAGCAGAAACACTGGGGACCCCACCTTCTGAGACCAAGGACACAATCTCTGAAGCCTGAAGAACCCAGCAGCATCCTACTGGCTCCAAACACACTGACCTATATCCACTCTCTGCTTCTACATCCATCGCAGAGGGTAAGAGTTAGCAACACTCACCACCGTGGGAGAGCAACAGGAGAGAGACAGAGATAGACAGATACACACACACACACACACACACACACACACACACACACACACACACACACACACACCAGACAGAGAGAATGAATGACTTCTCTAACCCAAAGTGACCTCAAACTCCAGCAGGAAGATTGGAAATTTTAGGTCATTTTGGGTTGTGGGGAGATCCTATCTTGAAAGATAAATTTATGTAAACAAATAGTCAAAAGAAAAAAAAAGTTCTATGTCAGAGGAAGTAGACTTTGGAGAGAGACGGGAAAAACATAAACGAGCAGGCTAAGAAAGAGGTAACACCAGTTCCCGGGGACTGTGCCCTGGAGAACAGGTGCCCAGGGAGCAGGCAATGAAGATGTGCAGAGCTAAAGGAAGGAGCAGAGAGCCCCCTCTTCTCTCAGCACAGCACAAGCACACAAAGGGTGAATGGTTACGGGGAGTTTGAAGAACACTGACCAATTTATTTATGACATGTTCCACCCAGCAACAGCAAAATCCACATTCTTTCCAAGTGAATGTGTAACTTCCCGGAGACCATGCTCTGAGCCATAAATCAAAGCTTGATAAATTAAAAAATAATTGAAATCATTCAAAATATGGTCTGTCATGATAGCTTAAGCTATAAATCAATAACAGAAAAATATCTGGAAACTCTCCAAATATTTGGAAATCAAACAACAGGCTTCTAAAATAACTGATGGTTATAAGTAGAAATTAGGAGAATAATTAGAAATATTTTAATTAAGTGAAAATGAAAACACAGTTTGTCAAAATGTGCAGAACACCATTTACAACAGTGCTCAAGAAAACAGTTTTTAAATAGAGAAGGAGGCTGGAGAGATGGCTCAGCACATAGGATCACTTGCTCCTCTTGGGTTTGGTTTCTGCCACATGGCCAGTCACAACCATCCCTAACTGGAGTTCCAGAGGCTCTGCTGCTCTCCTCTGGCCTCCTCAGGCACTGCACACACGTGGTGCATTACATTCAGGCGAGACACACATGCACATAAAAAATTTATAAATAAAAGACCGCATCCGTGGTTTTGCTTAAATAAATATTTCCTTGATAGGACATAAAGCATAATCCACATCAGAAAAAAATATCCTGTTATATCTCATTTTGCTAAAATTAAAACCATTGCTCTCCAAGAATTATAGTCAGAAAATGAAAAGACAAGTCACAGAGGAATATACTAGCACAATACACAACAAATAAACCAACTAAAATGAAATGGATTTACAGACACTTCAGTGAAGAAGAGATATGATGGCCCAAAAGAATACAAACAGATGCCTGATAATATCAGTCAGCGGGGATGCAGAAACGTAAAACTTCAGTGAGACACTGCGCTCTGCCTTCTAGAATGGCTTTAGAATAAAGAGGCAGCATGCTAGCGAGCTGTAGATTAAGTCTCTGGGGAAAGCTCAGTGGTTCTAGGACAGTGAAATCTACCCCCATCATGTGACTCGGTGACCTCATTGCTAACTATTTAACCAAAAAAAAAAAAAAGTGGGGGGGAAAGTATGTCACCACAGAAGCTTGTGTGAGAATATTTAGAGCAGTTTTCCCATAATGACCCTAATCTACAGAGAAACAAATCCAAAAGACCAAAAATGAATCCACTCGTCAGTGGAAGAACTATTGTGGTACGTCCATGAAAACCATGGTCCAGCTCTGAAATAGAATATGACTAAAGTATTGGGCTGGGAGGAGAGCCCAGCTAGCATGGGGGAAGCCATGGGTCCCATTCCCAGAACTGCAAGGGAAGAAGGATCTACATGTTCATCCACACGGCAGTATAGATGAGTCTCAAAAGCATCCTGTCGAGAAGGAATATGGTTTTCCCTGTGATGATTACATGGCACAACAGATATCGTGAATCAAATATACATTCCAAAATCCCGAAGAACTGTGGCTCGGTTGGTGGTGGGCTTACCTAGCATCCAGGAAGACCTAGGTTCAGTTCCCAGCATTGCGTAAGCAGGGCGTGGTGGCACAAGCCTGTGCTTCCTGCACTTGGGAGGTGGAGGCAGGAGGAATAGGAGTTCTGTTATCCTTGACTACATGGCAAGTTCAGGGCTAGCCTTAGGCTAGAGGCGTTGACTAAAAGAGCAAATAAAAGTCACCAAGAAAGTGCATTTTGGGTGTTCTTTTCACAAAAAGATTAGTATTTGAGACGATGGCTATGTTGATGAGCCTGATTTAATTGTTGTGTCACCTTCATAGTCCTAACCTCACCTTGTACCCCATAAAAAATACAGTAACCTTTTAACTTATAATGCAAAAATAAAAATTAAACTACAAAACATACTTTGTGAAAGAAGCTAGAAACAAGAGGCTATATACTACACGACGCTACATACTACGTGACTACCTGACGCTACATGCTACATGACTCTATGATGCTACATAACTACGTGTCGCTACGTACTACACGACAACATAAAACCTTGTGAAAGGCAAAACTATAGGGACAGAAATCAACTTAGTAGTTCCTGGGGTCTGTGGCCGCGAAACTGACCACAAGGAAATAGAATAGAATAAGGTAGAAAAGCGCAATTATTAGACACCGATTTATTGACTGAGTTAGTGACTCACTAAAATCACCGCCTGGACCACCTACCGCCAAACGTGACTTCACTCCTTAACCTGGAACAGATGATCTGGAGACACAGCTGAAGCAATGGGCTGTCACCCTTAACAACCTGCTGACTGCCGCACAGGCTTCTTGCTGACTGCGTGTGAGTGTCTGTAAAGTCTGGCTTGCTTGTTCTCCCGCTTTGTGGACCGATACCAAGGCCTTCCAGGAGCTGTTCTGGTTTTGGTCCTGCAGTGATATTGCCTCTTTCCCCCTCTCATTCATGTTAGGGTGCTTGTTCTAGAAATATTTCCATAACAGAAGCAAGAGGGGAGTGGGTTTTTTGTTTGTATTTTATGTGTATAAGTGCCTTGCCTGAATGTACGTGTGCCGTGTCACAAGGCTAAAAAACGTGTATGAAGGCTAAAAAAGGGGCCTGGAACTGGAGTCACAGATAGTGTGATCCACTATACAGGTGCTGGGAATTGAACCTGGGTCCTCTGGACGAGTGAACAGTAGTTTTTAATTGCTGAGCTATGTTTCCAGCCCCAAGACAGAATTTTGAGGGCAACTAACTTTTTCCATATTTTTATTGTGGGAGTATTTATATTTTTTTTCAAAACTTATAAAAATATACACATAAAGAGGTATAATGTAACTTTATGCAAATTATTCCTTAATATTCCTTAGTTATACTGGAAAAATAAAAGAGACAATGGCGGTAACTAAGAAATGATGTCATATATCCAGAAAAAACTCATCTCTCTGGACTAGCGGAGAAGAGACAGAGTTCTGCTCCCCCTGGCGGCCTCAACGTGCAATGACAGCCTGTTCCCGGACAGGCTGCTGGGACTCCAGCCCAGGCTGAGACCCTCTCTGGCCTGACTCTGGAACGCTGCCGGGACTGGAGCTCATTGATGCCAGGAAATGGCTGTCCCAGGCACCACAGGCACAGCCCTAAAGTTCTGGGGATGTCTTACTTATTTTTCTATGCCTGCGACAGATAGACCATGATCGAAAGCAACTTAGGGAGGAAAAGGTTTATTCAGCTTTCAGTTCTCAGGTCGCAATGACTGAGGGAGGGCAGGGCAGGAACTCAGGCCGGAACCCCGAGGCAGGTCTGCGTCCGTAAGCACAGACCACGGAAAAATGCTGCCTACTGGCTCGCTCACTTCCCATGGCTCTCTCAGCAGGCTTTCTTGTCCAACCCAGGACCACCTCCCCAGGGCTGGCAGTGAGCTGGGATCCCTGCCACCAATTATCAATCAAATCACTGCCTCCATGGGCTTTCCCATAGGCCAGTCTTGTGGGGAAACTTCCCATTGAGGTTCCTTCTAAAATGACTCCAATTAGTATCAAGTTGACAAAACCTTAGTCAGGACAGGGGCTATGCATGCTGACACGGCGGAGACAGACCTTTGTCAGGAGTCTGAGTCCTTTTTTTTTTTTTTCGAGACAGGGTTTCTCTGTGGCTTTGGAGCCTGTCCTGGAACTAGCTCTGTAGACCAGGCTGGTCTTGAACTCACAGAGATCAGCCTGCCTCTGCCTCCCGAGTGCTGGGATTAAAGGCGTGGGCCACCATCGCCTGGCAGGAGTCTGAGTCTTAAAACCAGCTGTAATCAAACCCTGTAAGGAAGGGGGCTGGAGTGATGGCTCAAAGGTTAAGAGCATTGCCTGCTCTTCCAAAGGTCCTGAGTTCAATTCCCAGCAGCCACATGGTGACTCACAACCATCTGTAATGGGGTCTGGTGCCCTCTTCTGGCCTGCAGGCATACACACAGACAGAATATTGTATACATAATAAATAAATATTAAAAAAAAAACCCGCAGGAAGAAAGCAAAAAAGGCAAGCTATTTAAAAATACACAGCCAGGCAGGCTTGGTGACATGTGCCTGTGATCCCAGCTGCTGGGGAGGCTGAGGCAGAAAGATGACAAATCCAGACATGTCTGGACTGCAAGTGAGCTGAAAGTCAGACTTAGAAATTTAATCAGACATTGTTCTCATAAAAAAACAAAACAAAACAAAAAAAAAACGAAAGGTAAAAGGACTTGAGAATATAGCTCAGCAGTAGAACATACCCAAGACACTGGGTCTGCTGCACATACCACAGCAAACACCCAAGAGCTTCTTCAGTCTAGTGCGGTAGCTAAGATCGTATAACCCCAGTATTTAGGAGCCTGAAGCAGGTTGAGGCCAGCCTGAACTACATGACGAGTTCAAGGCCAGCCTCAGCTACACAGAGAGCCCCTTTCTCAAAAAAACAAAACTTCTCCAAATGGAAGAGAAAATTTCAAACTATCTAGCTAGCGGGCTCTTCCAGCTAACCACAAGTTGCCAGCACACAGCAGGAATCAAAGCGGCAGTCCTTTATATCATAGTTTTACAAGCTGTGCACACTGGCTTTGCTGGCTTTCTCTTCTTCCAGAAGGGGCCCTAAGACCACACAAAGTAGATGCTGTGTCCAAATTGCTTGGACCCAGATCTTGGCTCAGTGCATGGCTGTTGCACAGACCTGAGGTACAGGGGAGCGAGCCAAATACTGATAATGTCGGACCACACTATGGTTCTGACCTCCATCTGCGGGCATTTTACCCAGGACTCTGCTGTCCGCCAGAAGTAAACCTGGCCTGTGGGTGAGCAGGATGTCTACCTCTGTCAGATTTTGGTGTCAGGATTATGTTTACTTCAAAAAATTGGCTAAGGAGCAAAAAAATCAACCAAATGTTTGCATAGTGTTCTGGAAAATTTTAAGTAACATATACATTACCTACCCATTCCTCCAATTCAAAAGAACTCTTTCTAGAATTCTCTTTAAGTCTGGCATTCTTTCTAACGATGACAACTTCTGAAATCTTTCCGAGGATTGTGCTTTGTACTCCTTGGTATTGATATTGGCAATAAAGTATATTCTAGGGAAGTATTGAGCGTTGAAACACTTTAACTTGTAAGCATATATGGATTTTAACTTTTTAAAATTGTTTTTATTTTAGTTGCGTGTGTGAGCTTCAGTAGCTTTCCAGGTTGTGCGGCACCTCCCATTCTTTCTGGCCCACTGGGGCCAAATCTCACCAGCCTGCCCATCGGCACCACCTGCATCTGGGAGTCACAGGGAAGTGTGGGTGCTTCCTAACATGTGCTGTGGCTGTGGGATGCACCAGGATGTGGCCATGGAGAGGGCTGTTGGGAAGGAGAGCCTATCTCTGCAAGGGACCAGGGGAGGCTCAGCCATATGTGGACATTCTATTCCCTGGTCCATGATGGAGAGAGATGTGTGGCAGGGACTGGAAAGGGAGCCCTTACTCTGGATGGGTGGGTGTTACCAGGAGGCCCTGAGACACACCAACACTATCTGGCCCAAGGAGCAGGTGTCAAGCTCTTAAAGAATACTCTGGAAACAGAGCCTTCCAAAGTAAAGGACAAAGGTCCTAGACCCCTCTTTCTTTCTTTCTTTTTTTTTGATTTTCGAGACAGGGTTTCTTCGTAGCTTTTGGTTTCTGTCCTGGAGCTAGCTCTTATAGACCAGGCTGGCCTTGAACTCACAGAGATCCGCCTGCCTCTGCCTCCCTAGTGCTGGGATTAAAGGCATGCGCCACCACCGCCCAGCCTAGACCCCTCTTTCTTAAACCAATTTTTTTTTTTTTTTTGGTTTTTCGAGACAGGGTTTCTCTGTGGCTTTGGAGCCTGTCCTGGAACTAGCTCTTGTAGACCAGGCTGGTCTCGAACTCACAGAGACCCGCCTGCCTCTGCCTCCCGAGTGCTGGGATTAAAGGCGTGCGCCAACACCGCCCGGCTTAGACCCCTCTTTCTTTAGGGTTAAACTTAGAGGCTTTGCTTGCATGTCCCTTCCTGTAACAGTCAGACAAGAAACAGACCAGCATCTTCCATTCATGCCCCTCACCGGCCACCCTCTACTCCAGTTCTCACGGGGTCCTTCATGGGGATTCCCGGTGAGTGGGTGAAGTTAAGAATGGAAATGCTTTGGTAAACTGACCTGGCGTCTCATAGAAAGGGTGCTATTCCCTTGGGCGCGGGCCACAGCCTGGAACTTTCAGCATCCTGGGACATAGAACAGGGGTAAGGTCAGGGTGTGGTCTGAATAGTTGGCCACAGAGGCGCCCTGATCTGACTGACCTCATTGTGTTGGTTTCTGTAGCCCATCCAACTTGCTGGAGGCACCTGGACACCTTGGTCTCAGTTGGAGTGTCTCCTGAAGGTTCCACGCCCAGGCCCTGGTTTGGTGTCTAATGCTCCCACTGCAGGCCTCTATTTTTATTAGATATTTATTAAAGATTTACTTATTAATTATGTATACAGCATTCTGCTTGCATGTGTCCCTGCAAGCCAGAAGAGGGCACCAGATAGTACAGATGGTAGTGAGCCACCATGTGGTTGCTGGGAATTGAACTCAGAACCTCTGGAAGAACAGTCAGTGCTCTTAACCTCTGAGCCATCTCTCCAGCCCCCGCAGGGCTCTATTGTATGGTATCTTTGTTTATTTGTTTTGTTTTTTGAGAAAGGATTTTTCTGGAACGCACTGGAGCAGGCTGGTCTCAAGCTCAGAGATCTGCCTGCCTCTGCCTCCCAAGTGCTAGGATTAAAGGTGTGTGCCACCACTACCCAGCTCTATCATAGTATCTTTTAAGCCAGACAATGCAGACTACAGGCCCAGTGGACTGGCACTGTTTTGACCTGAGTTCAGCAAGTAGTCTGCCCTTCCCCACCAGGCTTGTCCTCGCAACTCTTCTCTTTCCTCATTCCCTCCATCTCCTCCTTCTCTCTTTTCTTCTCTGATCCCTCTTCTCTGCCAGATCAGGAATAGCACTGGGGCCCAAGAAGCTAGGCCCTCAGATACAGGTCGAGAGAGGAGGCTCACCACAGGGTAGTTAAGGCCTCTTCTCTGTCTGTTTTTCCTGAAGTCCTTCCATGCCTATGCCCATTGTACCAAATAACGGATCCTATGGACCAAACTGCAGGACTCAGTGCAGGCCAAACTGTCCCAGCAGGCCTTGGGAGAGGTTGGGAACCCTCAGTACTAGGGCTGAGTCAGGGGACTTTTGAATCTCTCTATAACCAGTGACCCACTCCATCAGTGACGCACAGATGGACCAGAGCAGAGATGGTTGATATCTGTCTGAGGGAGGCCCCAGAGCTCCCTCTTCCCCCAAGTCTGTCAATACAGGATAGGAAGGCCCTGGGTGCGGCTATCCAAGGCTCCCCAGACTCAGAAGGAAGAAGGGAAAGCCTGGGCAGGCTCCAAGGAATGGGATTTAGGCTGAGCCTTGAAGGGACATGTGGGAGACTGGTAGCTTTGCCAGGCTGGAGAGCAGTTCTATTTTATTGATGATGAATCTAAGGTGCAGTATAGCATGCCCGGCTCAGAGTCAAACAGCTAGAACCAGCGCCTGGCGCCACGTCTTCTTCCCCTTCCCACTGGTGTTTCTCTAGGGTGGCAGAGGCAGATGGTGGCAGGGAATCTTGAGTGCTTGTGGGAGAGGAGGGAAGGAGTTGACATTGCCTTTCCACTTCTCCCTGGTCTAGACTGGTGTCCAGGAGTTCTAGAACACCATTTCCAGGGAAGAACAGAGGTTCCATCTCCTCTTGCATTCCCTTAAGCCTCCAGGCCCACCTCACCATGTGCTGCAAGCCATCCCCTCTGCCAAGAATACGTGTGTCCTCTCCCTTTGGGGAGGTGGCCCTTACCCACAGGAAGGCTCCTCTTCCCCCTCCCTAGGTACAGAGTATACCCTGTGATTGTATGGGTCAGGCAGGGGCTGGGGCTGTCCTGAGGGTGCCGAGCACTGTGAATGCCGTGGTTAGCTCCCCATGCCGGATGGTGGTGGTGAGGCTGCAGTCTGAGAAGGAAAGAAGGACCAGTAAAGGGTGACTGGGGGTGAGCTGAAGTGGCTGGAGCCACTTCTGCCCTCACTCAGTGAGATGGGCTCCTCTACCTGAGAAGGCAGCTTGGCCTCGGGCTAGACCACAGCGTTTCCATGATGGATATGTCTGGTGTCCCGGAGGATAGCTGTCATCCTGGCAGGCCAGAAGTCACCCTTTCCACATGTTCCTGCACAAAGACTGAAACCCTAGACCACCTCTCAGGCTGGCCCCAGCTGTGGTCCACCTAGCCACTAGGCCAACGCAGACTCCAGACTAGAAAACCCTTGTTTTATTCAGCACCCGGGCAATCTTGCTGTGTGGAATGGCCAAAATATAAAAATTAAAAACCAACAACAGACAGAGTGATGTTGTAGAGGAGAATTAGGTACAAAATGGGCTCTGGCATCCAGAATCCCTGTGGTTTGGGTCCGTGTTCACTCCCTGAGGCCGGCAGGGAGGGATGCCCCAGCCGCCAGCTGCCCTTGCCCATGGGCTAGGGGGCTGGGCTTCTTGGGGGAGGCTGCCTGGGAACAGGGCCTGCTTTTTAAGGAGAGACAATGGGGGAGGCTGTCCACTCAGAAATCAGGACCTGAGGAAAGAAAGAGAATTGGTCAATGGCGTGACATCTGTGAGGTGGCCTGCCTCGCTGACAGATTCCTTCTACAGATGGGGCAGGCAGAGGGCTCCATCTCCCCAGGAGAGGGGCAGGGCATTCAGGCCCCCACCTTTGGGGGCACAGTCTCAGTATGCTTCACAGCCTCCCACAGCTGTCCCCGGTTCTTGTCAGGAAATGCTTCTCTGGTTGTTATTTTCTAATTCTGCCCTCCCCCCTTTTTTCCTTTCTCCTCTTCAGAAAAATGATGGAAAGCCACGTGTGTCAGTCCCGTGGCCTTTCTGGGAACACTCTGGCTTCCTGTGCTGGCCCAGCGGCCTGCCTGTGGTCAGGGTCACGGGGATACTCTAATAAGATTCGAGGCTTTCCAAGCACTTATGTAGCGAGGTCTTGGAAGCAAGGGCCTTGGCCTCCACAGTTCCAGTCCTTAGGGGAGCATAGGGTGCCCCAGATGTTTGTGTCTACCCTCTGAGGGCCCTGATAGTGCTAATGGGATCCCTGTGGTCTGAGTCACATCCTCATGGGCCTTGAAGAGCAAGAAGGCGCTGGAAACTCAGGCCTATGGAAGCCAAGTGGCCTGTACAGAGAAGGACTTTGTCTTTTCGCCTTCTGCGGTGTCCTGGGTAGCTGATTCTACTCCTGAGTAACCTGAACTCTGTACAGGACCCATTCTTTCACATATGAATCTATGACTGGGAGTAATTATGGATAAAAGAGCTGTCTTTGTATGTGCTCTGGTCCTGGTCACACACTGTGCTCTGGCCCTGGTCACACACTCAGCCCTGACCCCACAGGCTTAACCTCCATGTGCTAGAGACCTGGGCACGCTGGCATTAGGCCAAAAGTCCGCATCCCCAGCTTGTGCGGTGTGTGAGAAAGGTAGTTCTGAGTGCAAGGGAGTTATCAGAACATGGATCTGCAGACTGGGATTGCAGAGGCCATGCACTTCACCAAACCGTTCTGCCTTCTGCCAGTTTCGATCTGAAAATCCCAGGGTGCCACAGGATTGGACGTCAGTACCCCATAGCCCGAGCCCCATCACGAGCACTCAGCTCGGGGTTGGTGCAGACAAGGGTCTTCCTTCTAGAAGACCATAGCTGTGTTTGGCCATCAATGACCCAGGCAGGAACGTGCTCAGGACAGGAGTCGGGGGTGGGCAAACACGTACTGGACAATTTTGCAGTTTGTTGTAGAAACGTAGCGGCCTGTGTAGTGAATGTTGCATCTCACTACGTTGTTGGTAAAGTCGGACTCCAAAACTATGTACTTGGGGTTCACATGCACCTGGAGAAGAAAAATGGAGAAAGGGGGCCTGTCAGGAAGCTGCATCCCACTTGTCACCAAAGAAGGCAGTGGAGAGGCTACAGACACAGAGGTGACAGAGAGGGTGGAGACAGACACAAGGGACAAAGATCTGAGACAAAGAGACAAAGGTGGGAGAGTAGGAATAGTTATGGTTCAAGAAAACACCAGCAAGAGGAAATCAGAAACTTCCCCAGAGTCAGAGCCCATTCCAGGAGGGCCCAGCAGAGGGCACTGTTGCCAGTTTCTGCCCCAGAGTGAGGGCTGGAACTTGGCTACTTGACTCCAACACTTAAAATCCCTGTCCAGGTGACAGATATTGAGGGCTCAACCGATGCCAGGGTATTTACCGTGCCCTGAAGCCAACTTTGTTGAGAGGACGGCCCAAGCATGTCCTGTACTCTTTGTCTGAAAGAGTTAGAGAGACCAACCGTAACAGGTTGGGTGAGCAGGACGTTTAAGAAGGAACACGGCTGAGCTGGGCGCACAGCTATGACAGGGCACCTGCCCAGCACGGATGGGGCCCATCTGCAGTCTCTTTCTCTCTCACACACAACTAATTAATTAATTAGAAGAAACAAAGCTTTAAAAAGGACGGGCTGGAGAGATGACTCAGCTCTTAAGAAGGTTGACAGCTCTTCCAGAGGATCCAGGTTTGGTCCCTTGCACCCACACGGCACCTCACAACCCTTTGTACTTCAGTCCCAGGGGATCCGGGACCATTTTCTGATCTCTGGAGGTGCTGTTCACACACAGTGTGCAGATATACACATAGGCAAAACCCATATAGAGAAAAAGAAATTTAAAAAAATCAGAAAATCTTAAAAAGGCCAAGTGTGACTTGAAATCATAGTGTCCTCCTCACAGCTTGAGCTGTGTGCTGTTTATGCGGTCAGTTTGCCCACTGCCTGGATCTCAGAGGGGCCTTCATTAGTCTTTGATGATAGCTTACAGATAGGACTCACTCACACGCACCCTGTGGAGCAGAACTCAGGTGGGGCAACTGTGAGTGGCTTCTGCTTTGTGCTCTGAGGTCCACCTCTCTACCAACCTCTGCCGGCAGCAAGAGTCACCACACAGGACTTTGGTATGGAGTAGGTCTAAGACAGCTGACAGATTATCCCCACCCTCCATGTGCTTGCAGGGAGGATTTAACTTCCTGAGGCCAGGCCTTGGGAACACGCCCCTCTATTGCGCGTCTGTAATGGTGTGCTAAGCTGCGCTGTGTGTCATTTGCATACATTTCTACTCGTCCCAGTACCAAAGGGAATGACTGGCAGGGTAAGCTCAGGCCACTCCATGAAGCAAGAGGGGACTTTTGGTCACAGACTCCCTGGGGTTTGGCACATGTCCTGCAAGGAGCTGAGAGCCTGCCATTCCACACATGGGAGGATGGGCTGACTGATTCTCTGGGTTCTTTGTCACTTTGAGATAATAATGCCATCCTCACCTCTCCTGTAGCTATTGCCAGGGCTGAAGATTCCTTGCGGTCTACTGGGGGAGGAAAGTGTGTCTGCTTAGACACACCTGATCAGAGAGGACCATAATCTCAGACAGCGGTGAAGATGGCAGTCCAGCTGAGCAGCTGGGCAGGTGGGGACGCAGCCAGAGAAGGGAGCGTCTTTTAGAAGAGGGAGAAGATGAACCTGGGCATCAAGTTGGGGAGGATGCTCCAGGTTGTGAGGCCCACCTTGAGGATGTAGTTTCCAGGCTGCACATCGGTTATGTCAATCCACTGGCAGTCGATGTCTGCGTTGTAGGTGTCGTAGCAGCCTGGACTCAGGCCCTGGGGAAAGGGATGAAAGGAGAGGCTGCATCTCAGAGCCACCCCATGCCCATCCAAGGCAGTCTGGGGGCTTCTCCTCTGTGCTTCCTCCCTGGCCTGGGCCTACAGTGGTTTGGGCCCTTGCTGAGCCACTAGGAGGATGAACCAAGCAGAAGATGGAGACGCCGTGGGCAGACTGGGTGACAAATATGGCCGAAGAAAAGTATGGAAAGTTAGATGGGCATATGGATGTTTTGTGGATGAACCTATGGAAAAATGGTTTGGGATAGACCGCTGTCCCTCTTTAGGCAAACGAGACATGGTGTTATCTAGACGGTGTGACAATGCTCTTTTATCTCCAAGTTAGACACCCCTTGGGACAAGGAAGGAAGAGGCTTTTGCAGGGCCTTGTGATGGTCTCAGGACTGGCAAGAAGATCCTCAGCCAGAACCAATTGGGCACGGCCTAGGCACTTGCCCCTTCTTCACTTGGCTGGCCCACTCCCATGCACGCACTCCTGTAGCCACCCTGCCACACTAGCCCAACCTGTGTGTGAGAGGTGCATGCATAGCGCTTGAGGTTGCCGAAGTCACACGTGCTGTCCTCCAGGCAGAAGCTGGCCTTGTGTCCCTCGGCCACTTTCTTGCCCGTGGCTGCATCAAGTAGGTCATAGTGGCTGAACTCGTCCATGCTGTGGTAATGTCTGGGGGAGGAAAGAGAAGAAGGCCTAGTTTCCCTGGGACTGTCCCTCACATTCCCCTCATGAGGTGACCCGGATGACCTGCTAAGGTGACTTCCTAACCACTGCGCCCTTCTGTTCATCTCTGGTGCTAGATCACCTCAGAACTCCGCCTCCTCCTGTTCCTTACTTCTTTTCTAGACTCCTTCCTGCCCCCATGTGCAAAACCCTGCATTCTAGACGTTTCCATCCCCTACCAAGGCTGATGGCTCTATGGTCCATCTTTCAACTCAGTTTTGCGGAAGGCCTTTGGCCAGCAATACTTTTCTAGGCCAAGAACAAACACCTGCATCCCCCAGAGAGCTAATGGGGAAAGACTCAGGCACCGAGGGCACTGACCCAGGAGAGGAAGTGGTAAAGGTCACTCAGGCTCACTTACTGGTGGCAACTGTGCCACTCCCAGGTGTGGCGTGGCCGGTTGGGGAGAAAGTCTGCTGTGCCCTGGTTTTTCACACGCTGGGGGAAACGCAGCAACACTCGGAGGTCGTAGTCAGTGGCCTCGGGGGCATAGGCTGTGCTGTGGGGACAGGCAGGGAGATTGGAATGGCACTGTAACACCAAGTCATTGTATGCTAGCTACAACAGGCCCTGTGTCCAGCCTTTAGCCGCTGTTCTCTCAGCCCCTTCTTGCCCCAAAGATGCTGACATTTGACCCCCACATGACAGTGAGGGCTGGCCTCTTCTCTCATGACACTACCCAGACCTGGCTTCCTTTCCTTTCTGGCCTTCTGTGTGTGACTGAGAGCTGTTAACAGACACAGTCCACAAACTTCCTGCTAGGGCTAGCACCCGCCACCACCCTGGGAGAGGTTGGGGGTCGCATCAAAATCTTTGAAGGATAATTTAAGAATAAAATGTTCTGGGTCCTATGGAGACAGCCTAGCTGGTATAGTGTTTGCCTTGAAAGCACTGAGAACTGAGTCCAATCCTCGGAAGCCTCGTAAACACCCAACCACGGAGTTATGTGCTTCTAATGCCAGCCCTGGGGAGGTGGAGACAGGGGGATTCCCTGGAGCTTGCTAACCAGCTAGCCTTGCCAGCTAACTGGTGAAAGACTCTGTCTCAAAAGGGGTAGCCAACATCCTGGAAGATGTCGTGCAAGGTTGTCCTTCGGCCTTAACTTGTATATGAACACACATCACCTGCACACATACTAAAATAAATAATAAAAATAGAGCCTATCAGCCATACCCAGGACTTCAAAACTCTTCCTTCTTCTGGACAGGGCCTTAACTGGTGACCAAAGCATTGCGTGTCTTTTGTGTGCGGCTGAAAGCCAGGCCGGCACATCTTGGGTAAATCTTCATGTTCCTGGGCCCATGCGCTCATCTGCTCCGCTGCTACAGGTTGAACACCGGCTCCAAGAGCTGTTCTCCCATAAGACTTTTCTCATTCCTCTTCCTCCCACACCGTTTGCATGATCACAGCTCTAAGCTCATTTAGCTTCCTAGTCCCAGTTCAGTCCCTTCCTCCAGGAAGTCTGCCATGATTATTGTACTTAGAAGCACCCTGGTGAGCTCTCCCAGTACTACCTACAGCTCACTCTGATGACACATGCACCCTGGGCTGACATTCACGTGTGATGTTAAATTCCCAGCAGAAGCAGGGAAGAAAGAGAAAAGAGGGATTTCTCTTGTGAGAGGACACACACACACACACACACACACACACACGAGAGAGAGAGAGAGAGAGAGAGAGAGAGAGAGAGAGAGAGAGAGAGAGAGAGAGAGAGAGAGAGAGAGAGAGAGAGAGANAGAGAGAGAGAGAGAGAGAGAGAGAGAGAGAGAGAGAGAGAGAGAGAGAGAGAGAGAGAGAGAGAGAGAAACAGGAAGACAGGAAGCCTGGTCGGGCTGCCGGCTCCCCTCTTTGCAGCTGACCGCTGACAGCTGTCCTGGCTGGCCTCATTCAGGGCCAGGTTGTAAGGCGAGAGGAGAGAGGTGGCCCATTGTGGGGATTAGCTCTCTCTGAGAATATGTCTGGACAGCAGGCAGCTCAGACTCCTGTCTGCCAGTACTTAAGGCCCTTGGCCCTGTCTGGAGGAGGCTTGGAATCTGTCTGTGTCTGGGTTGAAACAAAACATCCTCCTTGCCTGTTTGGTGAAATCCTGCCCTGCTGTTCGGCTCAGAACATCGTGGGAAACCAGCAGGATCTAGCGTCTAGGCCCAGCTTGGTCACAGGCTTGTGGTGAGACTTGAAGCAACACCCCCTCCCCTTCTCTGGGTTCAGCCTGCAGTGTGGGACCTGGCCCAGGGCTCCAGCCCACACTTGAACTGGCTGGAGATCCTCCCACTGCAGGGCCCCAGCTCTGCAGGCCTTTCAGTAATCCTTTACCCAGGCCCCTCCCTCTTTGACCTTACTCAGCCCCAGATCTAACCCCAAGCCCCAGAGCCGTGCATCCTGGCTCTCACTCTACTCCTGCTGCCTGCTTACTTCTGTCCTCAGAGCCTAGAGCGAGGGGTCACTCACTCCAGCTAGCTGGAGAAATCACTCAGGACAGGGGCCGGCTGCATTCTCCTCACCCAACGGGGAGCTCAGGGCTGGACACTTGAGATGCTCCAAGATGTATTGAGAATTTGGCTTTAACTAAACGATTCAGACTTGTGCAGGCCACCACAGAGACTGAGCCCTTATCACTGGAGGATAAAGGCTGGTCTCTTCTCAAGGACAAGAGACACAGACAAGGCCTGATGGTCAGGTTAACTGAGTGGCTGTCCATGGATGGTCCCCAGAATAAGGACACTTTGCCCATCTGGGATAATAGGGACTTTCACCTGAGTGTCAATCGGCTGCTCCACCCATCACTCTGATTGGTGTCATTTTAAAGACTTTACCAAAGGCTTTATTAAAGAAGGAGCAAATTGAGTCATATGCTAATGAAAGTGCTTTATCGTCTCACAAACAGGTGAGAGAGTTTCTGGTCAGTTAATCTGAGGGGGCACAGCGCTAAAGGTCTAAAATAAACCAATGTTGACATTCCAAAGGGTTTCCTAGAGAGTAAAAGGTTAAGAGAGTTCACATGTAAAAATGAATAAAGAACAATTTTTTTTAAAGTGGGCAATTAAGGGGGAAAAAATATACTTTTGGCACCCCTGTCTAGAAGAGCAACAGATCAATGTCCCCTTTAGCCAGGTCTTTTAGCACAGGGAGAGAGGACTCGAAAGCACAGCCGCTAAGCAGAATATGAGCTGCTGACCATCCCGCGGTGAGCCCTGCTGGAGCAGGATGGGTGTGCTCTGGTCTGAACTCAAGGCAACGCTCTCCTCCTCTGTCCGGGACGGTACCTAACTGAGGCCTCACTCTTCCCCATGCCTACCAATTTCAGGCTATGATCAGACGATAACCTGGTCAGACAAAGCCACCCGATCCTCACCCTGCAGCGCTGTGCCCTCCATCCAGGACTTCCCTGACACCCACGCTGACCACTGGAAATACAGATAGGACCAATTTCAGTTCTTTTCATTGTGCCCTAGTCTCCTAATGGGGCAGCCCATTCTGCCAGGCTGTTACGATGGATGTCGTATTGATGATGCATTAAAGGTCCTTGCGGGTAATGTATGTAGGCTGGGAGGAACCCACTCCGTCCCTTTTCCTCACTCCTTAAGCCAGGCAAGATGGAGGTCAGGGCTCTGAGAGGCTCAGATACTTTGCCAGGCTTTGGGTGACTCCTATGGACTACTGCGAGGCCCCATGCTTCATTCGCCCCCAGCGCTCCTTACCTGGCCAGGCACTTCTCCTCTGCTGCGCATCGCAAGGAGTACAGGTGGGCTCTCTGCACATACGTGGATGCCTGCACATAGTTGGGGTCTGGGACCAAGTCAGGGAGGCCTAGAGAGAGCGGGAGAGGAAGAACACAGTACCAAGAGGGTCAGGCTGGTGACTGCTGCCTCCAAGGCCCTCCTCCACCAAACTATTGGCCATTGTCCCTGGCCAGTGGGGTCCTGGGTTTGGGAGGTCAGCAGCAGTAACTGCCTCTACAGCTTGGTAGTACGGGAGAGTGGGGACAGTCCTAGAAGGTCTGGAATGTGAACCAGACTCAGGAACTGGAAGGAAGTGGTGTCTGAAAGGTGGAATGGCATGTCATGAGTAAAGGCTTAGAGACGGGACTAAGGAGACCAAGGAATTTCCTGGCAGAGCTGCTCCCTCTGTCCTTGCTCCACAGATCTTTGCATACTAGCCAAGACACTCCTCTCACCTCTAGAGCCAGCCTTCTTCAAGGACCACCAGGACAGCCTGGGCTTCGGGCCCAGGGTGGGCCCCAGAAGGTTCATGGGCAGAGGTAGGTGGGCGTTAATTGGTCGGAGGGGGTGGGCAGGAAGAAAACACACTCCCTGAGCCAGCAGAGGTCTCAGCCTGGTGCCAGCTGAGCTGCTTGGGATATGCTCTTCTTGGCACCTGCTGCCACTTCTGGCCATCAGACTCTAAACCAGCCCACAACCATCCCCTGTGGGCAACTTAAGGGAGGGCCTGGCTCCCACTCTACCCCTGCAGGGCCCGGGGGAAGTCTAAAAACTGCTCCAACCGTTCTTTGTGACCACTTGTTCTCTAGGCTACACCAGGGTCAGGGGCTTCCCTTTTTCTTTCACCAGTAAGAGTCTGAGTAAGTGACCAGGAATAAGCACAAACCATAGGCAGGTATCAGAGCCATCTCATTATGGCATAAGGACAGGATGATCTTGAGGTTAGGAGTGAGGGCACAGGTGGAGGGGGAACTGTTGGTGGGGGTGGTGGGGTTACAGCTGGGCACCTGGGACTTCTAAATTCTCTCTTTCCTCGGGCCTTGGGGATTCTGGCTGGCAAATGATAAAAAGAGACTGCAAGTTCTTCTAGCATCTTAGTCCTCTGCCCTTGGGGAGTGGGGAAGAGTAAAGGCAGGCAAGGCAAAGTGGGGTGCTTCTAGGCCCCCTGTTTACCAATCCCTCCCATCAGCTTAAAGGTCCTGGCAATGAGGCAAAGGGAAGTCTGGATTCATAGCCTTTGACAGAGGTATGTGCCTACACACACACACACCCCACACACAAACACGCACACACACCACACACACAAACACAAACACACACACCACACATGCATACACACCGCACACACACCACACACACACACCACACACACAAACACACACACACCACACACACACAAACTCGCACACACACCACATACACAAACACGCACACACTGCACACACACGGCACACACACAAACATGCACACACCGCACGCACACACACCGCATACACACACACACACCCCACCCACACAAACATGCACACACACACCACATACACACAACATCCACACACAACACATACATATTCACACTTATACATATCCCTTGGGCTCCTGCCCTCGACCTGTTCTCCTTGGGGCCTGGGCCTCAGGGGCAGCCTGATCTGGGCAGCCAGGGTGACCTCACCTACTTGGAATGGAGAAGTTTAGAGTACAGGGTGGGTGAGGATGAGGTGGCTCCTGGCAAATGGGGGACTTCTTGGCCAGCCTAGGCTCTATGATATGAGCCCCCTGGAATGTTTGCAGTCATTTCCCAGGGGACCCTCGAGACCTCAAACCAGCTGGGAGATGGTTCTCACCCACTGGTTCCCAGAAGCTTTTGGAAGGGGGATAAGGAAGAGAGGAGGGGTCCCATTTCCTCACCCTCTAGCAACTCCGCAATAGGTGGGTGTGGTAGTCGGGCCTAAGCCTCCTGGGCCCAACATTCAGCACCAGACAGTCTGCCGCTCCCATCCCAGGCCCGATTTCAACAAATACTACACAGACGGCTCCACCGAGCTTTCCTGGCCCGGCCCTTCCTCGCTAGGCTGTTCTGTGAGCTGGCTATGCAATCCTGGACAGCCAGAGGAGCCAGAGTCCCAGACCAGGGGCACTTGGGGCCAGTTACATTGCTCTTGTTCTCTGATGGAGCTTGTTCCTAGCCACAGACGGAGCCCAGTGACCACACAGGAAGTCCTGGCCTAGGTTACACAGCGGGTATGGATTCTGGTTACACACTGATCCCTGATCCTGGTCACACTTTGACTTGACCATGGTCACTCATTGAGCTTTAACTCTCGCATCACACACTGAGTCCCGGCCTGGTCACACACAGAATCCTGATTCTGGTCAAATACTGGACTCGGACTCTTATCGCACACAGAGCCCTGATCCTGACCACACCGAACCCTGATCCTGCTCATATTGAGACCTAACCACACACTGAGCCCAGACCCCGGTTACACACTAAACTTAGATTCATCAGACACTGAGCCCTGATCCTGGACACACTGAACCTGGATCTATCAACATCTCTGAATCTTAGTACTGTTGTCCTCAGTTTCTTTCTCTACACAGGAAACTAAAGCAGTGTCCTAAGAGAAAAGCCCTGCAATAGGAACTGTCTTGACATCAGCTATTCTTTCCGGTTCTGATGGAGCTTTGGTGTCAGCCCAGGAGCTGCTGGGAGACGTTACCTGTAGAGCACACTGGAGAGACTAGGGACAGGCTGCTGTTCGGTCTCAGCACTGATCCCCGCCTCTTGCCTCAGGAAGCCTTCCCTGATTGGTGGTGACATCGTGGGGTGCACATACTCCCCCCTCACTACTGGGATTTCCTCATATTCCTCTGTGGGTTCCTTTTGTCCAGATGGGGGCCTCTCTAAAGGCAGGGCCTGTACTCACGGTTAGCAGGCCATATCCTCTGTTTCTTAAGCAGTTAGCAGCCTAATACACCTTCATAGTGCGTGCCTATCTCTTTATAACCCCAGAGCATACTACAGCTGTGGGAGTGTGAGGAAGTCATCTCGAGAGGGCGATGGATGTGTTTATAGTCACACGGTGAGTCAGGGCAGTTTAGGGAGAGCCTATGTCTCAGCTTCCTCCTGCTGTTCTTTTTATCCAAATAAACTTGGGGCTGCAGAGACAACTTAGCAGTTTAGAGCACTCGTTGATCTTGTAGAGGATCTGGGTTCCATTCCCAGCACCCAGATGGCAGCTCACAGCCACCTGTAACTCTAGTTCCAGGGGATTCGAACACCCTCTTCTGACCCCTGTGGGCACTGCACACACATGGTACACATACATGTAGGCATAACACTCATACAAATCAAATCAATCAGTCAATAAATAAATTTTTGATGTATGCTCTCCACACAAAGGCACAGACTTTGGTGCAGTTTGGCAAGGTGCCGACAAAGGTGTGCTGCCATTAAGTACACCACCACAGAACCAGGAAAATGTCCCTATCCCTGGCACATACCGATGGAGCTTTTAAACCACTGTAGATTGCTTTTGCCTTTTTTAGTAATTACAGGAAATCACTCCTGTCATGAACTTAGCATTGTCCTTGATTTTGACCACACCAGAGCCCTCACGACTCGCCCAGCTCCTCACACCCCCACTGTGCCCCCATCCCCATCATGCCCTGGCTGTCCTGAGAGTTCAGGCCTGGTCTCCCATCTCACCCTGGGGACCCCCTGCTGAGGTCCCAGGGATACAGGCCCTTCCCTTAGCCAGTATGTTTTTCCAGAATGGAACAAAGCCTCCTTCTCCAGGCTGTGATCCCAGGGGACATTCTGGCAGCAGCCAGCCTTGGGCTATCTTTCCCTTTGTGGGGTTTGAATATGGGGGAAGGTAAGCCTTGCACGGAGGTCAGCAGGCATAGGGCTGGGGAGTCGGGTCTGCGTTATCGGCTTGTAGGGCATAGGCAAGGTGGTAGGTGTGGAATGAAGTCCAGATACAATGTGGTCACCCCTGTTCCAGGCTGGGTCAAATTCAGGGGTGCCATCAGTTATGGGACATAATTCTGAGGTGGGGTGGGGGGTCGGATATATTTTCTGACAAGCTTGGAGTCTATCACCCAACCCTCAGGTCTGGACCTGGAGACTAAAAACATGGTTTCTGATACTGTTTTGTGAAACTCTCATGTCTTTCTGACTATGGAGAATGGGATAAATTTCATGTCTGATCAGTTCAGAAAAAAGAGATAGAGACTGGTCCATGATCCGTGTACAGCGTCTCTCATCTTCTCTCAGGCTTCACTTCCGGTCTCGTTAGGTATGTCCAGAGCACTTGCCAATCTCTATGGACTGTGCAGTTCATGTCAGATGGGGCTGTGTTTAAATACAAAAGAGACCTGGGCCCGGCAACTCACACCTTTAATCCCAGCACCTGGGAGGCAGAGGCAGATGAATTTCTAAGTTTGAGGCCAGCCTAGTCTACAAATTGAGTTCCACGACAGCCAGGGCTACACAGAGAGACCATGTTGCTAAAATGTTTTTTTTTTTTTTAAATGGACCTAGGTTCAGTTTCCAGCATCCACATGGCAGCTCAAAACCATTTGTGACTCCAGTGTCAGGGAATTTCATACCCTCTTCTGATATCTTTCAGAATCAGGCATGAATGTGATGCACATACATGCATGTTGACAAAACATTCATATACATAAAACATACATGATAGTCTTACAGGACCTGTACTGTGTCTTGATTTTTTTTCAGTCACTGGAAACCTTCAGGACCTTTTGCATGGCTTGGTACTGCTCAAGAGGAGTCTGCTTTCCCAGGATGCCATCTGCCTGGTCTCCTGGGAAGGAGTGGCCTTGAGCCCTGTCCCACACACAGGACACAATGGATGACATACTCTTACAGGTTTGCTAGCACGCATGTCCCTTTTGAACTGACAGGGGACCTCCAGACCTGCTCAGCGTCCTCCCTAGTCTCAGAGTCACAGGATGAGAGTGGATTAGAGCCCCAAGACTATTGGACAGTCTTCCTCTGCAGCCCCCTCGGAGGGTGACTGGGTCCTACCAGTGATGGCTGAGCTCTGCCCCTCCTGTTCCAGATTTGCATGTGGCCCTCTCCAGACCTCTCTGCCTCCATGTGTCTGCACGGATCTCCTCATCCCCCAGGCCTAGAGCACTACCAGGCCCCTGTATTCATTCTTCCCTAGGAAGGGTTGTGCTGTCCACAGCCAGGGCCAGGATACTGGGAACACTGAATCAGAGGACAGTAGAGACCCCTGGGATAAGCAAAGCTGGGACTCAGCTGGGGAGGGCCTGGGTGTGAGCAAACCAGGTCCCAAGCCATTATGCAGGCAGAGAGCTGTCCCTGCCATGGTGGGCCCCTAGGCTAAAATAATGAAGATCCAGCCCAGGGAAAGGCCAAACATTGCATTTCAGGTCTGTCCTCCATGGCAGCCAGGGATCCATGCAAGGACCAGCCACACTGTTCCTGCAGCCAATGGCCTCAGGACAAGCCTACCCTGTCCTCCCATCTTAGGCTAGGTCTGATACACTCCCATGATGGCAGTGACCATGAGCATCTTCCTGGGCAGGATCTGAGTGGATCTCCTGGTGCCTAAGACCCCGGAGGTTAGATTGCCATTGTTGTGTTGGCCTTCCCAAGTGTACTGGCCTGTTCCCCTATCTGAGGTTCAGTTTCGCTATCTGAAAGTGCAGGGAAGACTGAACTAACTGGCTCTTGGGCACAGGTTGGATGGATCCATAAACACTCGGAGATAAAAATACTTTTTTTTTCGGAGCTATTCAATCCATTCTTCAGCCTTGGGCAAGAGCCCGAGACCTCTCCCGACCTCAGCAGCCCATGCCTCATCAGTCAGGAAATGATCCCACTGACCGACCCAAACCCTTCCTGGCTCATGAGAAATCTCTTCCCTCCAGCCCAGTACATGTGTGCCCATGTGCAAGTCTATCGGTCCCCTGTTTTCCTCTAGCTCTGCAGGTCCTGTGGGGTCCTAACCCTTCCCTGGCATCCATGTTCCCTAAGCCCCTGCTGCTGGGCTTTCGGAGGCTGGGGAGTGGAATCCAGCAGAGTCCTAATCTCTTGAGCCCAAGACTGGAGGATAAACACAGTCCAGCAGAAACCCATCAGGCGGCTGGGAAGTATGTGCCGAGTAGGATGTTTTGGCAGTTAACACAGCCAGACTCCAGAGGAGCCCCTAGGTGGGGAGAGCGGGAAGCTCTGCCCAGCTCAGACTTGAATAAAGATGAGCCAGCGTGGGACATAGCTGGCAGCTCCCAAACCCAGGAAATGATTAGCTAATAATTGGAACATTAAGCTGTCAGCACCCGCCCAGAGGTGTTCCACCTGCTCTTGCTAGCTTGCAGGCAAAGGTTATCTCCAGAAGCCACTCTGCCCCACAGTGAAGGGGCAATTCCAGGCTGGAAAAGGGGGACCATGATGGCTACAGAACCAGGTCTAGAACCTTCAGTGGCTCCCAACTGCCTAAAGAGTGGAGCCTAGACATTTCAGGATGGCAGCAGAGGCATTCTGTGGTCTGTCCTTAACCTGCCGGAACGCTGAACTGTAAGCACCAGTAAGCAGCTGCTAACACGGCGGCTTGACCTCTCTGTCTGTAAACTCTGAGCTCACTGTGCACTTCTGCGCATGTATGCCTCCCTCCCACCCTCACGGCTGATTATGCTCACACCAGGGCGAAGCCATCATTAGGTCCAGAGCCCACCTGTCAAGCTCGACTTCCTCCCCCAGCACCCTGCTTCCTCTTGCAGCACTCACCCCTCTTCCCAACTACACGCTTCCAGCCCAGCCGTGTTCCTACAGTGGCCTCCTAGTACACAGAGTGTAAAGACCAAAGACTTCACAGTGGCCACCAATGTTCTCTGTCGTCTGAGCCCTGTTAATCTTTCTGCCCAGGCTCCAATTTCATCTCTATTTCTGCTTCACTCAACTTAAGCATGCTGGAGCACACTTGGGGCGTCTTTGGGCCACCCCTACTCCCCACCCCGTCAGTAACGCTCTCCCTGCAGATGGCTGGATGGCTCATGCATGTGCCTCCTTCGAGTCTGGGTTCAGATGTCACCTTCTTGAGGCCTTTGGTGGTCACCTCTGGAAACTGCTCCCTTCCCCCTACTCCCGATCTCCTTAGCTGCTTCTATTTTTTCCTCAGCACCTGCCACTTTACCTATGAATTATGTCTGTAAATGGCAACACAAGGTCCCCAAAGGCAAACATTTCGTGCTTCTTTTTGCTAATTCCCAGCTGTAAGTGTTCAGCACACAGAATGGGGCTAACATATACCCACCAGATGACTGCATGTCCTCAAGAGCTGACATCTACAATCCTTGGCTGGACACGAGCTCCTGAGAGCAGTCGGCTTTACGGGCATTGCCATCTTTGCCTGCACTGAGCTGCAAGCCTGGGTATCCCTTATGTACAGTAGGAAGCTGGGAGCTGGACCCTTAAGCCAGGTGTCTGGTTTCTTTCTGGCTGGCTGAGAGTCAGAGAGGGCAAGAATGGGTCTAAGGCACTATTAACCTACCTGCCCAGGTGCTGGGGAGCCAGTGAGCAAGTGTGTGAATGCCTGGACCCACAAGGACTCTGGGAATCACCTGCCTATGGAAGCCTATCTTCATTGTCAAGCAGTGCTGACATTAGTTCCCAAGACCCTTGTATTTGGGGCTTGGGAAACCCATGGCTCCAGCTGGCCCATGAGCAGAGAGAAGGGTAGGCTGTCTCCTAAGGTTTGACACTTTTGACAGCACTGGCCTCCAACACTCTCCTTTCTGTCTGCCATTCTGACTCCCTCACCACTTCCTGGAAAACAGCTAGATTCCTGGTTTCCAGGGACTTATCACAAGGGGGGGGAGGGCAAAGGACCCAGGCCCAGCCCTTACTCTGTAATCCTGAATCCCCACAAAACACCCTAAGTCCAGCTGCAGTGGGGAGGAGGCGGTTAGGTCAGGCCGTGGGTGGGAACACGGCCCAGCCTCTCCTTCCAGGCCCCCATGCTGCTCCCATGCTGCCCCGCAGGAATGCTGGGCACAGGAATTGGAAGCAGGTGTGGGCTGCCTGGCTGGACTTCTGGCGGCCTCCTGCTCCCTCCCTCCCCTGCTTGTTCTAGCCACTGCCTGGGGAGTTTTCCATGTGTTCTTGGCTTGGAAGGAAGTGGGGTGGACTCTAGCAGGGTGCTCCTGGGGAGAGGTGCCCCTCCTGAGTACAAAGGTCTGTGAAGATACCCCACCCTGGGGCATCAGGAGAAAGGAAAGATGGGGACAGAACTCTCTAGCTAAGCCTAGCAGTAGCCTGGTGCCAGAAAAGGTACTAAGGACTCTCCATATCCCCATTTCTATCTCTGCTACCAACCCCAACCACTGGGGGGGGGGGTGGACAGGGTCTTAACCTCAAGGCAAAAACAAAACAAAACAACAACAAAACCTTGATTTTTCTCCCCAAGAAGTTCAGACCGAAGAGTCACTGAACACCGAGTTAGGTGACACTGTAAAACACTGAGTGAGGGGGAACAGTGAGGGGGTAGACGCCCTTCCTAGGTGGCCCTGGCTTCCCGGAGCTGCATGCAGTTCCCTCCTGTGCCGAGTGGCGAGAGCACTATCCTACCCTGTAACTCTACCTAGGGCTGTTGGGTGACTTAAGTGAGGAAGTGGGAAGAGCGCTTGGCAAAACATAACTCATTTATAAGCAGTGGCAGCTACCATCAAACGTTTGTTTAAACAAGAGCCAGCTCCGCAGAGACGTCCAGGCTGAGGGCAGGGGAGTGGAGGCCATATGAGAGGGTGGCGAGCCAGGAGACAGGAATTCGGGCCCGGAACCCTGCCTGTTCCCTCAGACACCCACACCCCGCTCTTGTTGCCACTTACCTGTATGACCCTCTACAGCTGTCTTTGTTACAACCAGTACCAAAATTGCCACTCAATGACTAAATACATGAACAGAGGAACAAGTGAGTAAATGAAGCAGGTATGATATGCAGTAACACAGAGAAAAATTAAAAACGACGCATAGCTATGAACACAGTGTGCATTTATGCGGACCAGCGCATTACTCTCTCCAGTGCATGAGAGGGAGGCTGCGCCTCAGAGATGCCCAGCTGGCAGAGGGGCAGGACTCTTGTCCTGTCTCCCATTTCTTGTATGGTGTCACTGTGCCATCTTACTAGGCTCCCTCTTCTCACCCTCCTTGGGCCTGTGATCTGTGTCACTAAGAGCTTGTGGGAACAAATGCAATCATGAAATCCCACATATAGGTCACGAGGCTCAGAAGGTGGGTGCGGTTTAGCAAGCTGCTGCTCCATCCCTGCCCGAAGGCTCTAGCTCTGGGAGCTTGCTGGATAGAGGCCTCTGCCTTCCTGTGCATCTACTCAAAGCTCTGTGGAGGAGAGCAGAGGATCCGGAGGGGAAGTCAGGCTGAGGAAACTGGGAATCAGGCTCAGGTGAATGAGGGGCAGCTGGGGTGAGGGCAGGGAGCCAGGGCTGCCCCCAGGAACTGAGGGCCTCTGCAGCTCAGGAGGCTGGTTAAAAAGGGCACTACCCTAGGAAGACCCTGAGATGTTCAGGAAATGTGATCCCAAAAGCAGCACAAGGGTTGGTGGCTGTGGATGCCCAATAAAGAGGAGGAGGAGGAGGAGGGGAAGAACCTCAGATTCTGAGGTGCTAGGTGCAAGTGTCAAGATCCAATTGGCCTTGTCAAGCCATGGACGAATGAGGCATGCCAGGCAAGTCTGACACAGCCATCCTGGGTCCCCTGATGGACAGCCACCTTTGTGACCTGTTCTGGATCCAGCAGATATGTCTTTCACAGACAATTGTACTGCAGGAGCCCTAGATCAATGAGGCAGGCTAAGTTAGAAGGGGGAATCCTGATCTTGTGGGGCTGTGGGGCATCTCAGCATTGAGAGCTCTAGCTCAAAGAATGTGAGGCTGTGACAAGCAGGAGCTGGAGCAAGGATGCTGGGGGAGGAGGGCCTGGCAGCAGTCTCAAGGAGAGGCGGCATGTGGTTGGCACAGAGCAGGGGACCTAGAAGACCTAGGAGGCAGGCAGTCACTCCCCAGCCCTCTCTGAGTAGGTGTGCAATAGATGAATGAGAGTTCTGAGCCTCCACAAACCCTCCTTCTCTGTGACCTGTTCTAGCGTCTGGAGACAATGGCACTGCAGAAGCCCCGAGCAGTCCGGCACCCAGCATGAGAAGAAAGAGGAGAAGGCTACTGAGGCAGAAACTGAGTTCAGGACAGACACTTGGAAGCCACACACATAAGGGGGGACGTGGGCGGTGCTCACATGTGTTTGCTGTTGTAAGGACAGATCCACACCCACACACAAGCACAGCCTGCCAGCGCTGGGCCTCAGACCCCTGGATGTGTGGCCAGGAGGGATGAAGTCAGCCTCGGAGAATCCGCCCTGGGCTCCCACACCAAGCCTGGGGGGCTGATCTCAAGTACAAGGCTTGGACTTCACTGGGCTGGGATTTTCCATGGTCCTAGACCAGCAGGGTGGGAGGATGGAACCAATATCACGGGAGTCTACTGTCCCTTTTCTGGCCTCTTTGGGGGCCCCACACTAGCATGTACCATAACTCCATCCCCGTATCCTATTTTTCTTGATAGTTGAAGGAGGGAGATAGTTAAAAGATGCTGTTCACCATCCCCTGCACGCTTGGCCACCTCCTCTAAGAAGTCCTCCCAGAAACTCTGGAGCAGAGGCTCTCAGCATTCATTACAGATGTTCTTCCTGCCCAGTCGGATTCACTCCCAGCTCCTGGGATTTTGTTTGTTTGTTGTTTATCAAGACAGAGTTTCTCTGTATAACAGCTCTGGCTGTCCTGGAACTCGCTCTGTAGACCAGGCTGGCCTCCATCTCATAGGGATCCAACTGCCTCTGCATCCTGCTCCACCATCATCCAGCCCAGCTCCTGTGATTTTTGAAGTGGAATTCGGAACCCCACGCAGAGCTGAATTATGGACATGTCAGAGTGGGTGCTCCCCCAGGATGAAGAAGACTCTCCTCCGAACCTCCCACAGTGTCTGCTCCCAATATTGATCTATCCCACACCAATGTGTCCTTTCTGCTGGGCTTCTCTCAGGGAAGAGCCTGAATTTGATGTGTGCTAGCCTGTATACACAGAATACTGCCTTCAGGGGAGAAGTATATTTGATCTGAAATGAACGGTGGGACTCTAGGGTAGTAGCTGGAGCCTGCGGAGCACCAAGCATCCCATTCCAGACACGGGCCTTGCCCTGTTTTATCCTCCTCCGAACCAAATGACTTCCTTGAAAGTTCACAGGCCACAAAGGGGCCCTAGAAAACCACTGGCTCAAGGCCCAGATGTGCAGTGCCTGGCCTGCCTCTGCCAGCCTTGTGGCATTTAAGGCCTTGGTTTTCTCCTCAGTTCAGAGGTGGGGCCCTCCTGGCTGAGTTTCTCCGAGCTGAGGTCTTACATTCTAAGGAAAGGAGCCACAAAAGTCAAGCACTTGATAGGTAAAGCACCCCCTCCTCCAAGGGGCTCCTGGGGCAAGTCAGCGCAAATCTATACGAGACTGCTGCAGGCGGCGTCAAGCTGGTGACAAAGGGCTCGATGCATTTTCATCATCCATGTTTGGCATTACATCATAGGAGCCCCCAACCCCATGTTATGATATACCCTCAGCTCTGTGGTTTTCAAAGTGGGGTTCAGAATGAGACTCAGTTCTAGTGGATATGTGGATATGTCACAGTAGGTGCCCCCCTGCCTTCTGGACTCTCTGTCCCCTGGCCTTCAGCCCTGGAGCCCGCTAAGCAGCACCTCTTCAGTCTTGACCAGATTCAGCATTTATCCGATGCTGACAGAGGCTGAGGAGCCAGGTGGTCTGGGCACCAGCACCCTTGGGTCATACAGGCTCGTCTTCACCTGACAGCCCTGATATAGCAACCCTGGTATGGAGCAGAGGCTTGTGGGCAGAAGGCACTGCCCTCAGGGTGTGCTGCGTGTGCACTGAGAACTCAGCGGAAACCTTGACCAGGGAGCAGACAGTCCTGTATGGAGAACACCAGCAAAGGGGATTCTAGGACAGCAGAGGACGGGCCGGTGGCCATCCAGCACTGGCCAGACACAACAGTTGGCCCCTGTCACAGTAACAGCACATGTGGAAGCTGCCCATCTGGCAGAGGAAGAGTGCTCCACCCCGACCCTTGTGTGCAGATGACCTGGCCTTCCCAAGAATAGGTCACATCTCCATCCCTGGGGAAGACAGGGGGTGGCCTGTCTCCAGACATTTCCCAGGACTCTCCCCCAGAGCCAAGATGAAAGTGAACCAGTAGAGCATTGGCCTGATTATGTCTTAGGCAACATCAACAAGCACAGGACCCAAGATAAGTAATATTTAATATGATATTCTTAAAAAGCAATATCAATACAAAAAATCTGCTATGAACAAATATCCTGTTTCAGATAAAGACAGGACCCATATTGATTTCTTCAAATTTTTTTGATTTTGCCTCACTTATGGAACCATTACTGGGTCTATTTAAAATTTGAACATATTTGTTGATAACAGATTTTTAATGCACTGAAATATTACTTATTTTCATTTCTCGGGATTTTTTTAGTGCTCCATTGAATTTTATGCTCTGGCGAGTGGGCTCTGGCATCCCAGTCTTATGGGCTCCCTTCAGGGATCTGCAAGCTAGGTCTGTTCAAGGGTTGCTCTTTGACCTCTTACTTAACTCACCAAGGGCCAGCTCGCTCACAGAGGTCCAGACATGGAGACACTGCTGTACCCCCAGAAGCAGCCTTAAGCCCTCTTGACCCTGAAGGTCCAGGGTTCCCACAATTGATCCTTGCCTCACCCTTTGCATACAGTAATTTCTGATAGTCTTAGAAGATTCCCTGACTGGAAGGGGAAGATGCAGAGAGAAGGGCTTTCCCTGCTTGTCCCTAGATGACCCCAGCCAGATAGATCTGTAAAGTACTTCTTAAAGCTCGGCTAGTTCTTCCTCCATTACTCCAAAGCCAGAGTCAGAAAACAGGCCTGCTATAGGCCTCTGACCCTAGTAATGAGTGGATTCAGGGCAGGCGGGGAGGAGAGTCGCACCACTCTTGACGACACCCGTGCTCAGCCACTACCTGGAAACCTTTGGTAAAAGATAGAGGATCTGCACCCCTGGGGCAGCATTCACCTGTGACCAGAATGCCGAGCCAAGACGGTACTCACCGCGACCATTCTGGTTGGGTCGGTACACACTACCCACGCTGAGCCGGCCCTGCTGGGCGCCGTTCCGCTCCCCACCCGGCGAGGGCGCATCAGAACTGCGCACAGGCAGGTAAGGCGGCTCCAGCACGCGGAATGGAGGCTGTGGCTCCACCGCACGCGGAGGGACGTAGGCCTCGGGCGGCACATTGGCTGCATAGGGAGGATACCAGCCCAGGCGGGGATCACCAGCGTAGGTGCCACCGGCTCCGGCGGGAGCCTGCGCTGCATCGGTGCTGGGATCGGGGTAGGCCTGCTCGAAGCCCGGGGTGCCTTCATTGTACAGGCTGTGGGAGTAGCGACGGTCAAGGCCGTCGGAGGGTTGGGGTTGAGGCTGCGGCTGGGGCTGGGGCTGCGGTGCATATGGCCTCTCCGGGGCTGGGTAGAAGCCCTGGGCCGGGTACTCTGGCTGCTCCTCGCCGCCACCGCCGTACTCCTCGTAGCGTGCCCGGGGTTGGGGTTGGAAAGGATAGATGACCCCAGCCGAGGCTACAGCTGCAGCTCCCGCGCCCATGCCGCCTCCCGCACCGCGGTAGTACACGTAACCCTGTTCGTAGGTCCGCGATGCGGGATCGTAGTTCTCATATTGATTCACGAAGGGCGCCTGCGGGTAGGGGAACTGCTGTGGGTAGGAGGATGGCTGGCGGTAGGTGGTGGCGAAGGCCGAGGCCGAGACCGAGGAGGAGGTGGAGCCCCCGTGCCGTTGCTGGGAGACAGAGGTGCGAGCCCGAGCCATGCCTGAGCTGTCCCCGACGGCCACCTCTCGCCAGTTGTCGGGCACCTGGCCGAAGCCGAAAGGGTGACGCGTTTGACCTCGCACAGTGTCCGAACCCACGCGCCCGGGCACGGGCAGGGAAGGCGCCTGCCGACGCCGGGGTCTCCCCTGGCTGCGCCGCTGAGACGTTTGGGGCGCGCCTGCCAGCAGCACTCTGGAGCTACTCTCTCCTCGTTGGGGCCCGGCCGGCACGTACTCAGAGCCCGAGTTGAGCAAGCTGTACACCTGCCCATTGTTCTCCCACTGGATCAGTTGCCGCCAGCGTCCCGGGTCCGAACCCTGTCCTGGCTGCGTCTGCTGCCCGTGCACAAGGACACACAGGCAGGCGCCCCACACCAGGGTCCCCAGCTGGCTGCCGACTCCGGCCAGAGCCATAGTGGCCCTTCTGCAGAGGCCGGGTGGGCAGAGAGTCTCTCAGGAATGGTCCCCGGTGGGTGCTTCTCTTCCCACGGCCTCGAGGACAGGAAGGCTCCTTGCCTGCCCAAGCTCTAGCTTTGTCCATCCTGGCCTTGTCCCGAGCGGGACGGCTCCTCCGATGACAGCATTTCGAGGCCAAGGGGTCAGGGCAGGGCAGGGGCGGTGCCCAGGGCTGCACGAGGCTTTCCGCAGGGCACGAACGGGCAGGACCTCCTGGGGCCCTTACATGGCCTGCCCCACACAGACTGGCCGCTGGCTAGGCAGGCGCTTTTCTACTCTGAATGAATAAGCAACAGGCTGGAAGTGTCTGGAGGTTTCAGGAACCCGGTCCGCCTGCTGGGGCCTCCTCCGCGGGGCCCTATGGCCCGCCGGGTTTTAGCTATGTGGCCTGTCCCACAAAGCAGTACTCCCTCAGTCCTTGTAGCTTCCAGCCAAGCCACAGACCTGCCTCTGAGGAAGGGAATGAGGCTGGGAGTAGGAGGGGGCCCCTGGGGACTCAGCTCTGTTAAGTGGGGTTTCTGGCAAGCACCACAGGGTTAGGATGTGGGCACTACCCTGCTGGTTCCACTTTACTCTGGACACAGTTTTCTTGAACTCCACTTTCCTCATTGGCTTCACCTCTTCCCAGGCCTCTTGGAGAGCCTTCTTTCTTCTCCAAAGCTATTGCTAAAAGATGTCTTTGCTATTGAGCCTCCCGGGGAAGATGCCTACCTCTAGCTGGGGCTACCCTGAGGACATTTGGCATTTGGCCCTGAGTACAAAGACAGTGGACCTTCAGCACTTCCAGCTGGTCTCAGTCTACAGGAATGGAGACTTCAGAGTGTGTGTGTGTCTCTGAGCTGAGCAGGACTTGGGAGCTCATGGGAGATACTGACTTCATGCATCCCCAGTGGTTGCTGTCCTGTTTCATGAGTCTACCTTAGTCAGAAATAATCTGAGTTATACACATGGTTAAGATGATCCCAGCAGCTGGCTGCCTTAGATACGGAACAGGGTCCTTGTGAGCAGAGAAACCATGAAACAGTAGAGAGGGAGAACCAAGGCTTGGGAATCTTAAGTGTGCTCCTCACCAACTCTGATCTAGTGGCCACATTTGATCAATGGGAGATCATTCCACCCAGCTCCATTTGTTCTGGCAGATTCTCTGCTCCCGCTGGGGATGGCAGGGCTAATAAGAAAGATGCCAGGCATTTCAACTTCTTTACTTGATACCCAAGCAGTTACACTCTAAAAGCTGCTCGACAGGCCTTCCCTTGGCTGTGTTCTCCAGGTGTGGCCCTGGGAACTGGAAGACAAAAATGACCCCTGAGACTTGCAAACAAGGGAGGAAGGACCTGTCTTCCATGCCTGGAGATTCTGTTTTGGAAACTCCTGGACCCCATCTAAGGAGGAAACAGCCAGAATGGCACTCCTTGGGAACAAGGACCCCTCTGCCCTCCATCCTTGCCATGAAGCATTCATTGACTCACTGAGCTGTCTTTCAGGACTGATGCTCCATTTATGAGTTTGGGGACACTAGATATCTAGAATCCAGCCCAAGAAGTGGAGGCTTACAATACCTCTCCTGCCTGGGCCCCTCTAGCTCCCAGTATCAAGTCTGTTTCCCTACAGCAGTTTTATGCTGAAGACAAACAGGTCTTGGCTCATCTGGAGCCTGGGGCCTGGAGGGTTAAGCCTTCCCCCGTCTTCCTGCTTGCCCCCTGCAGTGTTGGCCTCAGCTGCTTAGAATCCCTGGGCTCCTATAGGGCCTTGCAGCCAGCCAGATGGGCAGCAGAGGAGAAGTGGAAACAGGCCTTAGGGTACCTTTGACTTGGAGGGGAGGAAGGTTTGAGGGAGGGTATGGGATGGTTTTGAATGGGGGGGGTGGGAATTAGCAGGACCCTTTTTTGCTGTTAGGGCGGGCTGGGGGGGACAGACACTGCCTTGGGGGTTTTGGGGTGGGGAGATTGGGGCACAGGCCATGGTGCTCAGCAAGCTGCTGGGAGCCAGCACTTGGCGTGAAACCCTAGCTGGAGTTGGCTCTGGTTCTTTTTTCTTTTTTCTTAATAAGGTCGAATCAGAGTGAGTCAGAAGAGCCAAGTTTCCTGTTAGGCTGTGTTTGAATAAACTCTGCTCTGAACAGAGCCTGGGCCTCTGCACAGAATCCCTAGGCCAGGGCTTTGGGCCTGCCAGCCATCTCAGCTGAGGCCAGAGTCCTGGGGTCCTCAGGACGGCTTCAGCCAGTGGCCTAGCTGACCACTCCCCAGGGAAGCTGTAAGCTCTCTTGAAACCTCACAGTCTTGCCTCTGACCTGGGGAGTAGGACAAATAAAACTTTTCTTGTGGCAGATTTGGGAAGAAGAAATGAGGGGATTGTGAATAGTACCCAGCACAGCGCCAGACACATGGCCACTATCTTCTTCCTTTTGAAAGGAAGTGTATCCCTGGAGTGTATCCCTGGAGGGTGAACCGCACCTCATTTTCTCTGTCCCTTTTTTATTTTTAGCCATCTTTATCTTTCCTTGTCCAGGGAAGGTTGTTGTCCATCTTTCTTAAGGACAGGGTCTCTCCCTGGCATGAAACATGCCAGTTAGGCTAGGTTGGCTAACTGTGGAGCGTGGGGAGCTTCTCATCTCATTTTGTGCAGAGCAGGGCCTGCCCTCCCTTTCCTCCCTTTCTTGGAGCCCAGGAGGGCAGTTTTTCTCTACCTCTCCACATGCAGGGGTAGGGCCTCGCCTCAGAAGCTGGCAGGGTCTCTGCATGCCTAGGTTGAAAGCTGCAGCACAGGGATCTGAAGGAGACCTAGACCGGATATGGAGGAGGCAGAGCACACGTCAGATACCAGCTTGGACCCTCCGGGTTATCTGGGACATAGCTATTTTAAGGAGAGGTAGCTTCTTGCCCAGCCTAGACCCTACAGCAGTCCCCATCTGTGATTTTAAGACATAGGCATGTGACTGAGGGATTGGAGCATACTGCCAGTTCCTGGCACTAGGAACTAGTCTCAAGGGGCCTTCGGAGGGCTGGTGCAAGGCTCAGTCAGATAAATGTCAGTGTTCCGTGGAAGGCCATTATCCCGTGACCCTGAGATGAAACTCCAGGGTTTGGGACTGAAGAGATATCTCAGTAGAGTGTCTGCCTTGCAGCCGTGAGGACCTGAGTTCAATTCCCAGAACCCATGTAAAAGGAGCTAGGCGCGATGGTGCGTGTTTGTAGCCCCGGTGATAAGGAGGAGGCGATGAGAGGATTCTCGGGGCTTCATGGCTTGCCAGCCTAGCCTAACTGGCAAGTTCTAGGCCAAGCAGAGACCCTGTCCCTAAAAAAGGTGGACAACATCTCTGGTCCTTGAATACATGCACACATGTGTATGTACAGTGCACACACATGCTTCTCCACACACTTGTGCACACCCACAAAAGAAACTCTAGGTTCTGAAAAACCCATGGGAACACAAGCAGCAGAAGGCTTGCTAGGCAGATAGCTTCGGGAAACCGATAAGGAAAGGAGCCTTGAGATCCCACTGCTTTGGCGAAGAGGGGACCAGGGAGCCACCGTGCAAGAGAATTTCCTGTGGTTGCCCAGAGGAGGGCAAGCCCCTGAGAGCCTACTGTTTTCTGTCACGCACACTGGCCTGCTAGGTCTCCTGTCCTCCCTGTCACTAACTGACCAGGTTAGGCAACTCAGAAAAGACCACTGATGGAATTTGTACTGAACTGGGACTCCAAGCTGGTGGCTGGGGACTGTGTTGCCCCATCTGCTGCCTTTGGAAAAGAGGGCTGGAGGAAGTGCTGAGTGAGGAGGCCAGGCAAGCTGGCACAGGAAACGCTGACTCTGCAGGGAGAGGACCACCAAGTGACCACTGCCAGCTGGGCCCTGCGCCCACCCATCCCCCGCAGTCACATCTGGCGCAATGGTGGGGGAAGTGGGGGGAACTTTGGTTGGTCCCCAGAGCCAAGGCAGTCATGAAGGGGGCCCAAGGAGGGGGCTGAGGCCCTTCGGTTTGGAAATATCTCTTTAGGGCTGGAACTTTGGAGCAGAAGTGGGGGAGGTGAGGGCAGAGCCTTTTCAAGGGCTGACCGAGTATTGGGGGAACCCACCTTCCTCTAGGAACCAAGAGAATTCTGTGACTCTGACCACTCCCCCTCAGTTTTCCATCCCAGCTCTTCTTGGACCCCTCCCGAGGGTTCTTGGAACAGGATAGTGTGAGCATCAAGGCCAGACTCCATGGAGGCGGGAAGTTCTCTTGGTTGTCCCTTGAGAGGTCCTCCCCTGGTGAACCAGGGCAGAGTGGTGACCCTCCTCCCTCTCACACCGCACAGAGTTACAAAAAGGAGGCCTGTGAGGAGGGGGTGGGGTCACCTCCAGGAAGACTGTACTGGTGGAGGGACTTCCTGTGATTGCTGGAGCTGGGGTGGGAGAGCCCCAGCTGTCAAAATTATAGGGATGGGACATGAGCCAGTAAGGGTGGAAGGAAAGGGGCAAGGGAGCTCCCTGTCCAAAGGAGAGCTGGCAAAAATCAAACAAGATGCCAAGCCCTTAGGCAGAACTTTTGGGGAAGCAGAGAAACTAAGGCTAGTAGGCGTCTGTGCTCGCTCTTGCGCGCTCTCTCTCTCTCTCTCTCTCTCTCTCTCTCTCTCTCTCTCTCTCTCCCTCTCTCCCTCCCTCCCTCCCTCCCTCCCTCCCTCCCTCCCTCCCTCCTTCCCTTTCTGTTCCCTCTCCCTCTCTCTTCCCTTCATTTGACTTTTGTCTCTGGGTCTTTAACTTTTTATTCATTAAGCATTCATCTCCAGATTCATCCATTCTCTCGCTAGTCATCTCTTCCCGTCTCTCTGTCTTGCAGTCTCTACCCATTTCCGCTTCTTCCCGTGGCCTCACTCGCACTGCCTCTGTGTGCCCACGTTTCTCCCACATCTTTCTTCCTTAGTCCACTCGTTCAGTATTTTCCCTGGGTGGCTGCCCAGTGCCAGGCCTTTGTGCGGGTCACAGGAGTTAAAGAGACAGGACAGGACCACCAGGTCCCCAAAAGAGCCCCAGTCTAGTGAGAGTGACGCAAGCAACATCAGCCCTGGGGAGAGGTGAGATCGGCTTTGCCCTGGCGCTCTGTGACCTTTGAGTGTATGTACATATGAATCTGTGTGTGCGTGCTCTTGTGTATGTGTGTGTGTGGTGTGTGTGGTGCGTGCGTGTGCGCGTGTGCATGCATGTGTGTGTATCTGCTCCCCCGTAGACTGGGTGTCTTCATCGGTCACTCTCCATCTCATTGTTTCACTTACATGTATTTAGTGCATGTGTCACGGTATGTTTGTGGAGGTCAGCCAACAACCTGCTGGAATCAGTGCTCCACTTCCATCGTGTGGCTCTCAGGAATGGAAGCCCCGGGTAGTCAGGCTTGGAGTAGACACGTTTTACCCGCTGAGTCATCTCTCCCTGAACCTGAGTCCATCGATTGGCTAGGATGGCTGGCCAGCAAGCCCCCACTTTCTCCACAGGTGCTGGGGATCTGAACATAGCTCCTCACGCTTGTGCCGTAAGCGCCTTTACCATGCCATCTCCCCAGTCCCTTTTGCTTCATGTTTTTTTAAATTAAAAGCCACTGTTCTAGGCCCTTCCTCCTGCTCACTCAAGCAGCCACCAAGACCACCAGGTTAGTCTACAGCCTGTGCAGCACCAGCCAAGGTCACCGTGTCTCTGTCAGGACATCACTGGGCTCAGGTTCACCCAGATGCTGGGGCGGGGGAGGGGGCACAGCAGACCGGCTCAGGTCAGCCAGGATGAGGGTGGGGTGGCTCTGGTCAACCTTAGCACAATCATCATAACCAGATCCTGAGCCTGCAGGCTGACACCAAGTGGCTCTGAGGGCTGCTGTCTACACATGGTTCTCCCTGAGCTGTAGGTGGAGGAAGGCAGTGAGGTAAGGGCAGGTGTCTTCTTCACTTCTTCTTTTTTCCTGTTGGCATAAAACATAATGAATTTCCTTATGGCATTTCCATACATATATCATTGAATTTTGCTAATAGTTACTGGCCCCTACCCCCACCCCCGCTACACACACACACACACACACACACACACACTTCTACTGGCTTTCTCCACTCAAATAGGCTCCCTTCTGCTTCCATGGCTCCCCAGTACTAGTGGAAACCTTTGTCTCTCCTTGCCCCCTAATAACCTCTCTTGTTCTCCTCACGCTCTTCCCTTTAGTCCTCCTCCCCCTGTTCACACCTCACTCTATATCCTGTCATATCTGTATATGACAGGATTGCTCGCTGGACTCAGAGCTAGGAGTCTGCCTAAACCGGCTGGTCAGCAAGCCAAGGATCCTCCCCCCCCCCCCCGCCCCCGCATCCCCAGGCACACACTGCCATGCTTGGCTTTTTTATGTGAGTTCTGGGGTATCAAACTTGGGTCCTCATACTTTGGAGCTATTTCCCTGGCCCTCAGCTAGCAACTTCTAAAGAGATGGTTGCTCTTGTCACCTGGATACATCTCAAACTAGTTTTCTTAGTTGAATTTCTGTTTTTAAAGATAATAATCATTTATTGCTAATCTTAATTTCTTATTATTTTATATGTATGGACGTTTTTGCCTGCAAGTATGTAAGTGTACCACATGCATGGTGCCTAAGGAGGTCAGAAGAGGGCGTTGGGTCTCCTGGAACTAGCTGGTTGTGAGCTGTCATGTGGGTGCTGGGACTCACAGCTGGGTCCTCGGGAGCAGCAGCCGGTGCTCCTTATCTGTTGAGTCATCTCTCCAGCCACTAGATTAGGTGTTTTGGTTGTTTGTTTTTTAAATTTTTGCTTTTGAAATGAAGTGTTCTAACATACAACCCTTCTCCCTTAGCCCCTTGAGGTACTGGAATTATAGGTGTACGCCACAATACCTGGTTTAGATTTTTTTTCCTCTATACACACGAGCAGACACAAGTATCTCTGGCAATTGCAATTGGGTTAATTTGTAGATTAATTTACTACTAAACAGCTTCTTCAAAAACAGTACTTCCACCCAGGAATACAATGTATCTCCCACTATTGAGGTTTCCCTTCTGTGATTATTTGGTGAGGTGTTTTGTAAGTGGATGTTTCACTAAGTGCTGCAGTTTCTTCAGGGCTCCAAAGGAACCCTGCCTCATGGGAGCCACCGCCTTCTGTCACCCCCTTCTGTGGGGGCTAGCTACATCTGGTGACTCATGTTGAGGTTTTGCTTCTGAGATTAGACTCTAAAGGCTCTCAGGCCCTGCCTTCAGGCCACACATTTGACTGATCTTATGAAACTAGCCTCCATGTTGTGTGGGCTGCCTTACAGAAAACCCAGGTGGCCAGGAACTGAGGTAGCCTCCAGCCAATGGCTAGTGACGCACTGGGCAATGAATCCACGGCAGGGCACATGGAAGCCAGTCTTTTTCCACCTGGCTTTGTCGACGACAGATGGGCCTTGACTTGACACACTGGATCTACTCTTGTGAAAGATACCGAGTCAGAGGCCTAGCCCGGGTTTCTGAACTCAGTGTCCATGAAATCATTGGTATTGGGGTTTTAAACTGCCACCACCCCCCACCCCTGTGTTTGCGACTCCCAGTTTCCCTCAGGGACACCCGAGAGCACAGAAATCCCATTAAACCTGGACGTTTTTTAATTCAGCTCATTGTCATTTGGCTTGATTGGGATTTTTGCGTGGGCAGAGAGCTCACCTTAGGAAAATTCCTGACATATATGTGTGTGCACAATGGGTGTGCATGCACATGTGTGTTACATGTATGTGGAGACAGAGGTCTATGTCTAGTATCTTCCTTGGTCACTCTCCACCTTGTTTTTTGTTAAGATTTATGTATATTTATTTTATATGTATGAGTGTTTTGCTTGTGTTTATGTCTGTGCAGCATGTGCATGCAGTGACTGTGGGGGCCAGAAGGGGGCGTCAGATCCCCTGGAGCTGGAGTTAACAGACAGTTGTAAGCCACCAGATGGGTGCTGGGAATTGAATCCTGGTCCTCTTCAAGAGCAACCAGTGCTCTTGACTGCCATCTCCACTTTTTGTTTTTGTTTTTTTATTGGAGACAGGGTCTCACTATATAGCTCTCACTAGATCAGGCTGGCCTTGAACTCACAGAGATCCACGGAATTAAAGGCATGCGCCACCACTCCCAGATTTCCACCTAATTTTTTTTTTTTTTAAAGACAAGATTTCTCACTGAATTTGGAGTTCATAAATTTGGCTAGGTCGGCAGCCAGCAAGCAAGCCCTGGATCTCCTCCTCTCCCTGTGTCCTCTGTGTTGGGTAACGGGCTCACACCACCGTGCTGGCTTTTGTGTGAGTTCTAGCGGATCAGGTGCAGGTCCTCACATCACACGGTAAGCTCTTTACTGACCGAGACGTCTGCCACCAGAGATTTATTACACTTCACATTTTGTGAGACAGGTGTATTTTGACTTAACAAGTAGAAATAGTTAGGCTTACCAAAACGAGATCGTCCTCTCTCTTTTGACCTATGACAGAGATAAATCAGCTTGCCACAGTTCCCTGTGGAAACATTATGCTTCACAGCAATGCTTGCTGAATGTATATTTCCCTCTTATTGTTGGATATAGGTTGAAAATCTGATTGTGTTCTTCCTAGAACTTGGCCTCCCAGGGAGTGAGACTGGGGATGGGGCGTGAGACGGCTGTGACTCAGTCGGTGCCTTGTATCATTTATTAGGTTTTAGCATCCGGCTCATTCACACACTATAGAAAGAACCAGGAAATCCTCGAGGCAGGGTTCTGTCAAGAAACACCCACCAGCAACGGTTTAACTGATGAGACTTTAACAAAGGGGCAGGCTGTACTGGTGTGTTTCAGGCTAAGGAGAGAACCAGAGATGGCAACACACGTGGAGACCAGCAGCAATGGGACGCATTACAGTACCTACGCCTTCAGGGACCAGAGGAGGGGCCAGTGTGACTAGAGCCCAGGAAGAACTGCAACCTTGGGTTTCAAGCTACTGACGCCCAAGGAGGCAGGCAGAACACACCAAACCTTCTCTCCTCCTATGTCAAGCTCACCCGAAGCTAAGGAACCAGGGCTCCGGGGACAGCTGCAATTCATATGTGTCAGCCTCCTGTGGCACAGGCTGACAGCGAAGGATGTGGCTCAGGTGTAATTCTGGTCCCCTGACAAACCCATGTGGTTAGCAGGTTTGTAACGTTTATTTCCAGATCTTTTATATAGTAACTTCCCATCCAACCATTTTTGTGACTATGGTTTTAGTTCTTTGGATTCTTGCTTGTTTACCAAGAGCGAGGCATTAAAGACAGAACCGTCCATGACATATACCTTACATTCTGGCATGTAGGAAGGTCCTGTTTTGTCGTTTTCATTCATCAGTTCACCTGGCAAATTGTTTACATTTTACACCCCAACAGCAAACCTCACAAATTCTGTAGCGGTGTGGTCATCAAAGTTGCCTTGCCCTGAGCAGCGGTTCGCTTGCCTGGAATGTCAAACCAGATTTCATAGTCAGCGTGGTCTGGAGGACTGTTCTTTACACTGGCAATTTAGTCACACGTGACCTGGGGTTTAAAGACCCTGGGAAAGCCTCAATGTAGGATTTTCTTAATTTAGCATTTCCCGAATTCATTCTGTGGAATCTCTCTCCCAACTCGACACCTAAAGAAATGTAGAACCAGGCACGGTGGTGCTCGCCTTTAATCCCAACACTTGGGAGGCAGAGAGGTCCGTGCATTTCGGTGAACTTGAGGCCAACCTGGTTTACTTATTGAATATCAGGCCCACCAGGTTACGGGGTAAGAGAGCCTGCTCCACACACACCCCAGAAAAAAGAAGAAATGTTGTAGTTGTCTTCCTCATGGGTGCTGACAGAGTTATTTCTTTGCCATTAAAATTAAAAGAGATTCTTCTGGTAAGTTCTTACCCTTCTTCTTCCTCCTACTTTTTTTTGTAGGATCCCACTATAAAGTCCTGACTGGCCCCAAACTCCCTGTATAAACTAGGTTGGCCTCCAACTTGCAGCAATCTTTCTGCCTCTACTTCCCGAGTGCTGGGATTGTAAATACAGGCTACTGTGACTAGCTCTTGCTCACATTCTTCCAACAGCTTGGTTTGAACGTCCAGGAACTTTCGGTGCACAGGCTCAAGCTTTTTCCATCAGCTCAGGAATGTAATTTTTTTCTCTGTTCTTTCTGGTTCTCGCTTTGTTTATCAGATTTTTCTCTTTGCTTTTTATCCCTTTGGGCTTCTCTTTTGTTTTCTCAGCAAATTTCTCATATCGGTGCTCCACATTCTCAGATTCAATTTTCTGTCCTTTCTGTTCTGCTCTTTGCCATCGTGACAGAATTTTAAATGCCACCACTGCCTTTTCAGCTTCGTTGCAGGCATCCTGTATGTTCCTCCCCACGGCATGTCTTAGGTTTTACCTGCTGCCTCTCAGCCAGAAGCCTTCTCATCTCAAATTCAATGCTCGGTCCTTAGGGCTCATGATTTCACAGAACGAATTGAGTACAAAGCCGATGACACCTGAAAGGTTTATATTTTCGTGATAAGCTGTTTGAAGTTTTTTTCCTCTGCTTGTTGGTCCCCAGTTAGTTGGCAGGGGCCTTCTGCTCTACCCAGATAGAGTTTGTGGATAAATAAGGAGAATCTCCTCCCCTCTGTCCATCTCTCGCCCACAAGTACGGTGTCTATAAGCTGGGCAGTTTACGCCCCTAAGCCCTGAGAACTTCAGGCCTGCAGCTCCAGGCTTTGGATGTCAGAGCCCTCTCTGGGTACTCAGGTTGGAGGCTAATTGCTCCAGGTTTCAACTACTGGCAGTTATAATGTTGAATGCAGCGTCTAGGTCGACCCTGCTAGTGTTACAGCTCCTGGTGGGAATTGGGTATTGGTTCCCTTGGCCCACACAGCCTCCAAAAGAGTTTTCAAGTCTACAGCATTGAGATTCTTGGGCCCTAAGACTTGAGAAGCTCCTGGGAACTTTTCCAGTGACTGGAGTATACATTATCTTGGCCCTTCACAGCCTCCTCTCTCCTCTCTTCTTCTCTTCTCTTCTCTTCTCTTCTCTTCTCTTCTCTTCTCTTCTCTTCTCTTCTCTTCTCTCTCTCTCTCTCTCTCTCTTAAACCTTGACTCTTTGCCTCTCATGCTATCTCTCATAATTAAAAAAAATATATTTATTGTATATGGGCATGAATAGTGGCACACACAGAGTGTGGAGGTCAGAGGGCAAATTGTTGGGGGCCAGTGCTCTCCTGCCATGTGGACCCAAGGATTGAACTCAGGTTGGCAGACTTGGCAGCAAGCACCTTTACCCACTGAGCCCTGTTGCCAGCCCTTTCATCCCATCTCTTTTCTTCTGTGACCCCTTATCTCTTCTGCCTTCCTAGCCCCATCATTTCTACAATCACTCTCTGGAACTACCTTTTTAGTACTGCTGATGCCAGGGCAGCCACCACCACCTCCACGGCTGCTGTCCCTCCCCTGGCCCTACAGCCCACTGCCACCTCTCTTCTTTGTGTTCGGGCTCAGCCTACTCTACTCATGGTAAAGATAAAAATAAACAAGGAATAAAAAACACCAGAGAGAAGGCTTTTAATGGGTATAATTTGCAACTTTGGGGCAGCATGGGAAGATGTCTCCAGCTGACTTGAAAACTAAGCTGAGGGGCTGGAGAAATGGTTCTTGATTTGTAAGACTTGCTACTCTTGGAGTAGATCTGAGTTTGGTTCCCAGGACTCAAACCAGGAGACTCACAACTGCCTAAATTCTAGCTGCAAGGGACCTTGCGCCCTCTACTGGCCTCAGCTAGCACCTGCACATGTGCATATGCACACATTTACATACACACACACACAAATACATTTTTATTTATAGATTAAAAACAATTTAAAGTGACCTCAACAATGTAGCAGGAAGGAGAGTGTGTCAATGATTTTTGTACCGATCATGGCGCAGCTCTTCATGGAAATACAGGATTGTAATGTGCACCAAACGTAAGCCTTCTTGCTGGGCCACCAGGGAAGGTGTACCCCCTCTAGCTTAGGTGAAGAAGGCTGCAGGGTCATTTAGAGTTCACAGACACTATCTTAAAGTGTTTAAAGCCTGTAGAGACTGTCTGGCATGGTCACAACTGGAGCTTGTCTTCCGTGGTCCAGGCAGCTGTGAGAGCAACCTCAGAGTGACTGTAAGGCCCCAGACTGCTAGGCTGCCTTTATGGTAGTCTGGCGGGTTGCCAGCAAAGCTGCTTGACTGACAGCTCCCCACTCGAGGCTACCAGGCATAATGGAAGGCCCTGTCAAATGCCTGCTCTTGACAGTTTTAGCCATTCATAGAAAGCATTAAAAGTGTTACAATAAAGGCTCAGTGGAAATCCAAAACAGAACTAACAATTCTAATAATACTTCACAGTTGTTAACAGTATTCAACTAACTCCCCAGCCAGGGAGGAGCTGTGGGTACTTTTAGTCTGTCTCACTTTGAAAGACACACCTATCTCCTTTCACAATGCAGAATCTTTTCAAAGGCTCCCAGCATTTATAGGTGTGTGTGTGTGTGTGTGTGTGTGTGTGTGTGTGTGTGTGTGTGTGCAGGTGTATGGCTACTCTTCTATACAATCCGTATTTAAAGATAAATACTTACAATATGTTATGATTTTTTTCAGGGATGGAGAAAAGGATCAGCAGTTAGGAGCACTGGCTGCTTTTACAGAGGACTCGGGATCAGTTCCCAGCACTCACATGGCATGGGTATAACTGTCTACAACTTCAGTTCCAGAGGATCCAGTACCCTCTTCTGACTTTCAATGTGCCAGGCATGAATGCAATGCATTTACATGCAGGCAACACACACATACATATAAAATGAAAATAAATAAATCTTTAAAAAAAATCTTATGATTCATTCCCACCCCCAAGGGCTGCGCAAAACCAGGAAGAGGGGGAAGCTTAGGGTCAGGAGGAGAGGCCTCTGCACTGACCCATGTGTCTGTTTGGAGGTGCATGCGTGCATGTGTGCGTGCGTGCGTGCGTGCATGCGTGCGTGCGTGTGTGTGTGTGTGTGTGAACATGTCCCTGTTTTTCTTCATGTCATATAAGGACTTCCAAGTGCCATCTCCAGGTAAGGGTTTAAGGTTGGAATTAAGGGTAGAAAGTGGCAGGGGTTGGCTCAGCAAGGCACTTTATCTGTTAGCAGGACCAGTCCTCGTGCCCAGTGTCCTAAGTGGCCAGGGTGTTCCTCCAGGTACTGTCCCTCTAGAACTGTGTCTTCCCTTTCAGAGAAGGAGGAACATGACATCTGGAAGGAACCCACCTCTGGAGTGGTCGTGACTGGAGCATGCCTTCAGCCATGGTGACAGTGATGTCAGTTATGTGGGTCCCCATACTCCCACTTCCCAGTGAGCATCTTCAAAACACTGAGTCCAGTCCCAAGAGATATTACCAGATGATGCATTCCCAGCAAGCCCAGTGTTCTACCATCTGGTCTCCTACCTCAGGGACAGGTGCTGCTATGATCTCACCTATGACTCAGGATGCAGTTCTTTTGTCTCAGAAACAGGCGCCATGACTCCATCAGAGGACAATGGAAGACATACTCCAGTCCAGACCTTGCGCATCTTACAGAATCTTCGCAGTCCTGGTATAGGAATGCTCACCTATACCTATATCATGGCTTCTAAGCTCACTGGCTCCCCCTGCTGGTTCGGGCTTCTCACCAGCACCTCTGGGATCTGGAGAAGGGGTCTCTGCAGATCAGGAGAGAGAAGGCTTTGTAGGATTGAACTGTGCTGTGCTGGACTTTTCCTCCTGTTCTAGAACTGCAGCTGGAACCCAAAACTGAGTGCCAAAGCTGCAAAACACCAAGGTGCCATGCCCTGGGCATTCAGTTGTCTGTAGGCTCCTGGAGGGTTCCTAGTATCACACCTGAAAGGACAAGGAAGAGAGCAGGCTTGGGAAGCAGCTTAATAGTATTTACAGTACTTAGTAGTATTTAGCATTTAGTTAGCAGTATTTAGTGTTTACACATGGAGAGTACAGAACAGGGTTTGAACAGGGGCCACTTGCTCCCCTTGCTGTGTGTGGACCACTGGGTCCCTGTAGTCACGGGACATTTCCCAAAGGGAGAGACATATTTCTTCTTCCCTGGGTGGGGCTGCTAAATTGGGGGCTTGGTGCTATACCCCTGAGCTTGCTGAGTGGGTAATGTGGGAGTGATTTCTTACTAATAAAGAAGCTGCCTAGGCCCATTTGATAGGCCAACCCTTAGGTAGGTGGAGAAAACAGAACAGGATGCTGGGAAAAAGAAGCTGAGTCAGGAGTCACCATGATTCTCCCACTCCAGACAGACGCAGGTTAAGATCTTCTCTGGTAAGCCACCTCGTGGGCTACACAGATTATTAGAAATGGGTTAGATTAATATGTAAGAGCTAGCCAGTAAGAGGCTACAGATAACGGGCCAGGCAGTTTTTAAAAGAATACAGTTTCCGTGTAATTATTTTGGGACATAAGCTAGCCATGCGGGTGGCCGGGTGCCCTGCCGCTCGTAATGCTACAAGTGGGGAGGGGGGGCAGGGGACAGATGACCAGTGGGAAGGAAGAGCGTGTTTTGTGAAGTGGCTGCTGGAGCTGACAGCCGATGTCCTCATTGTGGATCCCCTCTCATGGGCCCCACATGAAAGCCCCAAGTCACAGAGCAGAGCACATGAAGGGAAACAACCAGAGAAACAGGAACCCTCTACCCAAAGCAAGACAGTCTCGTGGCTCCTGTTTCCTCCCAGGTCTCAGAGGGTCTAGAAGGAGAAGAAGCATGGTCTAGATCAGGATGCCATGGCTTTGGGCTGTGTCGCTGGGGTGGGGGTTAACTAGCTCCAGTGTGAGCAAAGGCGCAGGTGGGAGTTAGAATAGGAGTGGTCACAGGCTGGTCTATTCCACTCTTCGGGAGTGGTAGCTCTGAGGAGGATTAGAAGGATTAGGAGGTGTGGCCTTGTTGGAGGAAATGTGTCATTGGGGGTGGACTTTGAGGTTTGGAAAGCCCACACCAGGACAGTATCTCTCTCTCTCTCTCTCTCTCTCTCTCTCTCTCTCTCTCTCTCTCTCTCTCTCTCTCTCTCTCTCTCTCTCTCTCTCCCTCTCTCTCCCCCTCCCCCCCNCTCTCTGCTTCTCTCTCCCCCTCTCCCTCCTTCTCTCTCTCCCTCTCCCTCCTTCTTTCTCTCCCTCTCTTCCCCCCCCCCTCTCTGCATTAGGATCAGGATGTAACTCCCAGCTATTGCTCGAGCACCAAGCACGTGGCCGTGCTCCCCACTATGATCGAGGACTAAACCACTGAAACCATAAACAAGACCTCAGTTCCATGCTTTCTTTTATAGAAATTGTCTTGGCCATTGTGTTTCTTCCCAGCAAGAGAACAGTGACTAAGACAGGATGGATGGCAATGGTGGGAGAAGATGTGTGGGAGAGTTGGAGATTGAGAAGGGACTGTGGCAATGGCTGAAGGCGACAACAGAGACGGGAGATCCAGCCTCAGTGTTATGTTAGCTGGGTCCCCATCACCCAGCAAGGAAGACTAAGGGAACGGAGCACACCCTGTTGGCGTCTTGGTTTTTCTTCTTGCTGCTTTTCTTCACAGACTGGGCTAGTCCACGGGACCGACCTCTGGTTGCTTCCAGGTAACTTGCAGGTCCTGTCAAGGAAAAGAAGCGCCTCTTTGTGACCATCTCCTGGTGCGGTCTGGGCACAGCTCTGGGTAAGCAGAGTGGCCCAGGCACCAACCCCAACTGAGGGTGCAGAAGAGCCATGACTGGTACTCCCAGCAGAATTCTGGCAGTATGATGCTGAGGCCTTCTGAAGACATGTGACACTGTCTGCCACCCATCACCTGCCTCCCAGGGTGTCACGCTACCTGCAGGGCTTGGGACCTTGTGTGAAGCCCACCACCAACGCACCAGGCCATAATAATAGTCCCACTTATGATCGAACTCTGTTCTCATGGCAACTATGTGCTTCCTGGTGTTTACTGATGAGAACACTCCCACCGCTAGTGGTGGGCAGTGAGGGCGCCGTCCCTGGGTCTGTCTGGCTCCTTGTCCATGTGTTTCATCAGGACTGACAGGTTTGGCCTTTCTAGAAGAAGGGAAAGGTGCCTGGCCCAGGGCACAGTTCTGTTGTTTGGGTTTGCAGCCTGAGGCCTGTGTCTGTCACACTGCCTACTGAGCACCTGGAAGTCTCCAGAAGGTCATTTTGAGCTCCTAATGAGTTGATAGGTGCAAGTGGATCTTAATCCCGGTGACTCTGGGAGCAAAGCGTTCCCAGATTCTCTGCTCGGGTCTCTTCATTCCTCACTGCCTTTCTGTGTTCTCTCCTCCTATCTTTCCTAGGCGTCATGGGCTTGCAGTCTTGGGTTTCTTTCTCCCTAAGGCTGATGTAGGCTGCAGGGAACACTGTAGTCAGCAGAGGGCGCCAAAGCCTCTTCACACACCAGAGCCCAAGCCTGGCCCAGGATGTGAGAGCAGGCCCAAGCTAAAGCTTCAGGAATTCATGCTAGGACTCTGTGTTCCATGGACCTGTGCCCCCATGCCTCAGGATTCTATCGTCTAACGGGACAGTGTACCTGCACAGAGACAGCCAATATGCATGTGCTCTTGCACGTGCATGGCTGCCTGTGTGTTTGTGAATTTGTTTGTGTGTCCACACAGCTTGTGTATCAGTGGCCTCATTTGCATCTACTCTTGTGGCTTTCGGTGTGAGTCTGTGTGTGCGGTTTTGAATTAACTTGATGTACCTGACCTATGTGTTAGCGAATATCTAGGAACACTTGTATGTGAATTGGAGTTTTATGCTGTATGTATCAACTATCTCTGAGCTTGTTTGGCTTCACATGTGTGTGGATCATGGGGGTGGGACTGGGGTATTTGGTTCCCCAGGAAGCATATATGACAGTTACATAGTGTCAAAGAGGAAAGTCAGAGACAAAAACTACATGTATAACTGTTCCGAGATCCCAGTGAAGCCACTATTAGAAAGCCTAGTTCTAGATTCTGTTCTATTGTGGGGCAGGCAGGAATGGCTTTCCATAAAGGCAAGGGAACAAGCAGCTGTCTGTCCCTGCCCCTGCCAGGCCTCGGCTAGAAGCTCTATGTCTATTATTGTGATTGACCTTCCTAACAGTCTTGTGAGCGATGGGATGTTAGCTCCACCATAGAGATGAGAACAACAGGGCTCAGAGAGGTTTGGCAGCTTGCCTAAGGATGAACAGCTAAGAAATGGCAAAGCCCAAACTTAAACTCTAGTCTCTGGTTGCAAAGGTTATGCTGACTTCACACTCCCAAAAGCTGCCCCTTCAAGCTGTGCTTTCTCCACCCCAGCAAAGATGGGCCTGAGTTCAGCTCAGAGTATTCCAGGAGCAGCAGCTGCTCATGGTGAGAATGACTGAGCTGAGAAATTAATGTTGATGGACAGTTCCTCGGAGTGAAAAAATAAGGGACTATATTTAGCTGTTTGCTGTGGGCTAGTTAGCTGGTGGGGGAGGGGGAAGAAGGGAGGGGAAAAGAAGGAGGGGGAGGGGAAGGGAGGGGAGGGAGAGGAGCTGTAGATAGATAGACAGAGAGAGACAGAGAGAGAGAGAGAGAGAGAGAGAGAGAGAGAGAGAGAGAGAGAAATGGGAGGCGGGGAGAGAGAATGAGACCCACTTGTCTTCTCCCTGGCTGAGTGGCTAAGGCCCTAGCTCTCAGAGATCTGTCTCTGCTGCACAGAACAATGATGGGACAGGGACTGTTTGATGAGGGACAAACCTGACCATGTCGCCAGTCTAGTGAGATCGGTGAGCCTCTTCTGAGTCTGAGGTTCTCTTCGTCACATGTCTGACATTGCTCTGTGGTTCATTCTGAGTGGGAGGGGGCGTGGCCTTGTAGGCCAACACTTAGCACAGCTGGGACACAAGGAACAATTCTCAGCACTACAAGTATACCCTCCAGGAGGCCCAGGGATGGGTTTGCCCCTCTGATTCCCTTTCCTCAGTTTCCCTTCCTTGTGGGCCAGGATAGCTTTCTCCCACCTCACAAGTGGAGAGAAAGACACCTCCTCTGTATGAACTGGGGCATGTTGGCCCAATCAGGCGCTCACCTGGGGCGCAGAATCAAGGGCAGCCTTCTCCCCCATTGAGCTTTGTGTCCCCCTCCTTCAGCTGTCACTTGTTTTTCTCCTCACTGCACTTTGTCTCTTCTCTGTCACCTGTGGAGCTGGCCCCTCTCTCCTTCTCAGGATGTCACATCTCTTCTTTCCATATTCTGCCCACTTGAAGACTTGAAAGAGAAGACCAACACCTGGGCAGTGGTTCTGGGGGACCTGACATCCTTTTCAGACTTTTTTCTCAAGCATTTCTCTCTGTCTCTTGCCCAGATCTCCTTGGCTCCTCTCCTTGTTACAGGGGAGTTCAGTCCAGAGCAGCTGCTGGCATGTACAGAGACACATGGGTAGTTATGAGGAAGGAGGTAGTGTCTAAAGGAGAAATACAGAGAAATAAAGGAGGTATTGAGATATGGCCTGTGCCCTAGCTCTTGGAGAGAGGGCTAGGGGAAGGGCTGCATAACTTTCAGAGGGTCATGTACAGAGTGCCCACCCAGGAAGTTCATGAGGGCTTTTTGAACACGCTCCTTTGGCTGAATCAAGCCCAGGTAGGCTAAAGGATTCCAGTTGTTTGTTGTTTCTTCTCTCATGTTATCTCTAGAGTTTCCTGCTCTGGGTCGGTTTGAAAGCATTAATAGTAAACCCAGAATCACCAACAGTGCATCAGTGTGGTGGCTTTAATGAGAATGGTCCTGATAGGCTCATAAATTTGAATGTTTGGTTCCCAGTTAGTGGAACTGTTTGGGAAGGATTAGAGGTTTGGCCTTGTTGGAATAGATGCGACCTTGTTGGAAGTGTGTCACAGGATGTGGGCTTGCCAGGTCCTCTCTTTTTCTCCCTCTCCCTTTCCTGCCTGTAGGTCAGGATGTAAAACTCTCAGCTATTCCTCCAGCACCACGCCTGTCAGCTGCCACCTCCCCATCACGGTGATCATGGACTAACCCTCTATAACTGTAAGCAAGCCTCCAATTCAATGCTTTCTTTTAAAAGAGTCACCTTGGTCATGGTGTCTCTTCACAGCAGCAGAACAGTGACTAAGATGGTGTCGAATCAAGGAAAGAAATCAAAACATTTCCCCTTGGTAAGCCCATATTTGAATCCACTGCTTCACGCACCTTGCGTCTTCTCTCCTTCTCTGTTTATTTCTGAGTCTGAATCTGTGCCTGCCTGAAGGCCCTTTTGTGAATCTGTCCCTGTCCCTGTGTGTCTGTCCTTCACAAAGGGAAGACATTCATTTATTGAACCGGCTCATTCTTTTATGGAACAGCAGAGAAAGCATCACATGGGTTAGGAATGAGGTATGATTTACAGAAATCTCCAACAGGTTTTACAAGGGATTAAGTCACTGACTCTGATTCCAGCTGACCCCAAATGACCTAGATAACAAACAAACAAGCACTATAAAGCAATATCAAAATGCTTCTTCTAACATGTATGGTTGTCTTAGTTAGGGTTCTATTGCTGTGAAGAGACACCATGATCACGGCAACTCTTGTAAGGAGAACATTTAATAGGGGTGGCTCACCTACAGTTTCAGAAGTTCTGTCCATTATCATCATGGTGGGGAGTAGGGCAGCATGAAGGCAGGCATGGTACTGGCTACATCTTGATTAGAAGGCAACAGGAAGTGGACTGATTGTCATACTGAGTGAAGCTGGAGCAAAAGAGACCTCAAATCCCGCCCCACAGTGACACACTTCCTCCAACAAGGCCACACCTCCTCATAGTGCCACTCCCTTTGGGGGCCATTTTCTTTCAAACCATCACAATGGTGAATATCCATTTTTCAGCCTATTTGTTGTTTCCCGTCAAATGATTATCATAACACACATGCAAACACACATGCTTAACTCTCAGGTCAGGGCACGGAAGAATATGTAATTTAAGATTAAGGCTATACACTGACTCAGGTTGTAACAACTGATTACATGGAAAATCCAAGGCAAGTAAGGATGGCTGTTACATTCTTTTCTTAAAGGCGGGTTAAGCAAACAGGGTGAGCACACAGTAGGATGGCTGTCTCAATCTGTTAGAACGTAAGAGATAGTTTCATAGTATTGCGTTGACATACTCCTCCATTCTATTCCCTCGCTATATTTACTCCAGAAACTTGTTAGGTGTAGAAGAGCAATGACCCTCACATGATTTCATGGGTATAGACCCTGCCTAAAAGGGGTCACAGAATTCTCTCTCCTTTCTGTCCACAGCTTGGAAGGGAGGCTCCATTTCAAGTTCTAGTCTTTTTAAGTTAGCGACTGGTTGTATCTTCAAAATGTCAGCAGTTTTGCTCGTAATCACTGTGGGATTCCAGAAAACACAAGTCAGGTTATCTTATTGGGTTTAGGATACAACTAAAGCCTAAAAACACAAGCTAAAAATGAAAAGTACAAGCCAGATGGTGGTGGTGCACACCTTTGACCCCAGCACTCAGGGGGCAGAAGCAGGTGGATCTCTGTGAGTTCCAGGACAGCCAGGGCTACACAGAAAAATCCTGTCTCCAAAAACAAAGTAAAACAAGTACAAAGCTGCTGGGGTCCTCATGGGTCTAACGAGAGCCTAAACTTGACTCTTCTTGATAGATATTAGAGTTTAGGTTTGAGTATACCTGAATCACCTCCTTTAACTTCATAAGGCTTTTCTCCCAACTGTTTATGAATCCAGAACCACATGCTTCGTTAAGTGTTTCACAAACTCCTTCTGCCAAAACATCTGCCCAAGACCTTTTGTGAGAGAACCAAGGCTTTCTGTACCTCAGTAGAAACTACAGTGGCCTCCTATATCTTTAATAGTGCAAAGGGCAGATTTTGGACTGACCTCTTGAAATGTAAAGCTCCCCTAGGTGAGAATAAGCACCTCAGTATGCTCCAACCAGTCCTGACCATCCCAACACTGGAATTAGAGACTAAGCCCAGAAATGTTCCATGCCTGTGGAGCTATAGCCCAAGTTAGTAGTACGGAAGTTGGGAAATTCTCTCTAGTGTACTTTATTAGTTCTGGTAAGGTGAATACAATCACATCAACCTTGCCATCTCTGAGGCAGGACAGAAAATATTCTTGTTCCACATTGTATGGTCTGTACTATTACACGTACTATGGTCCTGTAGCTCCTGTACTACGGGGCAGGATGGTACGTGAGCTGGGAAAGAGGCCTGGAGATTTAAACACGCAAAGACATGGGTCATCATTGAAACAAGAATTCCCCACTAAAATGTGTTCAGGGGCAGCTTATTTAGTGCTCTGGTCACGACCCAGCTCTCAGGATCTTTAAGCTTCAGGCCCACCCGAAATCACTCCCCTGCCAGCAGGTTCATGCTCAGAGCAGCTGCAAGCATAGGAAAAACAAGCTGTTTACTCTGGCACAGGGAATTTAGGGTCTGGGGGTCCACAGTTCCCAACACACATAATGCATATTCAGTGTCCTGTAAACTTACCGTAATAGTTGGACCCTGGACCCAAATAATTTATGTGGTTGGATATAGAAAGGGTTTTAGATGAGGTAAGAGGTTAGAGAAGTCTCAAGCTTCTCAAGACCAATAGAAGGGGTGGTTTCCAAAGAAATTACCACCTGTGCACACTGGAGGAGAAGAGGTGCTACCATGGGGGATTTCAGCCACAGCCAGGTGACAAAGGTCAGAAGATGGAATTGCAGAGAATAGCTTGGATAGCCCTTGCTATGACTGTATTGTAACAAAAAAGCCATTGTTCTGAAAGAGGCATGCAAAATGTTCCCAGTACCACCATGACTATGGCAGATTCAGCATGGTTACTAAGAGACTAGTTGAACATCCTGTTGCCCCAGGGCACAGAGCAGATGAGCTCACAGCTCAGGTACTCATCGCTCTCTAGTTTCCTGCGGAGTCCTCCTTTGCCTTTTCACACACTGAAATTGAACAGGGAGACATTTAGCATCCCTAGGAACAGGATTGCTCCATCAGAATGAGAAAAATAGAATTTGGCCCCCTTTTGAGATTATTTATGTAGCCCTCTGGCTTGAAGATATATCTCAAGGAGGCAGCCTTCCCATGTGATGCTTTGGACTTGGGCTGTCTCCTACTCCATGGTATATGGTTTCATTCTATAGGGTGTATTTAAAACCTGAGTATAAGGCCTGATGTGGGCTATTTCCTCCATACTGAGTGGGAGGTCTCTGAGACATCGTTATTCTTAGAACAGTTGCATCTTAGGGCAAAGCCAGCAATCAGAGGAATCAATGAAGTCAACCATCTTGTTTAAAATAGGAGCCAGTGGATTTTTTGTTCTTGTAGAATGAGGAAGAAAAGTTAAAATCAGGGTCAATCAGTTTACTTTGTTCAGGGCCGGCAAACCCTTATGCAGTGGTCTAGGGAGAAGCAGGAGGAGCCTGAGAATGGGGGTTTTAAAACATCCAGGTCAAGGTGTTGCTTAGCCTTGAGCTCTCCCCCTGCTCACAGAAGCAGATGTGTTTCAGTGGGATTGGCTATTTTGAGGTCACTGGTTTTGACTTAGAGATACGAACCTAGCTGTTGACTCCCCACAACTCCACGGCCATCATGTGCTCGGACTACCTGGTAAGGTCCCTCCCACTGAGGACCCTGTTGTTCTGTGGGTCTTTCTTTCCCAGCTTTAAGGAGGACAAGTCTCCAGATCTACAATCTTTATGGTTCCATTCATTGGACTGGGCATAACCTTGTTCCTTTGTTCCTGAAAAGCTTGTTAGACCTGCCCTAGGTTCATTATGTATTGATTCATCTGGCTGACCTCAGAGTTTAGGACCAAATCTAGTGTGAGGGAAGGTCTTCCATGTAATAACTGACAGGAACTGAGCTTGGTGTTTAATTTAGGAGATGTTCTAAAGCTCATGAGGGTGATAGCTAATAGTTTTAGGCATTTTTCCCCCAGAGGTTTCCTGGCAGTTTTTCTAGAATCTGTTCAGTTAGTACTTTCAACTTTGCCTAATAGCTGTGCCCTCTAAGCAAAATGCCAATGAATTTTTTACCCCCAGAGTCCTAGGTATAGAGGAGGTCACCTGTAATTTAAAGGATGGTCCATTATTGCTCTGTAATGAGAAGAGATGAAACCTTGGCATTATTTCCTCTGGGATTGGGGGAGGGGCTTTGGCACTTGAGTGAACTTTTCAGTCCTAGTAGAGAAAGCCTTTGTAGTGACAGTGTCTACAAACACAACACACTCGAAGCTGGCAAGAGGAGGCAGATAGGTAAAGCCTGTGTGCCCCCTGACCTGGTTAAGTGCCTCCTCTGGGTTTCTTTGTAGAGGAGGACGAGCCAGAGTTGTAGCATACACAGAGTGCCGGCCTGACACACTCCTTACTAGCGAGGTTAGTCCCTGCCCTAGCAACAGCTGAGTTTCCATTTCTAGGATGTCATTTCTTCCCAAGTGGACTAACTCATGTATTCCTTTAATTGTTTCCCACTGGAGTGTCAGGATAGGGTACTACCATGTTTCATTCTCTACACAGGCCCATGATCCCCTTTGGTTGCCCCCACCCTTGTTCTAGAGCCCAATGTCTCTTTGGACTTATATAATCCTTCTTGAGAGGGACAGTGATAACTCTGGGGGGATCTGTCAGCCTGTCTTTTTGTCTCTTTGTCTGCCAGCCTATTTTCTTGGACCATGTTCCTCTGGTAGCCCTTGCATGAATACTGCCCCTTGTTTGGTGAGCTGAATAGCTTCTAATAGATCTAGCATCTCTACTTCAGGTTTTATGGGTAAGTGTTGCGGGAGGTCCTTCCGCCCCTCCAACCAATAGCTGCTGTGATACCAGCCCATTGGGGCATGGTCTCTCCCTTTTAAAAAAAGTGGCTACTTCCTCTGCTCTCTCTCTTCACTTCCTGCTCCGCCGGAGACTAGACTCTCTTCCTGGTTGTGCAGATGGCTGTTGTCTGGGACGGTGATCTGTAAGTTTTTTCCCCTTTAAATAAATAACACCCTATTAATCATAACTCCAAACTGGTGTGGCATTGTTCGTGACTTACGCCTTCATCTGGCACCCAACGTGATGGAGGAAGGTCATTGGCTAATAAAGAAACTGGCTTGGCCCATTTTATTGGTTAGAACATAGGTGGGTGGAGTAAACAGAAGAGAATGCTGGGAGAAAGAGGAAGTGAGGTCAGAAGTAATGCAGCTCCTTTCAGAGCCAGACGCCTCAGGCGGAGACGCCATGTTCAGCTCTCCCAGGCAGCTCCGACCCAGGATGGACGTAGGCTAGAATCTTCCTGGTAAGCGCACCTTGGGGTGCTTACATTATTAGAAATGGGCTAGTCCAGGTGCGAGAATTAGCCTAGAAGAGGCTAGATAGAAACGGGCCAAGCAGTCTTTAAATTAATACAATTTGTGTGTTGTTATTTCGGGCATGAGCTAGCAGGCAGCTGGGGTGCTGGGGATGCAGCCCCGCCACTCCCTATTTCAACAGGTGAGCTGTTGGCTGTTAACAGTTCTCTCACTCCTAGAGCTGGAAAGAAGGTGCAGCAGGTAAAGGCATTTGCCACCAAGCCTTAAAACCTGAATGCCACTTTAGGAGCCAACATGGAAGATGGTGAGAACTGGCTTCCATCAGTTGTTCTCAGGGCTCGGGACATAGGCCATGGTGTGTGCACATACACAAGACAGATAGATTTAAAAATTACTCATCATTATTTGTAGATGATATGCAGAATGTGAGACCATGAAGGCACACTTCAAATCCATGTGAATCTTTTCCTTTCTCCCAGAATGAGCCTCCCCATTAGAGACATTAGTTTGGCCTTTTGTGCTAGGGTAGAAAGGGGCTGGGGAAGCCTCAACTATTGTTCTCTTCCTGACCACTGACTATTCTGACATGTGTTGTCTCTTTAGAACGAACATAGCTACTTCCACCAGTAAGTCAGGGGCTAGTCACTTAAGTCAGGGCCTGGCGTGGGTGAAGATGGTCCAGTACAAAGTACGCCAGATCTGAAGTTTCCATGGGCCAAGTTGAGGCAGGCTTTAGATTAGCACAGATTTTGTTAGTTACCTTTGTGCTGTCGAGAAGAATGGCCTGGCAATTTGCTAGTCTACCTCCATTAACCGTACTTGTCCCTGTAATTCTCGTAAGGCCTTTACTTAATGGAGTATGAAGGCTTCTAATGGCTGCCTCCAAAGATAGCTCAGCACTGTTTTAACTACTAGAGCTGTGGCTGCCACGGCTCTTAGAGAGGGGGCTCGCTCTGACGCAACAACATCCTATTTCTTCGAAAAATGTGCTACCGACCTCGGTTCTTTTCCTAGTTCTTGAGTCAACACACCAAGGCAAGGCCTAATTTTCTGCTACAAATTACAAAAAAAGGCCTTAGGAGATGGGGCTTGCCCAGTGATTGGGCTTCCGTGAGAGCCCGCTTTATCTGCTAGAGCACTGCTTCAGTTAAAGGATGAAAAGTCTGAGCTACTCAGATGCTCTTTTATGGATCTAGTTCAATTATGACTCAAGGTGGGAATAAGTGTCAAGCCCCAGAGTCAAACATATCCCAAATATTGCACTTGCAGATGAATTATCTTAACCCTTTTCTGGGAGACTTTGTAGTCTAGATTGGATAGGAAGTCTAGGGTTCTGATGCTACTTCGGTCTGAATCTGCCTTTGGTAGGGCTACTTATCAATATATATCAAAATGTCATCCACATATTCAAAATGGTTCCTTCTGGCAAAACTAGGTCCTAAGACATGCCTTTGGAGGACTCCCACTACCCTTACCGTACCTATAAATAAGAAGGAAAGAGTTCCAGGTGAAAAGGCAAAGACTCACTCAGTAAGAGTTCCCAGTGTCTATAAGCAGATTAATTTTCTTACCTGCTGTGTCTGGGGTAACTTGAGGTTCTTCAACAAAGGTCAACAATTTTGGAACTGGAACCAGCTTGCTCTCTGGTCCCTCAGTCCTGTGAGGTGTCTGTGGTATTTGTGACTGGCCCATATTTGTGACTTTTAGAATGGGGATGATTAGCCTTCCAGTGCCAGGCCCTTACTTTTTACTCACTGGACATGGCTGTAGAGAGGACAGGAAGTCACATGCTGGGTTTTTGTACTTGAAGCAAGACTGAGTGTGACCTTCTGGTCTCTGAGAGTCAATATGGGGATCCCTTGGGAGACGGATCTGGCCAAGAGCTCCTCCAAGGGCAAGTACAGTCATTTAGGTCCTCTTCTCTCCTCATTTCCCAGTAGTCTCCCTGAAGACCTTGGTTGTTGAAATTGAGAAGGCAATGCCCAACGGCTGAGCTCTGAAACGATCCATGGATGTCAGAGGCTGCCTGGCTAATAAAACACCTACCTAAAAGGGCTTGTCCTTTGGGGGATGAGGACTCTTGGTCGGTAAATTTCCTAAGAGCCTCAGATAGCCTGTTGAGAAATAAAGCAGGATTTTGTTCCCTTCCTTGAGTGACTTCTCTGATCTTGTCATAATTAACAGACTTAATACAATATTACATTCTTGCGGTAAGGCTTTTTATCCTTGTGAGTTCCTTCTGGGATGCTATCATTCCAATTAGCGGGTTCTTGATCTAGAATGATCTGTGCACTGGGCTGATGGACATTGGGACTTTGAGGAACTAACTCATCTGTATGCCTTTAGCTTCTCTTCAGATCTTCCATCTCCCTTCAGGAGTACAGCAAGGAGTCAGGATTGAATACAGGTCTTTCTGTTTATCTCCATCAGCTAAAGCTAAGGTCTGTAAGTTACTGGTAAGTCTGGATAAGTCTTCAAAGGTGCTTGTTGCATTCTGGAGGTCTGTAAGCTAATGGTAAATCAGGAACCAACAAGCGGTCTGCTTCTACAGTCCTCTGCCTGAAGTCTAAAGTCCCCTCCCTTAGGAAAAGGACCTACATCCAGCTAAAACAATAGGTCCTGTGCGTCCTCAAAACCCCGATTACAGTCCGTGCTCATTACATATGCTCTGTACATCCCGACAGCTCTCAATCCCTGGCTGCTCATTGACTGTACACAGTCCTATCCCGACGGGGGACAGGCATAATTCTCCAGGGAATAATAATTCTCCAGCATTCGAGCCAAAGGAGGAAAGCCCCACCCATTTGCATGTTTTTTAAATTTTAAATTTAATTTAATTTTATGTGTATGAGTAGTTTGCTTGTATGTATGTATGTATGTATGTGTACAATGTGTGTGTGTGGTGTCTTTGGAGGTCAGAAGAGGGCATCAGATCCCCTGGAAGTCAGGTGACAGATGGTTGTAAACGGTCATGTGGGTGCTGGGAATCAAACTTGAATGCCCTGGAAGAGCAGCCAGTGGTCTTCTGAATAAGACCCGAACTTACACTATTAATTTGAGTACTAGTTTTAATCAAAAGGGCCAAAGCGATTCATACAAGTAAGTGTCTCCTGTCCAAAACTAATAGCCTCATAACTCAGGCATAATTTTTTATTCTTTTACTCTTTTGAGGCAGGGTTGTTTATTTGTGGGTTTTTTGTTGTTATTTTTTGCAAGAGCTTCTTACAGAGAGATGGTATTCTACTAAGATGAAGGAAATACCTCAGAGATGCTGAAAGCAGGGACTTTGACCCAAAACTGTATTAATTAAATTATTGCTTGGCCCATTAGCTCTAGCTTCTTATTGGCTAACTCTTACATCTGAATTTAACCCATTTCTAGTAATCTGTACATTGCCACATGGCTGCGACTTGCCTGGTAAAGTTCCATCCAGCTCCAGTGGGGCTACATGGCTTCTCTCTAACTCTGCCTCCTTTCTCCCAGCATTCACTTTAGTTTTTCCCACCTTGTTCTGTTCTTTTGCCCTATTACAGGCCAAGACAGTTTCTTTATTCATTAACCAATAAAAGCAACACATAGACAGAAGGACCTCCCATACCACAGGACAGTACTCAGTCTGGATTTTTGGCTATCCTGCTATAATGTTTCACTCTTTGACATTTATGCCCATTGGAATGGGCTTTAGATGTCAAATCCTTGTCCCATTAGGGATTATGCCTATGAAGAAAAGAAATGGAAGCCTGGGGCACCAGGGGGTGTTAGCATTCAAAGCTGTGGGCAGTAAGATCTTGCACAAAATGGGGCCAATATTGACTTTCCAAACATCCTTTCTCCCCCATCCCTGGAACCTTCAGTGGGGGCAGGTCTCTGGGGAGGTTGTTCAGTGTGGGGGGAAGCAGGGAAGAGCTGTTGTGCCTGTGCTGGAGTCCTCTCTGGGTCACCCGCTTCTGAGGAATGCTAGCAGCACAGGAAATTCTAGGGAGTGGTTATCCCACGGGTTTCAGTGTAAGCAGTTGTGTGAGCGCTGCCATTTTGTGTAGTCATGTGATGCTTGCAATCCTCAGCAATTACCTGATTATTGCCATCCTGGTGACGTTGTTAATCCCACCGGGAGAGAACAACACCACCATTTTGAGCCAAATTTGAAGTGAGTTTTAATTAAATAAATACTGGCCGGGATGATAGACACTGGCCAGGTCCATTCCTAGGTTCCTAGAAAATGGCAATGAGTTAGATTTTTGCAGAGGCCTAAAAAGGCACACTCATAAATAAGGCCACTGTATTTCTATCAGGTCTAATCAGGATCAAGCATCTATCCTGACATACTTCCGGCTTGTACACTTCCCACCTGCATCCAATCAGGAGCAAGGATATATCCTGACATACTTCCTGCCCATGTACATTCTGCTCGCATGTAATCAAACACATTCCGTGCAGAGCAGCCGAGTCAAACAAACTTGTTTGCAGGAGCAGAGCAAGCAGCTTGTTATCTCCCATAAACAAGAGCCTCCAGCATTTCAGAATGTATCTGTCCTTGGATAAGGGGCTTACAGGTTAGAGGCATTTTTGCTTTATGGGTTTTTTTTTTTTTTTGGCACTGTAATTAAAACTTAAAACGTATCGTTGGCTCTCACTTGTCTCTAGCCAAGATCAAGACAAATGCCCATGGCTCCTTCCCGAAGCCTGTGGTAAGGTCAGCCCTGTGATAACATGAGCCGTGTACCATCAAGGCAGGAGTGCCTGTGGAAGCCAAGCGTCTCACAGATTAAACACGGGCAGTCGCCTGGCAGCTGCCGCCTCCTAAGTCTGGGCCCAGCAGTTGCTGTCATACATTTCTCAGAGGGCCTAGGGATGCTCTTGGGCCCGGTCCATGGAGCATCATCAGCTGGGGAGAGGAAAAGAGACAGAGAGAAACTGAATCCTATTTCCACAGGCCGTGATTAATTCTCCCGCAGAAAGCTCTCTCATTTTCAAGTGCTCAGTGAACGGGGAAATGGGCCAATGTCCTTGTTGATGGAAAGTCCAGGCAGGTCTTGCCATTCTGTCATGGGCGGGTTTCTAAGATATCCCAGGTGTGGATTTGAGTCTGTTCTCACACAGCTTCACTTCCCCAATGTCTCTGAGTCCCGTGGGATCACCACGCCCTAGGATTTCCTGGGCTGCTAGCACCCACTTGTGCGTTCCTTTCTTTCTCCTTCACCCTCCCAGACGTCAGGTTCTCACGCCGCCCTGTAACAACAAACTGCCCAGAGCCACATGGATACTTACAGGAAAGGAGATGGCTTATTAAAGGAGAAATAGCGACAAAGCTGGGAGTACGCCAGACCCAGCCTGTGGCCCTGCTCCAAGAGAGGGAGAGAGAAGAGGTAGGGGTGGTGTGGCATAACCCTTTATGGGTCATTGACATGGGACCTGCTTCTTCCAAGTTTATATAAAGTACCTGTGAGTTTTTGAGCATGCTCCCTTGGTCGGATGAAGCCCAGGTGGCCTAGGAGCCTCCAGTCTTTTGATGTGGACGGTGCCACCTGTTAAACATTAGCGTGTGAAACCTCCTCCACCTAATTCCCTATTCTCCAGCCGCACCCTCTCATTGCTTTGTCATCCTTCAAAATGACAGAGCTGAGGGCCGCTGGGACTCGGCTTCCCGGAGAAAGTGGTGAAGAATTACAAATTTACAATAAAATATTCTTATCTATAGAAGCTGTCTCACAAGCTCCCTGGCTCTCTGCACACATCTGAGTGACTTAGAAGCTCGGGGAGCTCAGCTGGAACCTGGGAGCAAAGTGTGGCTACTCATCCACAGGGCCAGAGCCTAGGAGGCTGCACATACCACTGATTTACAGTGCCAGAGGCCAGGGGGCTGCCTAGGCCATCAATCCACTGTGCGGGAGGCCAGGAGGTTGCCTAGGTCACCAATCTACGGTGGTAGAGCCCAGGACGAAGTCACTCCCCTCCTTGAGTCTAGGATGTCTGTCTCCTTCCTGGCATTTGATCACATGCACTGCTTTCCAGCCATACTACCCGGGTGGCAAGGCACAAGGATTCCTTGGAAATCCACCAGAACATCCATCTCCCCCCAGGCAAGTAATTCTTCTTTGCCCTTGAAGTATCCTCACAGATGGGACCTGGAGCAGATGTTAGAAAGCCACAAGGAGCCTCAGAGATCACAAAGCGGAGGCATGTGGGAGGTAAGTAGGGGCCTCAGCGGAAGAGGAGCTGAAGCCACTGCCAATTCCTACAGCGGGACAGTCCCGCCACAGTGAACTTCGGGCTCTCACCGTGACACAACTGAGTGTGTACTTGGGGGAAAGATGTGCACGTTTGGTTTTTCTTAAGCCAAGATAAAATGATGTCCACACACCCTACACAATGGAGAAGGGCCTGAATTGCAGAACCCCAGCCTCAAGTATTTGCTGAAGTTAGGAGGCAGAACTACCGAACAGGACCCATGAATTCCTGTGTTCTCTTCTAGGCTTGGCTTATAAAAGGAGGTAGGTGTCATAGCTCATGCCTGTAATCCCAGAACTACGAGGATTTGGGTGGCCATATAGGCTTGGGAGATGGTCCCAGGAATCACGAGCGAGCATGGAAGTGGGACGGAAAAGGTGGTGGATGGGAGTGTGTTAAGACACAGGCTACCACTGAGGGCAGCTGGGACTCAGCCCCAATGGGTCTCTACTGTAGAACAGGCCCCAGAACTGTCTCACACAGGGACGAGTAGTGTGTGGGGGGGTATTTACCCACCAGCTCCTCTCTCTCCCATCCAGGGCTGCTCCTAGGTGTTGATCTCCCCCTGACTTTCCAGTCAGACTTACATGTGGGCCAGGTTCAGGGCAACACCAGAGAATGCCCTCAGGAAGAGAGACCTGAGAGGCTGGAGGGTAAGGGTGCCAAGCGGAACTGGCAGAGAGCCTGTTCCAGTTAGGGCCCAGTGGACCGAGCAGCATGGGGTTGTTGTGGGTGGCTCTGGGAAGGAGGAAAGGGGCAAAAGCAGAAAACACTGTGATCCTGAGAGAATAAGAGGGAGGCCATACAGACTGTGCCATTCCGTAGAGAGCAGAGGACGGGAAAACTTCTCGGCCCAGGATTGGAAGAGAAGAGTTGGGAGAGGGGAGCTAGGCATGATGCTGCTCTCGGTCAAGGGGATCAAGTCACTTGGTGGCCCTGCAGGAGTAGCCTCGCGCCACTCCGCCCGCTGCCAGCCTGGCTTGGTGGCCCTCAGAGCACCCCAGCTACGCTGATTCAGACCAAGCAGCCGGAGTGCTCAGCTGCCACCTTACACTTTTGTCCTTTTCCTTGGGAATCCTGGAATGGCTCAGCATGACCCAGTTCTGTAAACATTTATTTGATTGATTGGACACAGGCAAGGCCCCTGCTCTCCAGGGGAGCAGACCCTGTGCTCAGAATCACAGCTGCAGAGGTGGGGAGGAGGTGGGGCAGATGATAAAGACCTAATCAAGAAGAGAGGAAATGGTGGCATGCAAGGGTTGAAGGATTCCTGAATTCAGCAGGCTGAGGGGTGTGCGCAACAGAGGTACCAGTGAGCAATCCCTGAGGGGAGGCAGCTGTTCTGTCTGTGCTCGGAAAGGCTTCATGGAGCAGCAAGGTCTTGAAAGGCCAGTATATTTGGAGCGGGGATGGGGGAGAGGAGACAGGATGCTTAAGCCTTCCTGGTAGTGAGTTTATCAGGTACAGAGGCAGGCCTTCATGACTAAACCCCTCCATCTGTCTTTGCATAGGATGAGATTGCCAGGATGGGGCAGTATTAACAGGAAGGTGGGCAGGAGATGAGAAAGGCTTTGTTTTTCCTTATCCCTGGAACTTGTTCTCTCATATGGCAAAAAAGACTTCTCAGGTGCGATTGGTTAAGGATTTTAGAATAGGGTGGCGGGTTGTCTTGGGTCAATTAAGTGAGCCCTGAATGTAGTCAGCAGAATTCTCAGCAGAAGGTGGAGGGAGAAAGGAGAGGGTATGAGGACGGCAGTGATTGGGACGATAGAAGGACCACGGACAGCTGGTTGCATCTAGAAGCTGGAAAAGGCAAGGACAGGCACTGTGGAGGCCTGGCTATGCCAGCATGAGGACCCGCATTAAGACCCCCAACATCCATGGAGAAAGCTAATAGTGGGGCGGATCTGTAACTGGGTCTGGACCCCTAATGCTCTGGACCCCTTTGCCCGGCATATGAGCTGTCCCACCTGTACCTCATCTCACTGAGGTCCACAGCTCTGGTCCAGAAGAAGAGAGGAGAGAAAGAGGGAGCAATGCTGATGGCTCGTGGCTTTGGAGTTTGACTTGGACCCAGTGTGCAGGCTCCCTCAACCCTGGAAAACTGAATAAAGGATGACGCCTGTATGTGTGGCTGCCACTGAGAGCAGGTGAGGACCGACATCTAGGCCACACGGGCTCCTTTTTGCATGGCACAAGGGCACTGTCTGCCAAGGGCTGCTTGTGCCCAGAGCGGGGCAGCCTTGTTCTCACATGAGCCTTGTGTTGGTTCTCAGGGTCTGTGGATTTTAAGTTGGTTTTTGCAGGAGTTCAGAGCTTACAGCTCAGCCATCAGATCCTGACATGCCAAGCACAGAACAGGAAAGAACATGTGGACACACCAAGCAGGTCCACATCTGACTTGCTTCCATCCAGAAGCCACTGATTGAGCAAACCCTCCCAGGGAAGCTGCCTGGGCCCTCTCTGAGGCACACAGAGGTAGCTCTATGGCTCCTAACCTTTCTTCAGTTTTCCTCTCTTTATAGACCTCTGGCACAAAGGCCTCATCTTAGGCTGAGCTCCCTCAGGCCAACATCAGAAGGCCATTGCCTTGCCGATATCTCTAACCACCCCAGAGTAGGCACTTCCCAGCTCATGTTCTTCCCAGCTGTCCCTTCTCTGTCCTCTCATCCCCCTCCCCCTTGTGTGTGTGTCCCCTTTTTTCCCTCCCCAGACTCCCCTCTGGCCCTGTCATTTCCTGTCCCCTAAATTCCACATCTACACCTTTGCTGTATGGTGCCACTCTCAATTCTCTTTCTTACCCTCTTCTGGCCACCACCCAGCTTCCCTTGGTAGCCTGTTGTAGGACTTGGGGCCGTCCCTGCCAATCAGGAGGGTAGGGTCCAGGACATGGAGCTCTGAAGGTGTAGATTAGCATTGTAGATGACACTTGGGACTGTGCTGAAACAGAATCTAAAACCAAGCCTCTGTAGGACTGCACCCCACTGTGAGAGCATGGGGTTCCTCAGGAGGTGTAGTAAGGAGCTGCAGGCTGCGTTCCTGCCACCCAGCTCCCAGCCGCCTGGCTAGCTTATGCCCCAAAATAACAACATGCAAACTGTATTCTTTTAAACACTGCTTGGCCCACTTCTATTAAATAACGAGGTGCGCTTACCAGGAAGATTCTAGCCTACATCCATCCTGAGTCGGAGCTTCATCGCGTCTGCCCCCAAGAGGAGCTGCATGGCGTCTGAGCTCACTTCCTCTTCCTTCCAGCATTCTGTTCTGTTTACTCCACCCACCTAAAGGCTGGTCTATCAAATGGGCCAAGGCAGTTTCTTTATTAGCCAATGACCTTCCTCCATCAAGGAGGTCCTGGAACAACCTTACTGGATGAACTAAGAGCTCAGCTCTCAGGTCACAACTGCTCTGGGACACCTGGGAGAGCCACCAGCCTATAGGGCAGGCAGTATGGTCAGGATGAGCACCAGAAAACAGAAGGTAACCGGTGTGGGGTATGAAGACACAACACCTGAACATCTATCACAGTTTCATGGTGACTTTATATTGATCTGAAATAATATTTTGTATTGTTAGATTAGGTAAAATTGTCCACTTGCTTTTTTCTACTTCTTGTTTTGACAGGATCTTTCAATGTGATCCAGGCTGGCCTAGTCTGTCTACCTCAGTCCTCCAAGAGCTTAGATTATAGGCCTGCTCCACAATGCCTGGCTCTTTTTGCTTTTCAAATATAGCAACTAAAATATTTAGAAACACGTGTATCCATATTTGTTTCTGAGGAATGTTGAAATAGGAGCGGCGGGGCTGCGTCCCCAACACCCCGGCCGCTTGGCTAGCTCATGCCCGAAATAACAACACATAAACTGTATTCATTTAAGAACTGCCCATGAACTCTAGCCCTTACAGGCCAATTCTCGCATCTGGACTAGCCCATTTCTAATGATGTGTGTAAGCACCCCAAGGTGCGCTTACCGGGAAGATTCTAGCCTAAGTCCATCGTGGGTTGCAGCTGCCTGGGAGAGCTGAGCATGGCGTCTCTGCTCCAGCAGAGCTGTCGGGTCTCTCCGGGAGCAGAGCAGAGTCTGACCTCACTTCCTCTTCCGCCCAGAATTCTATTCTGTTTACTCCTCCCATCTATGTTCCAAGCCATGAGGCCAAGCAGCTGGTTTATTATAACTTAACCAATGAAATCAACAGATTGATATATGACACTCCCACATCAGAGGAACATTGCTGGTCTTAGGTTTGAAAGACATTAGAGAGGCCTTCTTTCTCATCGTGGGAAACAGGTTGTGTGTTGGGTATCTTCAGACCCACCCTGATCTCTGACTATGGTTAGTGGCTAGCGTCTCCCTGTAGCTGCCGCTGTGGTCAGGTGCGAGACTGTTGGCAGTGGCCCCCTTTCCTGTGAGAACAGCCCTTATCTGGGATCTCCACCCCCAGTAAAATGGGCCACCATCTGGGCCTTTAAGATTCCTGTCACAATGAATCACAGTAGAGAAAGAAGTGAGCGGATGGTGGGGGAGGGAGAGTGTTAGGGGGAGGGACTCATGTCAATAAGGAAGGTATGAGAGCAGACAGGACCCTTACCTCACCAGCTCATGGGTGCTGGGGCTGTGAACGATTCCGTGGGATCCTTGATGCCACACCTGCCCTAAGTGTCCTACCCAGCAACTCTGCAGTCAAAGTAGGTTTAGTACTCCTGAGAGCCAGAGACCCATAGATTCCTTCGTGTCCCCCGCTCCAGTGCAGCTCTCACCCAGCCAATTGGTTTTTCCTCCTCTTCTCTTCTACACTGGGTAGAGGGCAAGGAAGAGCCAGTGACTCTCAGAAACTCCTGGCAGGGGGTGAAGGGAGACGGGTCCTCTTTTCTAGAGGAGTCTAGCACTTATGGAGGAGGATGTCACATGGAAATGCAGGTTCCTCAGAAAGGTGTTGGATCATTGAGAGGCAGTAAGTATCTCCTTACTGTGGGAAGCTATCAGTCCAGGAGTGGCCCTCTGCTATGGCGGTTGAGATGCATCTGACCCCTGTAGTGTCATCTGGCTGTGATGATTCGCTTTAGGTAGCAACTAGACCGCTGGAACTAGACTCTTCCTACTGGCTCGGACATCAGAACTGTAGGCTTACTGGCTTTCAGACCCTAGGTCTCACACCATTAGCTCTGGTTGTCAGGCTTAGAGCCTCAGAATAAATTGCACCATTGGTTTCCATGGTTCAGGTCTTTGAGCTTGGACTAAGTCACACATCAGCATCCAAGGGTCTTTAGCCTGCAGATGGCCCCATCATGAGACTTCTCAGCTGCTGTAATTGTAGACGTCTCCCTATTAGTTCTACTTCTCTTGAGACCCCTGGCACTATTCTTCGCTATGACTTTCTCCACACTCACATCTTCATTGGCATCCTTTCTGTGATGACAGCAACTAACATGACCTCTGTCATCTCTCCTTATGTTTCAGGGAGCTCACCAGAGATGACCACTCGAACATAGTTTACAGCCAATGAAAGTCTTTATTCCAGTCGGCTGGGACTACATTCAGGTATTTGGGACCCAAGTCTAGTACCATGTGTTTAGGGTAAGGGGTTTTAAAGGAAGAAAACCACATCCTGGTATCCTGCTCGGCAGCTGCATAAGGTTTTTATGCAAGCAAGCAGTTAACAGAAGCTAAGTTAGCTGAGGCATCTTGACCTTGGGTTCCTAGAACAGAGTTGGGCAGTATTCCATAGACTTCTCCATCAAGGAGATCAAATTCAAGTTAAATTAAAAATGGCCTCAGCAAGAATACAAGATGGAGGAACCTCTCCACTGTCTTGCCCTGCCACATTTATCCACAGCATCTTGCTCCTCTGTCTCCCAGACTGTTACCATTACTAAGCATCAGTACTGCCACTGTTCTTGTACCAGTTACTACCATTCCCAAACCCTCTCTCATCTCTGTTGTCACCATCATCGCTATTGCTCACACCACCACATCCCCAGAAACTTCACCTCCACCTCCACCCTTAGCATCTTCTCAGCTACACATACTTGAGCTCCTGATGGAACTATCCCTGAAGAAACCATTACAAATCAAAAATAACCTAAGATGAAAATGAGTCTATATTTAACATATGGACCATCATAGTTTAGGGGCACAGTGGAAGATGACGTGGTGCTGCCTACAGTTAGCATGAGAAGAAACAAAAATGTAATCTCTCCTCCTTGGGCAACTGAGGCAAGAAGATTTTAAGTTTAATGATAGCCTGCGTGACTTAGCTAGACCCTGACTCAGAGCAAGAGAGAGAGAGAGAGAGAGAGAGAAAGAGAGAGAGAGAGAGAGAGAGAGAGAGAGAGAAGCTGAACATATAACTAGTGATAAAGCACTTGCCTAGCATGAATGAAGCCCTAGGTCAATCTTTAGTGCTTTGAAAACAGAAGACAAATAAAAAAGCAAAACTCAGAACTGTGGTTCTAAAGCGTATGTATCACACTTGAGCCACTGTAACCTGAGAGCTCTATATTGACCCATCTTAAGTCAAGGACCTTGTAAGATTGGGGAGAAGGAAAGACAGACAAGGGAGTGAGCAACTCAAAAACAGCACAGGCTTTATCAGAGAAAAGGCCTGCAGAGGGGATCTCTACTGTAAGAAAACAAGACCTGTTGTCTCCTTAGATTGGGCTAGTTGGAGAGCAGAAGGAGGGAGGAGAAGGGAACAAAAAAATCTTCACTTGGGGCCCACATTGGCTGATGCTAGAACTACCTAGGCAAATAAGGTGGATTAAAGAATGTGGGAAGAGGAGGAGGAGGGGGAGGAAGAAGAAGAAGAAGAAGAAGAAGAAGAAGAAGAAGAAGAAGAAGAAGAAGAAGAAGAAGAAGAAGAAGAAGAAGAAGAAGAAGAAGAAGAAGAGATGGAAGAGATGGTGGTCAGGAGGTAATCAATAAACATCTCTTGTGGCTGGCTGTTAGGGTGTGTGGTAGTGGTGGCAGTCAGAAGGATGGAGACAGAAAGAATTTATATTAGCAAGTTTCTTTAGTTCTAGAAAACAAATTACTTTGTTTCAAGAATTGTCATTGTTTAACCAAAATGGAAGAGTTTTACAAAATGGCATGACTATGGTCAGCAACCATCTTCATTTCCAACTGTTATTTCTACCATTGTCTCTCCATCACCTCCATTACCTTCACCATCCTTTTCATCACCACCATTTCTCCAAAGTTCACTGTCCATTGAGTAGTATTTCCCTCCCAGATAAAACCTTCCTTCTTGGAGGGAAGCTCATTGTACTAATACCCATGAAATATTCTATTCAGTAGGGAAGCTTGATGCAAACAATTCAGAAGCTTCAGGAAGTCCCTGAAACTGACTGAAAGTACTAGACTCCCTCTTTACTTCCCCAGCTTATATAAACAGTAAAGACTGCGGAAAGACACTCTTCAACAATCTGGGCTACCTAGAAGAGGCAGAGACTACTAGGCTACCTAGAAGAGGCTCAGACCAACTAATCTCTCTGGAGAAAACACTCTCCAATCTGTTGAGCTGCCTGTCAATTGTGTAGTATGCTATAGGCTTCTAGTTTTCATGAGCTCTTCACCCAGGCTGGGGTAGACTTTGGTAATGCAATTGAATTTGAGTAATTTCTGCTCCTGTCAGTAACCCCTCATCCACACTTTTGTAAGTAACCTTCAATAAATGTATTGGTCCACCAAATGAATTTTGGTGGTATCCTTACTTTGGTCTGTCATCAGTTCCTTATCTGGGGTGAGTAGACATTTGTTCATGCCTTCCTAGAAACCCCAATTGGACTTTCATGGTCATCAGTTCCTTATTCTTGGGTGAGTAGGTTTGTTCATGTCTCTCTAGGAATAGTGTCACACAGCAATGTTTAGCATTTAAACTGAGACTCAGACCAGAAACCAGCAGAAAACATTCTGCCAGGATGATAAACACACCAAGATTTTTCTAAGCAGAGGATCGGCAAGCCAGGTGTCTAAACAATCTCCCCTCTTGATCTGAGAGCTGACCCTTCTTCAGGATGCTTCTAACAGGAGTTCATGCTGCCCTATCAGCCACGCTTATCCCTAAAGAGACAGCTGCAGCTTGGTTGAAGGATGGGGGCTGTTAAGCTGGGGCTGCCCTTGTTTGCATAATTGTTGCATACATTTGCATCTATTTGCTTCCAGCCTTTGAATACTGCACTGTGGGTGTTCGGGTACCATTTGCATATCACTGCAGGTGAGGGTCAGGTCTTTAAGACTTGGGTACTTATTTATTCCCCGCCTCCAAGAGATTCTTTTATATGGTAGTTCAGAAAAAAAAAAAAAACCTTGAAATGTTTATTTCTAGAATGATCCTGGGGAGTGAGTGTTATCTAGGTGGAGGTGTAGGGAAGTACCAGGGCCTGCCAGTGTGTCACACTGAAGTTCCTGCTATCCTCTCCTAACAAGCTCTGGACCCTACCTCCCCCACCTCTCCACCTAGCCATGCATACCCACCTCTTCCTGGGCCCCAGGCTTTGCTGCTTCAGATTCTATGTGTTCACTCCCAGCCTCCTCTTGACTTCTGGTCACTCCTCCAGACTGATTTCTTAGGAACCCCAGAGCCCCATACATGCTGTCAACATCCACCCACCTCCTCCCCTCCCATCCTGAATAATGAATGTCCAGAGAGTCTGAGCTTGATATAATAGGAGTGACTACTAGGGGCCTTCCCCAAAATTTACTGAGAAAGCAAAAGGAAAATGAAGCCTCCTGCACACCCCTTACCTAATAGACTAGGTTTTAAGCATCTAAGTCCCCTTGTGGGTCCTTAATTACTGAATGTAGGACAGCCTTTGAGATGAGGGACAGCCCTGAAAAGGACCAGACCTGTTAAAGGAGGGTAGCAGACCCTGAGGTAAACCAGAAGGAGCCCCAAGACTGTCATTGTAGAGATACCTGGTCCCCACTCAACTCTAAGTGCCATGGGAACAATACTTGTGTCTCTTTCATCCAAACAGTTGAAACTTGGACAGCAGGCAGTTTCTAATTAATACTGTCATCACTGTTGACATCCCATAATGGAACTTATGAAGCATGAGGAGGTAGGTCTCCAGGAGAATTGTCATGAGGACTCCACCCTTATGAGTGGGATTAGTACCCTAATGAAAAGAGGGGCTGGGAATGTAGCTCATTGGTAGAATGCTTGCCTAGCATGCATGAGGCCCTGGGTTTGATTCTCAGCAATGCACACACCAGACTTGGTGGCACACACCTGTCATCCTAGCACTGAGGAGATAGGAACTGGAGGAGTAACAGGTCGAGGTCATCCTAAGCTACATAAGGAGTTTCAGGGTAACCTGGGCTACAAGAGTCACTATCTTAAATAGCAGAAACAAACAGCTAAACAGAGTTTGAAGGGAGCTGCCCTTATCCCCTTTGCCATCACTGTGTGAATGCTAAAGCTCCCTCAGGGGGAGAGAACACACCCCACACCGATTCAGCCAGCGCCCTGTGTTGGAACTGTTAATCCCACAGATGTGAGGAGAAAGACCACTGACCTACATCATCATGGCCAAATAAATTAAAGCAAGCAATTAATTAAAGAAAGCTTTTTTATTCATGTACACAGGCTGCCTCCCTCTGTCCAAAAAGGTTCAAAAGATCAGCCTTGGACATTGGGAAGATAAGGACTTTTATAGCTCAGGGTAAGGTATTTCCAAATGGGGGGGGGGTTGTCAGGCAAATAGGCTGGGTTATAAAAACAGAATACAACAAGGTAGTCACAACAACAGGTGGTAATAAAAACCTTCTGAAACAAAAGCAGAGTTACATGATAGTCATAAGAACATTTCGAAACAAGGACTTGGTTGCCATTTCCCAGAACAGGCAGTACAGAACCATTTGTAGTTAAGGTCACAGGTGGGGCATAGCCCAATCCTTGAGAAACAAATTTAATCATGAGCAGGAATGAGCCCAGTTTGTCTTTACTATAAGATGGCTTTCAAGCCTAAGATGGAGGCAGCCTGGTTTATTAGGAATAATCCAGCTAAGGCTGAGGTATTTTGTTACTGAAGTACAAACACACCAAGATAGTACTCAATACGCATTGAAAAAAAAACTTTATACTAAATACAGGCCCTTTAATGATGCTGACTCTAGGGATTTTCTGTAGTTCTGTGCTGCTGTGGGATTCCCCTCTGTATGCTGTGAATATGTTTTATTGCCATTGGTTAACAAAGAAGCTGCTTTCTGCCAATGACTTAGAGTAAAGCCAAGTGGAAAATACGAACAGAGATGTGGAGAGAGAGTAGGCAGAGTCAAGAAGAAGCCATGCAGCAGCCAAAGAAACCTCAAAACCTTACCAGTAAGCCACGAGCTTCATGGTAAAATGTAAAATAATAGAAATGGGTTAATTTAGACGTAAGAGCTAGCTACAAATATGCTTAAGCTATTGGCCAAACAGTATTATAGTTAATACTTTATGTGTGATTATTTCAGGTCTTGGTGTCCGGGAAATGAACAAGCAGCCTCTGCATACACTGTGCCTAGACTAGACTTTACCAGGAAAATTATCAGTGATTCTATCACTGGGTGATATAATCAATCCAGTGAGCAGAAATATATAGAACAAGCAAAAGAGGAAGGTCTTAGCCATGACCTGCTGGAGGTGTGGCAGATGAGTGGGCCTCCAAAGATCTCTATGTCCCACCCCCAAGTCTTAGGCTTGATCTGCATCTGGATTGTTCAGTGTCTAGGTTCAAACACCCTCATCTTTAAGATCTCACAGAGATTTCAAACATGTTCTCCAGGAGGCCAGAGGATGCTTGAAGGGACTGTCAGGAAGGATGTGAAATTCAAGGGGGAATCATAGCAAAGCGTGCTCTGAAATCACCACTCCTACTTCAGCCAAAGGGGGAAGACTGTAACCATGGGGCTTCAGTGATTTTTAAAAAGATCTTATTTATATATTTAAAAATGTGTGTGTGTGTGTGCATGTGTAAGTGTGTGTGTGTCTGTGTGTGCTCATGCGCATATATGTGGTGAATGTATCCAAATCACAGCATCAATGTGGCAAGAACAACTCCTGAGATTCAGTTCTGCTCTTCCACCATGCGAGTCCCTGGGTTCAAGCTCAAGCTGTCAGGCTTGAAGGCAAGTGCTTTACTCTCTGAGCCATCTTGCCAACCTCTAGTGACTTGACTGAAGAGGCAGCTCAGTGGTTAAGAGCACATTATGCTCTTCCAGAGAATCTATGTCTGGTTCCCAACACAGATTGGGAGTCGGATGGCTCACACTGCCTGTAGTTCCAACTTGAGTGGATCTGATGTCCTCTTTTGGCCTCCTTGGGCACTTGTACTTACTATCACATACATATACCCACACACAGACACTCATATACATATGCATATAATTAAAAATAAAGGTAAACATACATGGTTAGGAGTCACATTTTAGAAATGCTGATTTTTTTTAAATTCTTGAACTGGGTAATATTATGTGTATCATCCAACCAAAAGCCAAAGGACCTTGAAAGAGTACATGTCTGCTGTTCCGATGCCAAGGTTAAGTCAGGAAAATGTTTTACTCTGTATGGTTATTTGGGAAAATAAAAACCATAGTTTCCTTCTTGGAGAACTGTTTTCCAGGCAAGAATGCTAATCTGCATGGTCTTGTGTTGTAGCAGGCTGCTTGTTCATTTCCAGGTCGCACAGACTCCCGAAATAACCACATAGAAACTGTATTAATTATAACACTGCTTGGCCTATTAGCTTATGCATATTTCTAGCTCACTCTTATTTCTTAAATTAACCCATTTCTATTATTTTATATTTTACCACGAGGCTTGTGGTCTGCCAGCAAGGTTCCAGCTGACAGCTCGCATCTTTCCCCTCTGGCGGCTACATGGTGGCTCCCTGACTTCGCCTTCTTCCTCCCAGCATTCAGTTTAGTTTTCACTGCCTACTTCTGTTCTGCCCTGCTGTAGGCCCAAAGCAGTTTCTTTATTAATCAATGGTAATCACAGCACACAGAGGGGAATCCCATATCTGTCTTGTCTTCAGAACACAGAGCGGAGGAGCACCGCACAGGAATTTACCTAAGTGTTTTGCTGCTTAGTAAATGCTCTCTCCTTAAGTATGCAGAGAAAACCCTGTTGGTGGGACAGGACTCCGGTATTCAGCACCTCCACCTCCACCAAGAACAACAGCTAAGAGACTCAAGTCAGGCACGGATTGGAGATTGTCACTTGAGAGAAGACCAGAAAATGCAAAGAGGCAGAATACCTTCAGAGATCTGGTCAAGGGGACTGACATTTTGAAAGCAGAAAAGAGGGGTTGTTGGCTGGAGAGTGGGAATGATGGTTGTGTCTTACCCACAGGGGCCAGGGTCTGCAGCAAAACCAAGGGACCCAGCAGACTTCCTGGAAAATGTAGCACCTGGAATTGTGTGAGTGCACGTAATTGTGTGCATGCATGCGCTGATGTGCAACTCTGGGGCCAAGCCAGACCCAACCCCAACCCCTTTGTAGGTCCATCCCCTTCTTCACGCCTACTGGCAAGATGGCTCACCAGAGCCTTGGTAGGCTGAACATGGAGCATGAGGGCTAGGGCATGACCTAGGAGACTTTTGCCTCTTAGCCTAGGAGAGTAGTTTCCTGGGCAAAGGCAGAATGAAGTCTCAGGAGGCATGAGGAAGACTGGGAAGCCCAGCTTTGATCAAGGAGATGCTTGGAGGTGGAGGAAATAAGGTACAGTAATGAGGAGGACTTTGAGACCAGGAGGGGAACAACCTGATGGCCAGAGATTTGGGTTGGTCCTTCTAGAGTCGGTGGGAAGCCTGGGGTGTGGGAGAGAATGTGAGGACTGTGTTGAGAGTAAGGGGATAATGGAGACAGATGAAAGGTCAGAGTTCATCTTCCCTTAGAATCTGAGTCCAGATGTAGTCATCTCTGTATGCTCACTCTTGTGGCAGGTGTCTGGGGCCTTTGAAGCTGCTTCTACCCTACTTGTTTGCTTTCAGGTGTGGACCTCTAAAGATCCACCAGTCGGGAAGATGGATTGTCCCACACTGTCCTGTCCCAGAGTGCCTTCTCCGCAGGCTTGCAGGGGTCTGCTCACTTACTATATGGTCTCAACCATCACGTACTCCAAAGTCAAAGATGTGACAATACAAACCAATACTCCAAAAGCTGTTTCCATGATTCTGTATTGTCTACGCCCTCACCCGAGTACCCATTGAACTTGATCCTGACCCCAAGGCTGAAGAATTGCCTTCATCCGCTCCACTGAGGGCGTGTGTCCATTGTGAGTGTCGGCGTTCTCAGAGTAAGAAATCCTTTAATGGCTGGGGAATCTGGGGATGAGAGGATTCATGAAAGTGTGATGTTGACAGACACTATCTGATTGGGTTCTCACTCTTCAGTCTATCCAGTGGATGACATTTTCCTGAGTCCCTGGGGGTCCAGCTTTGTACCTGAACCCCTTGGGAAGGACACCGGGAATGTGAGAGGAAGACTGTGAGCCCAGGAACCAGACTGCCCGTGAGGATGTCAACAACGAGAAGGCCATACAGAGCAGCTACTATGGGCTGGTGGGAGGAAGCCAAGTGTGACTGCTACAGGCGGGCATGGGAAACCAGAGAAGGCTTCTTGGAGGAGGAATAAAGGAAGAGGTACAGAGGAGGAGAAGGAAGAGGAAGAAGATGGCAAAGAGGAGGAGGGCAAATCCAGGCAGCTTACCTCCTTTTGCATGAGCTCAGCATAAACCATACAGGCAGCAGAGATCAGCTCATCAGCATCAAGGTCGATGAGGTTGTTGCAGGCCTGGGAGGGAGACACATGTGCGTGGTGTGTGTATGTGTGTGTGTGTGTGTGTGTGTGTGCATGTGTGCATGTGTGTAAGCAGACACCTCTCCTGTGCCTTTGGGTACAGGCAGCACAAAGGTAAGAAAGTTACTACTCATAGCTGTCACTGGGGAGCACCTGATGTCGCCACAGCCTGCCGCAGGGTCTGGAAATTGTGTGCTTTGGGGGTGTGATGAGCATAGCCTTCACATGGGGGTCTAGGAAGCCCTGGCTTTCTACTACATGTCTCAAGCTCCCAAGGAAGACCTGGTTTATAACTCGGGTACCAATCAAGATTTTTTTTTCTGGTATTTCAACTGGCTTTTGAGCACATCTCAGAACCTTATGCCCTTATGCTACGCAGCTGAGGGTTAACCTCAAGGCCACAGAGTCTAATGATCCTAATGATCAGACCACTCAAGGCTTCAGCTTCTTCGCATGCTTACTTGGATGATAAGCTAACATGGCCTCTATCACTGTCCCAGGGCCTTTGGAGGAGTCAACTAAGAACCATCAGCACGGAGCTCCATACTCCAGCTCCCATCCCTTGCTCCCATCTGGAGGCCAAAGCGGCCATAAACTAGCACACCGTGGACTTGCATCCTGCTACAGAATGGGTACAGGGGTCCAGCTCTAGAGGCTGGAGAGGAATCCGGCCGAGGGCGCTCACCAGGAGGATGGCGTCGCCGCTCATGCTCTCCAGCAGCGCCTGCTCACGCACCATCTGTAGCATGCTGTAGGCCACCAGCACCTGGAAATTCCTGCAGGGCTTCCCCGTCAGCAGAACCTGTGGGCAGCCAGCAGGCCTCAGCCCTGTGGCCTGAGACCAGGACGCCCCGAGGACAGCAAGCTACCACAAACCACACGCTCAGAACAAGATATATATATATATATGTATATGTATATGTATATGTATATGTATATGTATATATATATATACACACACTAGAATTTGAGTGAGAGCTCGGTCAGTAATCCATAGTTTCCTCAAAAGCCAGGGGGAGAGGTGCTGTGTTAGATTTGGGCATGGAGAACGGCTGGCCAAGATGAAAGGGTAAGGCAGATGGAGGCTGGATTGTGGGAGAGTCCATGCCAGGCTGGCAGTCGAGCTGGGTCCTCTGTTTAGGAACAGGACAGCACCAGGTGGTGGGTTCCTTCCTAAGGAGGATAGGATCATCACCAGGTGGTGGGTTCCTTCCTAAGGAGGATAGGATCATCACCAGGTGGTGGGTTCCTTCCTAAGGAGGATAGGATCATCGGCTGCTGGCCCTAGGGACTGTGGTTGGAAGATGACGGGTGTCCTTGGGGGCCTTGGAGGAAATCAGATGCTAAAAGAAGGCAGCATTCTGGAGGAAAGGAAGACTAAGGAGGCACAGTGAGAGAGAGCAGAGAGCGGGGGGGCAGGGTGGCTGAGCTGCAGGCTGGCCCAGGAGCGTCAGCAGGTGCCCCTGCACTAAACTGCCCTGTAGACAGTCCGTGGAGTCTGGCGTCAGGGTTGATGTGTTCTTCGGCAAGGAGCGAGGAGGGCTGCTGACCTGATTAAACCCCAAACCACTGAGCGCCATTCAAAGCCAGAAAGAAAAGGAGGCAGGAAAACGTGTAGCTTCTCCTCCCGATAAAGGAGGGGTACAGTCCACATTCAGTGTCCCCAGCTGCATGCACCTCACCTCCCAAAGCCTCCAGACATCATCGAAGGATTTGAAGGCACGCTGGAAGCAGAGGCAGAACCAGGGGAAGAGGGACTGCACGGCTCCGGAGCCCTTCCCTTCTGTGAGGAGAGAAACAGCCTGTAAGCTGCCACACAGGCAAGGCTAGACAACAGAGCACGCAGAACACGGGAAACATGCTGCTTTCCCAACAAGCCATGGAGTCTGCTTGGAGCAGATGTTCAGCGTCATGGACCTAGGCTCCTCCACATAGGTCCTCCCATCCCTGGGTCTGAGCGTGGCTGCTATGGGCCTTGGCCCTCCCATAGCCTACCTGCTGGTGTGGGAAGTAGTAGTAACTGTAGACCACTCACTGAGGTGATCGGCAAATTCAGGGTCCAGTAAAGCGATCAGGCTGTTGAGCATGTCCAGATTCTTGCCTACCCCGATGTTAATGACACAGCTGTGCTCCTGGACAAGATGGGAGCAGAGAACAGTCCTCCTCAGTTCAACTCGAGGACATTGCAGAATCGAGGTGATGTGTCTGGTTCAACATCCACGAGTGTGCGTGTGTGCGTGTGTGTGTGCGTGTGTGTGCGTGTGTGTGTGTGTGTGTGGTGTTATCGTCTCTGGTTCATGCATGCAGCTGTGCCTGTTTGCATATGTGTACATCTTTGGGCAGCCATGTATTCACGTGCATCTTAACATATGGGGGTGGGGTGGAGCAGCAAAGATGTCCCACATGTGATCATCACCCCAGTTACTAGGTTGGAGCCAAGAAAGAAAGCTCAGCAAGCATATTTTTGCAGAGGTGCAAAGAGAGGTAAGGGGTGTAGGAAGCTTCTAGAAGGTGACAAAGAAAATCTTCCCAGATGGTAAACCCCTCCTCCTGGGTGCAGAGTAGAGTACACCCTGGGTACTGCTGGGTCCTCCAGGGTGTCTGGACTATAGGTCATGTGACAGAAATGGGAGAGGGGGAGGCAGGAACGAAGAGACAGCCTTGGAGGCCTGACAAATGAAAGGCCAGCAGAGTGTGCCACCACTGCGCCTGGCGAGAGTGGCGCTCTGAACTCAAAGGACTCTACCACCCAGCCCCTCTGGCCTACACCTCTTTGGGGGTTTGAGGAAATGGCTGCGGCTGTTGGTGCCTTGGCCTGATGGGCCGTGGGGAGTAGGAGATTTGAGCTTGGCTTAGTCCTCACTGTTTTCTGCAGGAAGAACTGGAAGAGCCAGAAGGTCTCGTGGTCATGCTCCACCATCAGTTGGAAAAGCATCACCATCTCATGGAAGCCTCGCTGGTACTCTGTGGGGGAGGTCACCAATGAGGAAAAGCCAAGGGTCACTGACCCAGGGTCCAGGAAGGAGCTGTTAAGCACAGGCTGGGGCTCCACCCTCAGCTCACCAGCCTTTGTGTTGCAGACATAACTCAGCAGCAGGGTCTTCTCTAGTTTCTTCTTGTCCACAAGCACATTGCCCAGGGGATCTTTGGTATAGAGTTTCTGGATGTCATATGCTAGAATAGAGCAGGGAACAGGAGGTGACCCTGGATCATCTCCGGCACAGAAAGCGTGGATGAATTAATCTCCTATCCTTAGAGGACAGGTTCCCCCAAAAAATCCTAGTGTGAGCAGGCCACAAAAGGCGTGTCAACCCCACCAAGCTCAACTCATCACTGTACCCTGCTGGTATGGGCTCCTCCTTGCCTCCACATCTTTGACCAGACCATGCCCTTTGTCAAGAATGCCCCTCACTACCCAATTCAGGTCTAACCTAGTTCAAAGTCATAGGGTGCAGGGAGGAAGAAAAGGCAACAGGGACAGCATGTGGTAGGGAAACTCATCCAAGAATACCGGTGCGCATGGGTGGGTGGATTGACCCTGTATTGGCTAGGAAATTCCCAGGTCAAAGACAGCGGCCAAGTCCTAGGAGTCACCTGCGCCTGAAAATGACTAGGAAAAGACCAGAATGGTGTCCACCCCCTTCTCTGCCCTGCCCTCCCCACTCCCTCTGCTCACCGATGTTGTTCTTAGTCTCTGTGAAGTTCCCATGCAAGTTTTCCAGCAGGGGCTGGATTTTCTCATACATCTGGCACAGGGCTTTGTAGTTCCTCCTGAGAGAACACAGCAGGTCTGAGAAAGGTGGCCTTGCCCTCCCAAGAAGGGACGATTCAGAGCAGCAGCAGATGCTGAGCTTAAGAGGAGTAGGGTAACCTTGCCCACCTGGTGCCCACCTGGTCCCCACCCGCGGTGCTTTCTCCCCCCTCAGCCTGAGCAGCCAGCCCTGTGTTCTCCAGCATGCAGCTGGCACAGTGTGGGGACAGCTTAATGTGGGGTGATCTCTGGGGTCCAACTCTAGTACCCAAACCCTGGGGCCACCACTTAACAACTGAGTGTCTGCAGAGGGATGTCATCCTCTCTCTCTAAGCCTCAGTTTCTTCAGCTGCAGAGTGGGGACAATCTTATGCTCACCACTGCAATTTGATTAACTGATGTAGTAATTGACTGGTGGCCTCTAAAAGTCATCGTGTCCCGGATGTAACACCTAGAACCTGTAATGCGGGCTTATTTATAGAAGGGGTCTTTTCCAGTGTGATGAAGGATCTCAAGATGCGGTCATTCTGGGTTTTCCAGGGGGACCCTAAATCAAATCAGATTTACACACAGAGGGGGGAGGGACCATGTCCACTGAGACAGAACGTGAATGGATGTAGCCTCAAGCCAAGGAAGCTTCTGTGGGAGGTGTGGAGAAGGACCTTCTGTCTCTTAGAGCCTTTCCAGGAGGCCAGCACGCAACCTTGTCTTCCGCCTCCGGAATGCCAGAGGGAAAAATGTCTGATGTTGTCAGCCACCCTGTTCATGGCACTTCACTCATTTGTGACTTTTTGCCTCGGCAATCATGGTGTGACACACACAAGGCCTGGTCCCTGGCAGTCCAACATAAACACCTCTAAGAAGTAAGCAGTTCACCGTAGGTCATTCGGACCCGGTACACCTCGAGCACACACATGGATAGGAGAGGCCTGCAAGAGCCAAAGAAAGGGGACTTGGGGAGGACTCAGACTCTGCCCCAGTGTGTGCTACACCGGAGAGAGAAGAGGCCAGCACCAGGCTCAGCAAACCCACATCCCGGGGTCACAGACGCAAAAGTTAGCAGCCTCTGGTTTTGGGAACATCCCTACCAACATGAACCGTAGCTGTTCTTTCCATGTGCATGGTGACATTGCTGTTTCCATAGTGAGATCTTTGTAACCACTCTGTGAACTGTAATGTGACCTGCATTTGACAAAGGAGGAGACTGCACCTCCAGCAGGGACGTTTCTGAGCAAGTTTACTCAGAGTGTGATGTTAATGCTAGAATTGAATTCACTGCCAAACCCAAGACCTTTCCAAGTTCAAAACCCATGTATACTTACCTACAAAGATCTGCCAATCAGGAGGAGTGCCCTGTTTGGTCCTGGCCTTGAAGGCGTTTCTGCATTTATTTATTTCTTCAATATGTATATATGTGTGTGTGTATGTGTATATGTGTGTGTGTGTGCGCGCGCGCGTGTGCATACCACACAGTTGTGGAGGTCAGAGGACAATTTGTGAGAGTGAATCCCTTCTCTCCATCCACCATAGGGGTGAACTTAGATTATCAGGCATGGTGGCAAGTGCCTTTATTCCCTGAGCAGTCCCACTGGCCCGAAGGTGGAGTTTTGGAGACAGCTAGTAGGGAGACCAGTGTGGGTGGAGGAAGAAAGAGTGAACCAAGAGCAAAGGGAGCTCTTGGTTCCCAGCTTGGTAGAGTGGGGCGGCTGAGCCGATGGAGAAGCCCTGTGCTGGTCAGTTTTACATCAATTTGACACAAGTTAGAATCATTTCAGAAGGAGCCTCTGTTAAAAAAAAAATGCTCCCTTAGCTGGCATTGGTGATGCACACCTTTAATCCTAGTACTGGGGAGGCAGAGGCAGGCAGATCTCTGTGAGTTCAAGGCCAGCCTGGTCTACAAAGCAAGTTCCAGGAAAGTCAGAGCTGTTATAAAGAGAAACTCTGTCTAGGAAAACAAGAAAGGAAGAAAGAAAAGAAAGAAAGGAAGGAAGGAAGGAAGGAAGGAAGGAAGGAAGGAAGGAAGGAAGGAAGGAAGGAAGGTGGGAAAAGGCTCCCACCAGATTAGCCTGTGGGTAGGCCTGCTGTGTGTTTTCTTGATTATGACTGATGTGGGAGGGCCCAGCTCACTGTGGGAGGTGCCACCTCTGGGCTGGTCCTGAATACTACAAAGAAATCAGATTGAGCAAGACATGAGGTCCAAACCAGTAAACAGCACTCCTCCATGGCCTCTGTATCAGCTCCTGCCTCCGGGTTCCTGCCCTGACTTCCCTCCATGATGGACTGCAATGTGGGACTGTCAGCTACAAAACAAACCCTCTCCTCCCCAAGCTGCTTTTGGGCATGGTGTTTCATCACAGCAATAGAAACCCTAACTCTAAGATAGTCCCTCAGGAATGGTCAGATGGGCGCTGGGATGGGAGAGCTGGGAGTAAGAGAAAATAGGCTATCTGAAATGTCAGCAGACACACCTCTGGAACTGTCTAACCTGAGGACATGAGCAGCCCATACCAGGCACCAGGAGGAGATGTGGGCAGGACAGAGAGGTGGAAGCTAGACTCGGGAGACAGTTTGGCCATTGGGTTTTGGTGTAGCAGTTGACAGGAAAGGGGACTGGACCCAGGTAGGAAAACTCCTAGGGTCCTTCACAGGTAGGCTGTGAGGCGATGAGGGGAGTTTCGGGCCAAGACCCTGCCTGTAACTACTTATCTGGTCAATGAAACCAGAGAGGAGGTGCCAGCTTAAATCTGGGTACACTTATGTGGGTATGTACGTGGGTCTGTATGGGAAGCATCGGGCGTCTTTTCAGAATATGGAGTCCATGTGAAGAAGAAACCTGAATCTCTAGGCTGAGAGAGTACACCCCCCCCCCCCCCCGGCCCCGAAACCCCAACAACTCTTCACTGAAAGAGCCTCTGGAAAGTTCTACCTCCTCTTGCTGTCCACCATGAGCCGCTCATCCCAGGAACTCTGCCATGAGTAGTAACCTGTGAGGAACTTCCAGGCTTCTGTCCTCACGGAGTGGTGTAGACCCTGGGCACAGGAAGTCACGAACTCTCAAGATGCCCAATGCCGTGCCAACCCCTGCCATCTGTGCCACCCCTAGTGCCAGGGCAAGGCTATGGAATCATACCCTTTCCAGGATGTTAACACAAATGAAGTCCCGAGACTTGGCCAAGTGACCGTTCTCATCGAAGAAGCTGTCCCATTCCGTCTTGTCAATGGGGGGGTTTCTTTTCTCCTGGCAAGGACAACCAGATTAGCCCTCCACTAGAGGCTTTGGGCCTTCCTTCTAACCTGAGGTGATTTTCAAATGCTAAGCTCTGTACTCTGCAGGATCAAAACTCACAGCCTCTGGCTCACACCTAGAATACTCTATCCTAACTGCTGAAAATATGTGGGAAACAGGATGGACAATAATGTCCCCTGCACACAATTTACCCAAGTGAAAACCGTAAGCACATTGAAGGCGCTGCAATGCGGGAATAGTTAAGTAAACTATGCTTTATATACCCCGTGGAATACTGGGAGGCATATAAATAGATGTTTGCAAGGCATGAATAATGATCTGGAAAGATACAAATGTAACAGGAAAAGGCACAATTTGATACTTGACATTCTGCGTGTGCACCAGTGCTGCCTCTCCATGTGGTCTGTGGTCTTCCAGGAGCACTACCCATCCCCACGCTGGGCCCTCAGTGTTCTCAGGGCTGCTGCTCATATTCTGTGTCTTCTATGTATTACAAAAACTGTACCGCATAGGCTCGAACGTACAGGAGATTCTTAGAAGAAAGACTGAAGGCTGGGCATAGTGGCGCTTGCCTGTAATTCCATCCAGCACTTCGGAGGTAGAGGCAGGTGAATCTCCAAGTTTGAGGGCAGCCTGAGCTACAAGTGAGTTCCAAGGTATACGAAGCTACACTGTGAAACCCTGTCTCAACAACAACAACAACAAAAACAAATAAATAATAGGAAAGATACTGAAAACAATACAAAGAAAACATCCTCCATTAAAAAACAGTAGTGGGAACCAGGTGTTGGTAGCACATGCCTTTAATTCAATCCCAGTACTCAGGAGGCAGAGGCAGGCAGATCTCTATGAGTCCGAGTCAAGCCTGGTCTACAGAGTGAGTTCCAGGACAGCCAGGGCTACACAGAAAAAAAAAAACAACAACAACAAAACAAACAGCGGGACTGAGGAGATGGCTCAGCAGTTGAAAACACTGGCTGTTTTCCCAGAGGACCCAGGTTCAACTTCTGGCACCCAGGTGGCAGTTCACAACTGGCTGTAACTCCTGTTCCTGAGCCCTTTTCTGGCCTCCTTGGACAAAAGGCATATGTGTGATGCACAGACGTACATGTAGGCAAAATACTCATACACATGAAATTTAAAGAAAAACAAAACCCAAAACCAATAGTGATTGGAAATGGGGATGTAGCTCATCTAATAGAACGCTTGCCTAGCACACAGGAATTCTGGGTTTGATGCCCAGCACCACATCCTGGGCACAATGACACAACGGTGGAGGCAGGAGGCCAGAAGCTCAAGGTTATTCTCAGCTATACAGTGAATTTGAGGCTAAGCTGGGATGCACAGGGCCCTGTACCAAAGTAAAACAAAAAGCTACGGTGATTATCTTTGAGTAAGTTGGGGAGTATAAGTATTATTTCCTTTTTCATGTGTTTTATGCTTTTCTGTGATTGTGCTGCTTGGTAATGGAGAGCTACAAGATAAGCACAAATGAAACAACTCGAGTGCTCTGTTTTATCTTCCCCGAAAACGGAAAGCAGCCTATCCCAGGAATATTAAAATAAGGAGATGTTGTGTGTCCGTGTGTGGCGTGCACGCTTGTGGGCCACATACTTGTGTATGAGGAGTAAGTGCAAGGCCTGCAAAACATTAATAAGAAGGCAGCTAAGAGTGAGGCCGTGGGATGAACGTCCTCTCCTGCTGAAGAGAAGGAGAGATGTGTTGACGGACAGAACCCAACACTGGCCAGGGGTGTCCCAACAGTCCCAGGAAACTGTTAGGAATGCATCTCTCAGGCTGTTCCCCAAACTTTCTGGACCAGAAGACCCTCAAGGGGTTTGCATATAAATTTAATTTACAGTCCTGTGTTTACACAGTCAGGTACTAAGAGAAAACCTTTCCTGAATAGCTCACACATGCTTCATCTACGGGGCCAACACCGAGACCTAAGGCACCAGGCGGTGCAGGGAACTTTGGCGCTGGTTCTGCCTGATGCTGGCCATCAGCTCCACACTCGGGAGTCCACGAGTTGATGGGAAGAACTTGTCAGCTCGCAGCCTGGGTTGGAGAGGCGCTCTGTCACTAATTGGATACCTGATTGCCAGGATGCTAAGTCTCACTCATCAAATGATAATAGCCCCATCACATCCCATCTCAGAGGGCTGGGAGGAGAAGGAACAGCTATAAACAAAGCATTTACAGCATCACTTGTACACACCAACTGCTGTATGGTAGCTTATTCATTATTATTATTATTATTATTATTATTATTATTATTATTATTATTATTATCCTTCTCTAAGTTTGAAGAACGGAAGAAATATAGAATTTTCAAGACTTGGTGGTCACAGGCAATAACATCGTAACATTTAAACTTCAGGTGCTCATTTTGCATTTTTATGTATCATTCTATTAATCACATGATAAATGGATCTTGAGATTGGTTAAGGTCATTATAATTAGTTATGATTTTGAAAAATAGTGCATGGAAAATTTCCATGACTCAAGGGGACTAAGGAATTGTTTATTAACTGTGCTTGGGACCTAGTAACAGAAGCACTACTGCCACCTGGTGGCAATATACCAAAATTGTTGGCAAGTGCACCAAAGCAAACTCACCAGCATCTGCGCTACTCTGAGAAACTCACTGGTTTTAGAAAGACACCTCTGGGGAGGAAGGCAGGCTGGGTTCTGAGACCTCCCAATAAGGTAAAAAGGAGTGTAGGTGCCTGTTCTGTATTTGGTGTTGATGATGAGTCCAGAGTCCTGCTGGTCCTACGCCACCTTTCACGTCCAGCCTTCCCACTCAGCGGACACAAAGAGTCCCAGTGTAAACCAGAGGTTGGGGAGGGAGGCACTTGGGACTGAAGAACATGTGTCAGTCATGTATGGTGGTAAAAACTTGTAAGCCCAGCACTCAGAAGGCTGAGGATCACAAGCCAAGGCCAGGCTTGGGGGGCACAGTGAACCCCTATCTCAAAACAAATCGAAGAACATACCAGGATGAAGGTGGCCGACTGCTTCGCAGAGAGGCTGTTTTCTGGAGAAAGGGTGGTCATGTTGGCCTCTAGCTGTCTTTGGAGTTGCCTGTGTCCAGATCTCCTGGGGAACCCTCGTGATGCTTAGAGAGCCAGGTAAGGGGACCTTCCTTTTAGGAGATGAATTGCATTCCCTAAAGGAACAGGGCCTCTCTTGACATCTCATGCTTGAACAGATCCAGCTAGGTGTGTCACAAGGCCCTGGAACCTTCATCACAATGACTTTGGAATACACACAGAAGCCAAAGGAGTAAACCTACTGGTCACCCCCCAAAATTGCAGTGTACACAGGCTCCACTCTGGAGGCTGGATTAAGAGAATACCAGGATCTGGTGAGTTGGGTTAGCCAGGACAGCCCTCCTGGAAGAGGTGGGCCACAAATCCCTTCTTCATATCACTGGCTCTTCACCTGTTATTTTACCAGACCAGCAACAGAACTAAGTGACAACTACAGCCAGAGCCTCAGGTTTAGGGAGGACTCTCCAAAATGATAAATCAGTATGGCTATTCTGGAGACCAGGAGTGGATTTTTTTTTAAAAGTCTATTTAGGGGACTAAGGTTTAGTATTTAAATAGTGGTTCCTGGCATGTGTGGTGTGTGTTATGTGTGTATGTGGTGTGTATATATGACATGTGTTTGTAGTGTTTGGTGGTGGTGGTGTATGTGCAAGCACGCGCATGTGTGGTGTGTGTACACTTCTGGACACCAGAGGTTGGCATGGGGTATTTTCATTTTTTTTTAAAGATTTATTTATTTATTATGTATACAACATTCTGCCTCGATGTGTGCCCACACGCCAGAGGAGGGTGCCAGATCTCAGTACAGATGGTTGTGAGCCACCATGTGGTTGCTGGGAGTTGAACTCCGGACCTCTGGAAGAGCAGCCAGTGCTCTTAACCTCTGAGCCATCTCTCCAGCCCAGGCATGGGGTGTTTTCTTCAGTCTCTGTACCGTATTTTTTGAAACAGGTTTCTCACTCAACCTGGCTAGACTGGCTGGCCAGTGAGCTCCAGGGATCCACCTGTTTCTGTCCCCAGCACTGGGGTTACAGATGCACACAGCTGTGCCTGACTTTTGACTTGGGTGGAGATCCAGACCCAGGGCATCATGCTTGTACCACAGCTCTTTGTGCATCCGGTCACCTCTCCAGCCCTCTGTTTCGTTTGCCTGTGTACCCAGAGCATGGTCTTGACTGCGCTAAGACCGCTGGCTTGAGCACCTACTGAATGAATGATTTAATAATGGGCTAAGGAGAGCTGACACTGCCAGGTGGAATAGCACCCGGGAAGCAGAGGCAGGTGGATGTCTGCGAGTTCCAGGTCAACCTGGTCTACATAGTGAGTTCTAGGACAGTCAGAGCTACGCAGTGAGACTCTGTCTCAAAGAAAACAGAGTAACTGACACCCTCCCGGATTTCACACCCCTTTCGTGACTTGGATCATGTCCCTCCCCCTCTTACCCTGATTTCCTTTAGACCATGGTCAATGTGGAACTAGTTTGTGTTCATCCTCCAATGCCCACCCCCACCCCCCTTTGCAAACTTCCTGGTGCCTGATAAACGCCGCTATTAAATGGATCTGAGAAGGCGGGGCCTCTGGCTCCAGAGCCATGTCCTCTGCCCCCAGCATCGCTTGCCTTACTATTTCCGTCCATTCTGATTGGAAAGCATTCTTAGTTATTACACAAACCAAACTGCAGTCAGGAGAGCCAAGGTGGAACTTGGAGTCTGACCTCAAATTTGGATGCTCCCGATACCCTAGATTCCCAGCCATGAAAACAAAACACCATCAACCTCTGCCTTTCATAGCCTTATTAACTGAATTGTCCACATGGAGGTCTTGGGTAGACCCAATTCATTGTCTCCTTGCCTGCTGCTGTTCTGACTGGTGGCACCACAGGATGTCTCTGAAAGCCCAGCACCTACCCTCTCCTCCCTCTGCTCCCCAACCATAATAAGAAGATACCGAGGGCATCTTCGCCTTAGCCTGCTGCCCCAAGTCTTCACAGAGCTGGAGAGGTGGGCAGCACCGGCAGGAACTGTGTGGAGCAGGAATCAACTCCTTGCACCTCAGAACAGCTTCATTTGAAGGTTTGCGAGGTTTCCAAGTCAAATGCGGGGAGCAGGAGACACAGCGTGGGCGTCTGAGTGCGAGGATGACGGATGCCTCTGTTCCTCCACATTAGCAATGCATACAGCATAGAATTAACTGCAAGCTTCCTTGAGAAGAGGACTGGGCAGAGAAGAGTTGGAACGATCTGAATGCTAAATGCAACTTGGTTTCTAAAACGAATGTGGTGGACATAGATCATCTGCTGAACTTCCTTTAACCTTCGGTTTCCTGGGTACAAATGCTGGGTCATAACTCTTCAAATTAGCCAGCCCAGTCGACTTGTATTATTGAAACCTTGGGGAAACAGTGCAGGGGTTTTGTATTAAAACAGAATCCATGAACCTGCACAGGGCACAAAGGCCCCGACTCTGACCCATACCTTCTTTGCAGACTCTTCCCAAACAATGCATTTATTTGTATTTATGAATGTATGTCCATGCGCGTGTGTGCACAATTGTGTATGTATGCACAGAGACAGAATAAGGCTTGGGAAGTCCTCAATCACCACCCATCTATTCTTTAAAGAAGGCGCTCTCCTTAAACTGGGGCTCCCACTTTCTCCCTTAGCCTAAAAGCCAGCAAGCACCAGCTCTTCTCCTGTCCTCCCCACCACTTCAGAGCTGGGGTTACAGGTGTGTGCCAGAAGTCCAGCTTGTTATGTGGGTGCTGGGATCCAAATTCCTGCCCTCACAATTGTGCAGCAAACACACAACTTCACGTGAGCCTTCTCCCCAGTCTCGCTTGCAATCTTCCCAGCCAGCCCTTCCCATCACCGGGGGCCAAACAGTCCATGCATCCAGTTTTGCAAATGATTGCCAAAGATTCTGGGTGCCAGGTTGTTATTTTTTCTTTTCTGCATTTCTCTCTCTCTCTCTCTCTCTCTCTCTCTGGAATCCAGCTTTCTCTTTTAAATCTCACCATGGTAATGCTTCAGTGTACAAGAGTCACAGGTTCTGAAAAGCCATTCTTGAGGTCAGCATTACAGAAATTCACCTAAGCCATCCTTTCCCCTAGGAATCTGGTTGTTAGCTGATGAACTACATTGGTGAGGAGGGAGGGGACCTTCCAGGGATTAGAGGGCTGTCACCTTCAGACATTTCAGTATTTTGCCTTCTTGCTTTTTGTCTTTTTTGTTTACTTGTTTTTTGTTTTGTTTTGTTTTGTTTTGAAATAGTGTGTCATTGACCTGGAATTCTCCAAGCAGGTTTGGCTGACTGGCCAGTAAGCCCAGGGGTCTCCCTGTTTCTGCCTCCCCAGCACAGGGAGTATAAGTATGTGTCTCCACACACAGATCTTGCTCCCTGGGTTTGGGGAGGAGTGACTGAGCTCAGGAAGAAAGCTCTTGGGTTGTGGTGCCAGGGAGACTTGTATCCAAATCCAGAGGCAGCGTCACCAACAACTTGACCTTGGTCCCAGCAATGGGGAATAGTGACCAGCTGCAAGTTGTCTTTGACTCTGCTCAGCTTCGGGAAAGTGGCCTGGGCCTAAAACCCTCTCCTCCCTAGAGGTAAGGTGCATTAAGGTTGTGCAGAGGGCATCACTTTCCTGCAACCATCTTTTCTCTGTTCCGGCTCAAAGTGTGCTCCTTTGTTCTGCTTAAGCTTGTGCGTCATGCGGCTCCTAGCCAGCCCCCCACCCCCACCCCGCACCAGATCTCTTCCAGGTGGAGGGGGAACGAGGTTTTTACCTGTAGCACAGAAGCACAGAAGGCTATGTGAAGCTCATCACCTGTGTTGGTGGCAGACTGAGACCCCTGGTCACAGGGGGACAGACACTATTGAAGTCACTCTTGCTCTGTCTCTTCTCCATGTGACTAAAGTGTGATTCCATCTGGTGCTGGGTGACTTGTGTGTTTCTTGGCGACACCTGCCAGCCGTGGAGTGGGTTGACACCCTGAGCCTGCTGCTCCTAGCAGCAGGCATTGTTGTGCCATTTGCCATCTTCCACACAATGGGACTCCTCCCGGGAGGCGGGACAGAAGTCATTCCTTTGACACCATCTCCTCTTACCCTGTGTGAGTCTCGGTATCCTCTCAGGCGCTGCTGGGAGGAAGGGGGGATGGTAATGCCTGTTGGGTCTGAAGGATAGATGGAGCAGGATCTGTAAAGAGCCCAATGTGGCTAGCAAGCACTGTGGCACCAGCTACGAGTTCTCACTGCACCCCAGTTTTATCATTGCTATTCCCTATGCCCACGGCTTGTTCATAAAAATGACCGTGGTCAAGACTCGGTTAAGATCCCACCTGACTCCATGAGGCTTGTAGTAACGTCTCGGCTCACGTTCAGAGATCCCACAAACATTTCAGTGTCTGTTCCTCTACATGGACCCAGGAACCAGAGAGTCTGGAATTACTGAAAAAGCAATAAGGCCAATGTAAGGAACTGAGTCCCTTCATGTCAACGCCTCATGACGCAACTCTGAAATGCCATCCAGCTGATTCTCTGTTAATAGTACCAGCCCTTCAGTGTATACGCCCCTAGGATCCTCAGCATCTGGGGCAACCGAGTTCTTACAAACCATGCACATTGAAGATGTTACGCTGTACTTTTCTCTTTGCCCCTCTTTGTGGGGAGCCAGGATAAGTTTAGACTTAGGGTGTCAGGCTTTCTGCCCTCACCCCCACAGAGCGGGGTGTTTCTGACTGTGCTGGAGATGCCTGCATGTCATGTGTCACCTGTGTGATAGGAACAGGGGCGAGGGTGGAGCGGGTGGCAGCAGCGCTCTTCTGAGCATTGAGAGGGGTGAAGTCGCCCCAGAACCGGAACAACCCATCCGCACTGTGTATCTACTGTACTACTTGGGGTGCTTAGGAGTTATGTGGTGTATTTTGGGGAGTTTTTGGGGAGTCCAACAGTCAGCCTATTGCCTACAATAGTAAAAATGGCCCGCAGGAACCATTCCAGATAAAAGCAAGCTGGGGTGGTGATTCTTTGAATCCCCCACTGTCCTAGAGGCCTTTGCTCCCCCAGGCCCACGGGAGGGAAGCTGCACGTGGTAATGACGGGGTGGGGGTGAGGTGGTGAGTGCTGCAACCCACACTGTAGGGAGAATGGAAAGAGTGAAATGAAGAGGAAAAAGGACAAGGCATTCCTGAGAGCGCTAGGGACAGCTAATGGAGGGAAATAACGTGGCTAATTACATCTCTGAAGGATATCCATTCCAAAATAAATTTTTAATGAAAAAATAATGCATTTTCCTTGCAACTTAAATCTGGTAGAGAAAGGAATGAGCTGATCCTCTTAGAGCAGGCAAGAGCAGTGACGTCAGCGCAGGCAAGAACAGCAAAGTGTATCTGGGAGCAACAGTGATCTCCTCACAGCTCATTGCCCGAGTGTCCTCATCCCTAGCAGGCAAGCAAGCCAGGGGTCCTTGGAAGCCAGAGGAATGGGCCAAGGGAGACTCACATGCAAGCCAGGCATGACTCCCTCATGCCACGCAAGTTCAGCGTGTGTCTGCTCATCTGCTGCAGAGGCAACCTCCAGGAAAGCACCAGTCCATTTTCTTCTCTGCCAGAGAGTGCTGGATCTTAAATCTGGAGTATAAAGGTGAACCCTTTGTCAAGATGGAAACTATTACCCAAGAAGATTTTTTTTTTTAGTAAGTGGGACTGGGAGAAAATGGGCTCCGTTCCCTGCTCTAAGACAATCTGTAGATCTGGAGAACATGAAGACACAAGCCCCGGGCTCAGAGTCTTAGATCAGGTAGTGGTAACACACATCTATAATCTCAGTAGACACAATGACACACACCTTTAATCCCAGTAGACACACTAGTTGCCATAGAAATCAGGTGGTGCATGCCTTTAATCCCAGTGGTACACGCATTTAATCCCAGCCCTAGAGAGGAATATAAGACGGGGTGTGTCAACTGTCAGTCACAGTCTCATTCTGAGATTCTGGGAGGCAGGATCGCCATTTCAGACTGAGGTCGTTGTAAGAGCCAGTGGCTGGCTGCTTTGCTTTTCAGATCTTCAGGTTGAACCCCAGTTTCTGACCCTGAGTTTTCATTTAGTCGTGCTTCAATAGACTATGAGATCAAGGGCTCAGCTCTCATGCCAGTACATAGGAGGCCAAAGGCTGGAGCCTGCAGGAAACCTGCAAGCAAAAGCTAGCTGATTTGTCCAAGGGCTCACAGGAATCCAAACACACTGGCCTCAGGTGTTCTATCATTTTGTGACATTACTCAAATTTAGGAGCATATGAGCAGCCCTAAAACTCAAAAAAGTGTGCTTCATAGTCAGAGCCACAGACAAACTGCATGTCACACACCAGACAGACACTCCCTCCAGTGGGGAGCTTGCACTCCGCAGTGCGCCCAGCATACATGTCTATGACATGCACACACATCACACTCGCGTGCGCACGTGCTCACAACCCACAATAACTCACAGGGACCCCACAATGTACCCTTTACAAGGACAGCACCTCTGGGCCCTGATGATCATGGTGGCAATTTCCAAGAGGTCATCTTCCCTGGAGATATCCTAAGTGGCCAGGATGGGAGTGGGCAGGAGAAAGGCTCATGGGGGACACAGCAAAGGGACCCAAGGACTACTGTGCTGTGGTTGGGACAGGCGAAGGAGGAGGCTGAAGGTCAACAATGACACCTTGGGGACCTGAAGGCAAAGAACAATTTCCAGCTGTCCTGGCTCACTCCAGGCAAATTGCAGAAGCTCAGACGTGGGAGATAATTCTTCCCTGCTTCATTCTCCGTTCTTTCCTTTTTCTGGAAATATTCTACTTTTCACACCCTGGCCAACTTTTGGAGGGTCCTTTTCTGACCTAAGGAGACCTAGCAAGCTTCACTACAAACTATAAAGTTGTCACCTTTCCACCAGGGACTCGGCAGCTACCGGGATCTTGGGTTCTAATTCACATCAGTCTTGTCTTCAGGTAGCTGGTCTCAAGACAAGGCCTGCTCAGTGGATGCCGAGATTTCCCCGTGGCCCACGCACAGCAATTGTACTGGGATTCTCAGGCATTCATTGGGTCATCTCTGAGAGGCAGGAGGTAAGTAGAGGACCTGACTTGATCTGAATTTGCAATCCTTTCACTCCGCGCTTGGAAAGTGGAAACCCCACCACACTCACCAGCATCCACAGAAAAGCTGCTGACTCCCCAGCTCCTCCCCACCTGCCTGTTCCCTCCTCCACTTCCCTTTCCTAGCCTTTCAGGACCCAGTGATCCCGTGAACCTCTGGTCCACAGTCCCTGCACCCGCTAGAGGCAGTGGTGATGGGAACTGTTTCTGCCACTCCCCAGAGGACAGACTTGGGGTGCAGCCTGGCCTGAGGAACAGCCCTCTGCGCTAGTGAGATTGTGCAGGAAAGCATTTGGTGGAGACAAAAAGGAGCCACCGAGGTCAGGATTACAGGACCAACTACTCTGCAGCAGCATCCAGAAAGACAGTTCTACAGCCCACAGCTACCCTGAGCCCCGGCCCTGTCGGCAGGCTGGTCTCGCCACGGAGTTTAAACTGAGCCCTGAAAGCGATCACAGCAACTGTACTTAATGGAGAAAAGAAGCCCCAGAGAAGGGCAGTAACTTGCTCAAGGTCGCACAGCGTATCAAAGGCAGACCTGTAACTAGAATCCAGTCTCCTGCCTCCTGGCCTAGTCTCTTTAGATCTCAGGAAAAGGTGATATTTGAAAGCCGACTTTGAAGAGAAGAGAGGGAGTGCCTGGGCGAGGCGGAGGCGGGAGGGGGCTGACGGGAGTCTCAGAGGACCTAGTTTCTTGGCACTTAGCATTCATTACCTTCTCCTCCTCGTATTTGGCGCTGATCCAAGCGGAGGTCAGAAAATGGCAGATACCACACATGCCCCTGGCCCCAGGGGTGTCAGGGAGGCAGGGCAGGGCTGGTCGGGGACTGCCTGCTCTGCTCCCGGCTTCTTGGCCTGCAGCAGCGCATGCATGACACACTGCACCGTGTAGAGGCTGAGATAAGAAGGAGGATTGATCTTTCGGCTGCTTCAAAGGCAACTGAAGCCAGCCCTGTCCTTGCTCTGAATCAAAGTTCTGCAGAGGATGTCTGTGTGCCTCCGCAGCCCCCACCGGAGGCCCTGTGGGCAAGAGCCCTGCTCCTGGTATGCCCAGACCTTCCTCCAACCTTATTGCAAGCTAGACAAGGTTTCCACTGTCTTCTCTTGAGCCATGCCTTCCTGGTAGGTGGATGCTGAAAACGTCTCATTGTCCTGAGGACTAAATGAGGCAGAGAGAGGCCAAATCACTAGACCACAGCCACATGCTAGTTATCCCTAGGGAAAATCACCTTCTCGTGTGCATGTGTTTACATATGCGTGTGTGTGCTTGAATGTGACTGAAAGCCAGAGGATGCTTTTGAGTGTTGTTACTGAGGATTCATCCACCTTGTGATTTTGAAACAAGGTCTCTTACTGGTCTCCAGGTTGCCAAAAAAGGTAAGGCTGATTGGTTGGCAAGCCCCAAGGCTCCCCAAGGTTGGGATTACAGCACACATCTGTCAGATTATCCTGAGTGGGTTCTGGAGATAGAATTCCAATCCTCATGCTTTCAAGGCAAGTACTTGACCATCTCTCCAGCCCTAGAAAGACCCCATCTTTACGGGTTGTTCCCAGAAAGCCCATCTGATATTGAAGATGTACCCCTCTCTCAGAGGCTATGGGATCATCAGGTATGTGTGTGCATACATACTCCCCAAAACTACAGAATTAACCTGTGAAAAAGGAAGTTCGGGGCTGTTTCTAGGATGGCTTTTTTGTTTGTTTGTTAGAAATTCTCATTGTGAAAGAAAAAAAAAAGGTTTTTTTTTTTTTTGCTATTCATTCATTCATTCATTCATTCATTGAGATAGAGTGAAACTCTGTGGCACTGACTGACCTGGAACTCCCCTTGTAGATCAGACTGGCCTGAATTTACAGACATCTGTCCACCTCTGCCTCAAGAGTGCTAGGATTAAAGGCATGTGCCACCACTATGCCCAGTTATGAGCGTGTGTCTGTGTGTGGCAATATGTGCACATGAGAGTGTGTGCCCATAGAGGCCAGAGACTGAGATCCTCGTGAAAGGAGAGTTATGGATGGTTGTGAGCCATACAATATGTGTGCTGGAACATGGGTTTCTCTGCAGGAGTGCTACATGCTCTTAATCACTGAGACATCTTGCCAGTCTCCCAAATTCTTATTTTGTGAGGAACCCCAACATGTTTTTATATTGCCTCCTTTGTCTTTTCCTTCCTGAACATCCCGTAAACTGAACCAGACTGATTTCTTTGAGAAAAGTGCTCTGACTTGTAAGAAAAAAAAAAACCCAAACAAAAACCCTTAACTGGTCATCTTTCAAGGCAGTGTAAATTCCAAAGCCCTTAGACTGATAGTCAAGTCTCTGGAAACCCTGAGAGGCAGTGTGACCTGGTGGCCCAGCACAAGTTCCTGGGCCAAGCTTCCTAGTGCCTCAAGCGCCTCGAGGTCACAGTCCTTTGGATTAAACAGGGATTCAATTTCCAGTCCATCTTGTTCCCAGACCAAGGCCGACCCGTAAGATTCTGTCACCCGGTGATTCGGGAGCCACCTTAGTTTCTGTAAGTATGATGTCAAGTTCCCACAGTGACAAAGTCACTTAGCAACATGTTTCTATGAATATGTTCCTGTCCATTACCTAACCAGGGGAGTTTCCAGACACAGTGCCCCACTTTCCGCAGTTCGGCTTTGCGTAGTTTCAGTTATGTCTGTTAATCGTGATTCGAAACCACTAAATACATTCAGAAAGAAACTCTTTGTCCGTTTGAAGTCATACACCATTCTTACTATCCCATGTGCTGGACCATCCCACCCAGCACAGGCCTGTCTGTTTGTCCAGGACAGGAGAATAGAATGTTATAACACTTGTTAAATTGTTCTATTTTATTATTAGCTGCTATTGTTAACTTACTGCATCTAGTTTACAAAATTCTACTTTATCAGGCTAGTGAGATGGCTCAGTGCATAAAGATGCTTGTCATAAGTCTGACAATCCCTGTTCCACTTCTGGGACATCTACAGAGCAAAGGGGACAACCAAGTCTGGCAGGTGGTCCAGAATGAAATGGTGTCTTCCAGTCATGAAAGCACTATTACAGAACCGTTCCACTAATGAACTCAGCAGCTATGGTTGCCTGAACAAGGTCAAGCCAGTCAACATTCAAATAGCCTCTACCTAGACAAGGAGCTATTGACAACTGATGGAAGGAGAGTCGGTTTTCTTTAAGAATGTGGTCTCTGGTAGATTGACCATGCTCCAATGTATGGTCCCATACTCTTGAGTATATGCACAGCACAAATTATGATGGTTGGAATAAGTTGGTTATTAAAAAAAGAGGAAGAGAAGTTAGCAGAGGGTGGATAGTGGGGTGCATGTGGGAGAAGTTAGGGAGAGGTTAGCAGAGAGGGTGGATAGTGGGGGCGCATGTGGGAGAAGTTGGGGAGAGGTGTGGAGATGAATCTTATCAAAATACATTATATGCATGCATGAAATTCTCAAATAATTCATAAAATGTATTTTTAAAAAATCAGTGTATAGGATACTTAGTACTACCCACAGTCATGGCACCCACTGTGAGCATGTCCTCCATAGACAGGAGAAGGCTAGCCTAACCTCTGCTTCAGTTTCAGTTCATTTCCTTTCTAGACAGAGAGCAGAGTGATGTTCTTTATTACCTGATTTTAAGTTAAGGTTTGTGTTATGCCTCAGAATGTCTTCTGCATCAGAGCAATTTGCAAAGAATGTGTACTCTGCTTGTCAGATATGTCAATCCCATTGAGCCTGTTGACGGGGTGTTCAATCCCATTGAGTCTGTTGAGAGGGTGTTCATTCCCCTTGAGCCTGTTGATGGGGTGTTCAACCCCACTGAGTCTGTTGATGGGGTGTTCACAGCTTCTGTGTCCTACTGATTCCCTTCCCAGTTCCTCCCAATATTGGGAGGCTGGTTTGCTTTCTAGTTCCTCCTTCAGTTCTATTATCCTCATTTAGGACTATTGTGTCTTCTAGATGAACAGCTTCCCTTATCATCACATTAAATCCCTCAACATGAATCTTACTTCCTATGATATCTATTGTCTGATATTAAAATAGCCATTCTGGCATTTTAAAAAGTTTGTAACATTCCATATATATATATATATACATATATATATATGTATATATATGTGTGTGTATATATATATATTTGTTCTTATACTTTTTTGGTATTGAGGGTGGGTTATGTTTCATGTTGCCAGGCTGAACTCAAAGTCACTATATAGCCTGAACCTTGAACTCCTGGTCCTCTGCCCTCCCCCTCCAACGTGCCGGGATTACAGGTATGTGCTAGCACACCCAGCGTGTTCTCTTTTCTTTTAGCCTACTTGCATCATATATTTAGAGTGCATATTTTTGTTTGTTTTCTGAGACAACCCTGATTTTCCTGGAGCTCACTATGTAGACCAGGCTGGGCTTGAACTCAGAGATCTGCCTGCCTCTGCCTCCCTAGTGCTGGGTTAAAGACTACCACACCTGGCTTTAAAGTATATTTCTTACTATACTAGAATTCAGTTAGTTGGGTCTTAAAAAAATTTTTTTAACCTGGCAATTCTTTTTTTAATTGATGTGTTTAAGCCATTTATATTTAATGCATTTACATAATTGGGGTCAGTTCTACCATTTTGCTATTTGTTTCTTCTGTTTTTAATTTTTGTTTCCCCTTTTCTGTCTTATTTTGGATCTTTTTATTGGACTATAGTATCATCTTTTAATTTCTTTGCTAGCTTGTTGTTGTTTGCTCAAGACTGTCTCTTGTAGCTCAGATTGGCGTCAACTCTCGATACAGCAGAAGAATAGCCTCTAACTGTGGATCCTTCTTCCTCCACCTTCCAAGTGCTGGGATTATAGATAGATAATGCACTACCACACCCCAGATCTCTGATCTCTGTTGGCTCTTTCACTTTTTCTTCCTTCCTTCCTTCCTTCCTTCCTTCCTTCCTTCCTTCCTTCCTGCCTTCCTTTCTTTCTTTATTTATTTATTTTCGGTTTTTGTTTTTCGAGACAGTGTTTCTTTGTAGCTTTGGGCCTGTCCTGGAACTAGCTCCTGTAGACCAGGCTGGCTTTGAACTCACAGAGACCCACCTGCCTCTGCCTCCCGAGTGCTGGGATTAAAGGCGTGCGCCACCACTGCCCCACTACTTTATCTTTTTGTACAGTTTCAATTGGAAAATATTTAAGTTATTATTGTGTATGTGATGGGGTGGGAATGTATGTGTCACAGTACATGTGTGTAGATCAGAGGACAAATTCAGTTCTCACTTCTACCTTTATGTAGAGTCCAGCGATTGAACTCAGGTCCCTCTGCTTGTACTTCTCAACTCATTGTGCTGTGGGATCACCTTCTGCTCCTTCAGCCAATAGCCGCTGAAATACCAGCCCACTGGGCGTGGACTATTTCTCTTTTTAAAAAAAGAGTGGCAACCCTCTGCTCCCTCTCTCTGCTTCCGGCTCTTGCTCCAGCGACTAGATTCCTTTCCTTGCTGTCGGTGCTCTGATTTTTTTTTCCCCTAAAATAAATACCCCTTTGAATCCAAACTGGTGTGGGATTGTTTCACGCATTACCACTAGGTCTTCTTGTTTCAAATGGTTGCTCTAAAGCTAAAATATGCATACCCAACACTTCACAATCTACTTAGAGTTAATTTTACTGTGCAAGTAGAATATAGGAATCTTACAGCCACACTGGACCCCTTTTCTTCCTCTCTTTATGTTGCAGTGATTGCACGTACAACCACATCTTTACTAACTAAAACTTTACCATGTTATACTGCTTGCTTTCAACCATCCTACGTATCTAAAGTGTTTACGATAAGATACAACAGTCTATTATATCTGCCTAGCTGCATGGGTCAACTATGACATCACTATTTTCCCATCACTATGATAAAATAGCTGAGATAATTATTTTTTAAAAAAGGTTATTTGGGCTCAAGGTTTGGGAAGGCTTTGGTTTATGACTGGGTGACACCGTTATTGGGGGAATCTGTGGTTGGAAACACATGACAAACTGCACCATAAGCCAGAGAGGAAGGGATGGGAATCCCATAATCCTCTCCAAGGACATCTCTAATGACCTAAGGACCACTCCATGTCTCATGAAGGTCCTACTCAGTCCAAACAGTGCCAGCTGGACACCAAATCACAGTACAGGAGGCCTTGGGAGTCAAGACCCAAATTGCAGCACCAACTATTTCCATTTTCCTTCTTTTTTTTTCTTCCTATAAACTTCCACATTTCCTTCAATGATAATTTTTCTCTCTCCCCACCAAAAATTACCGTTAGCATTTCTTTTAGCACTGGCGTACTGGCAAAGAATTCTCTTCATTTTCATTCATCTAAAAATGCCTTTATATGGCCTTAGAAGAGATGTTTTCACTGATACAGAATTCCGGGTTAACACTTCTTTTTTTTCTGAGCATGGGTGATGTTATCACCGGCTTTGGCTTCTGTGATTCTGATGAGAAATCTCCAGTTATTGAAGTGGTTTTCCCCCTGTATGTGATATATTGCTTCCCTCTGGCTGCTTCTAATACAGTTTTTTTTTTTCCAATTTCAGTAGTTTAAGACACATTTGGCTCAGATTTTCTCTGAATTTATTCTTGTTGAGGTTGAACTTCTTGACTCTATAGATTTATGTCTTTTCACTTGATTTGAAAAGTTTTCGCCATTATTTCATCAAGTAGTTTTTCTTTGCACAAAGCTTCCTCCTATGTGAGACACCAGTGATGTGAATAGCAAGCCTGTTGACTTGCAAGCCCCTGAAGCTCTGTTCAGTCTTTCCAGTTATTTCTCTCTGTTGTTCAGATTAGAGTATTTCCTCGGGTCATGTTTATTGGCTCTTTGCTCTGTCATATCGAGTGATATTCTGTCAGTTATAGCTTTCTGTGCTTTCTGTGAGTATATGTCACATGTGTGCAGGTGCCATAGCTACCAAAGATGGTGTCACATCCCCTGGAGCTGAAGTTACAGGTGATTGTGAGCCACATGATGTGGGTGCTGGGAACTGAACTCTGGAAGCATTCTTGACTACTGAGCCATCTCTCCTAGCCCTTTAATTATAATTTTTAGTGATAACTTTTCCATTTGTTTTATATGTGTATGTGTGTGTGTGCGTGTACGCATGTGTGTGTACGCATGCATGTAGTGTTGTTAATGGCTGTATTAAAGCTTTTATTGACACTTCCTTCATCTGGACCTTCTTGGGGTTAGCATTCATTAGGTACCTTTTCCTGTGAGAGCAGGTGAGGTTGGACTAAATAAGGCATTTTGATTCCTATGTGATTAATCAGCAAGAACAGATTTGTCTTCTGGTTTGGGTGAGTTCTTACAGCCAATTTAAGGGAGGTCACACACACAGACTTCAGTGAATCTTTTCTCTAGCTCTCTGTGAATCCCCTCACATTCTCAGGCTTTTGGATACCCTTTTCTTGATTCTTGGGCCAGATGCCTAAGAGTTTAGTCTCCTCATATTGTCATGTATTCCCCTGATCTTGGTTCCAGGGTGTTGCAACAAGATAAAAAAAAAAGTAGAAAATTAAAAAATTTTTTCCAAGCTCCAAAGGGCTCTTGTCTTAGTTGTTCTTCTATTGCTGCAAAGAGACAGCAAGGCCAAAGCAGCTTACTGGAGAGTTGATTTGGGGTTTCCAGTTTCAGAGGGTGAGTTCATGACCACCATGGTGGGAAGCAGGGCAGCAGGAAGGCAGGCATGGCGCTGGAGCAGTGGCTAAGAGCTCTTATCTGGAGACACAGCTTCGAGGCAGAGAGAGCTAACTGGAATGGTGTGGGCTTTTGAAACTGCACAGCCCTCCCCCAGTGACACACCTCCTCCAACAAGGCCATACTTCCTGATCCTTTCTAAACAGTTCTACCAACTGGGGACCAAGAATTCAAATATACGAACCTATGGGGTCATCCTCATTCAGACCCCTCTTCCAGTTCCTCTGACCGGAGAACAGGGTTTTTCTCCCAAAGAAAACTCAAGGAAAGACTGGAATGCCATTCCTGATTGGGGTTTTGCTTGGGGAAGGTTCAAGAGAGTGTTTTAAAAAAGGAGAAGAAGAAAGGAGGGGGAGGAAGTGGGTGATGTACTATTCTATTATTTACTCTGTGTCCTATATCGTCCCTGCCCTCAGTCCCTTGGTTACAAAGAGGATTTCCTTCGGAGCAGTTTCTGCTTATGTTGCTAGGCAGGTCTGGGGTTTGGCTTCTTAAATATGAGAGGAAGAACACTACCACCAACAACAAGAAAACACTCCCGGAAATCTCCCTGGTGCAGTGGGTTTCCGCGTGTGCCTCACATCCACCAGCCAGTGTTTACGTTCCAAAGCCTTAGACAGCCCTGTATTTACTCCTGGGTTTTACTCCAGGGTCTTTAAGTGGGAGCAGAGAGTGAAGTGTGCTTACCCCATCTTAGCTGTAATCACAAGGCTATAGAGAGGTGATTCCAAGTTGAAAGGAACGGGAGAATTTGACTAATTTTGCAAGCAGCATTGCAGTTATTTACAGGGATGTGAAAGTCGCTCTATTTATACATTTAATTTATTAGATTTTACAGCACTTTCCCAAGCACACGATGAAAAGGGTTTGGTTGTTCAATTAGACATTTAAGTTACTTAGGAAAAAATCAAATAGATTAAATGTTTAAATGCAGTTGAAATGGTTTAAGCAAATTTAATTAAGCTGTACAAGGCACTTATTGTTGAAAAGAGGGTAGTTTTTTTTCAATTCAAGTTAATCAAACTTTAATTGAAGAAAAGTAAAGGTTCTTGTTCTTATTTTATTACATTTATAAATAGAACTTCGAGATTGGTACGTGGAACTTAATTCCTTAAAAAAAAGCTATGTTTTAATATGTGTGTTCTTAAATTGAATATTAATTCTGAAGAGGTAACTATAAATAGTGTTTTTATATGCACGCCCCCTCCCCCTCATACTGGAACAATCTCCTGACAGGGGCTCACCACCTCCACTCAGGCAGCTCCCACAGTTGGGAAGGTGGCTGTCTTTCCATCTGGAATCCACAGGTCACGGAGCCCGCAGAGGCTTCTTGAGGCCATCTGCAGGAGTCACTCTCACTCCCCTGAGCCTCTTATTTATAAAATGCAAATTAAAAGAGACGCTAGTTGAAAAAATTTCTTTTTGCTTTGTTTTGAGAACAGAGTTGTATGGAGTCCAGGTCAACCCTGGACTCACAATGTAGTCGAAAATGAACTTGAACTTCTGACCCCACTGCTTCCAGCTCAGAAGTACTGGGATTACAGGCTAGGAATGCCCACCAACACCCACCCAATTTTAGGCAGTGCTGAGATCAAACCCGGGACTTGGTGCATGCTAGCCAAGCACTCTTCTAACCGGGCTCTACTGAATGAAGGCTAAGTGTGATATTCCTGTAGAGTACACGTGTGTGCCAGGGGCTGAGTGCAGAAAGCCATGGCGGTAGACGCTAGGTGTAGTCATTTCCGCCACTGGCCGAGTCAGTTCTGGAAGGGCACTGTGAGAACCAGCGACAAGCCAGGCTGGAGGGACAGTCTGGCCACAAGAACTCACTCTTCTGTCCAGCGGCAGGCCCAGCTGCTCCCGACAGTGCACGTACTTGTCCTGTGTCCTCAGGAGGTGCCGAGACGGAGAGCGTTGGTCTCAGAGAGACCCACATTGGTTCGGAGCGATACCATTTCCTCCTGAAAGGTTTGACAAAAACTCGCAGAGTCTCCGTGCTTGGGAAGTTTAGGATATGTAACAAATGAGGTGCATTTGAACACGGACTGAGCTGTTGTGCAAGACGCCTAGCCTGTGGCTGCATTGCATCTCTGCGGTACGTCTTCTTCCACAGTGGAGCCAACAGCCCAGCTAACCCAGGTTACCTCTAGACTGAGGCTCTAGTCCTGAGCACTGATGCTTAAGCAAAGCCCCTCCTCTTACTCGGGACACAGCTTCTTCCTCCCTACACTGGATGTGACATTCTCCCTCTACCCCACAAGCTCCTCATGGCTCAGGCTGCCAATAGCTGCAGAGACCTTACTTAGTTCTGAAGGTCAGCTTGCATAGACTATCAGACAGGGTTCTTTGCCTCTTCTCGTCCTGACAAGAATTTGGGTACATTGTATTTTGAAGGCCTAGAGATAGCTTCCAGACTGCAGAAGCATAGAGCTGTTCACGGGCTCACTTCTGAGTCAGCCATTCATTAGTCCCATGCTCCTTCTTTCAGAGCTATTGTGACAGAAGCAGAAGACTCTAGGGCTCTCGGTGCCACCTCCACATCCTCTTTAAGTCTTTGCCAGCTGCTCTTGCTTCCCTATTGTTGGGCTTCTGAGCATGGAGCTATGATCTGGAATGAGTGAGTTGTTTATGGAACTGGCTATCCTGCCTTTGGGGTCATGGGACCTTAATCACTGACACAGCAACTGTATCTTATAAGGTCTGGATGGAGTGCTTCCCTTACTCTAGCCTACCCCTCTTCTCCTGCCTCTGAGCACGTCAGCTCCTGTTCATGTTCTGTCGGCTTGTGTCTTCACTGTTCTCTGGGTGGGTTGTTCTCTCACGCCCGGACAGCTCTGCTCTAAGTCTAGCCCAAGAGGAACCAAGATGGGGGGAGCTGAAGGTGGGAATGAAGAGGCCCGGCCCTAGCTGTGTTCCTCAAAGTACCCTTCCCCTCACACACACACAGAGCCCACAAACAATGGCTACAAGACTGTACAATGAGACTGTAGGCACATTGGACTCTGGAGAGGAAGAGAAAACTCTGGTCTCAACATTTAAAAAATCTCCTTGGCGATTAGAGTCTTGGGGTTTCAGGAAGCCATTTCCAGATCTTTGGCCATTTCACAGAGTAGGCTTCATCACCCTTTACCTGCAGGAAGAACAGCCAGCATCCAAAGAAGAGCTGGACCTCCCAAGGTCTCAAAATGCCAAGGGCAGATACTTACATAGTCTGCTCCAGCCTATTGATCTCTGTCTCTAGCTTTTACAAGGCTGCTGGTGGTGATGGAGGAGGTGGTGGTGGGAGGAGGTGGTAGGAAGAGGTGATGGGAGGAGGTGGTGGTAGTGGTGGTGGTGGAGGTGGTGGAGGTGATGGTGATAGTTGTGGAGGTGGTGGTGGTAGAGGTGGTGGCGGAGGTGGTAGTGGTGGTGGTGGTGGTAGAGGTGGTGGTGGTGGAGATGGTAGTGGTGGTGATGGTGGTGGTGGAGGTGGTAGAGGTGGTGGTGGTGGTTGGAGGAGGTGATGGAGGGAGGAGATAGTGGGAAGAGATGGGGCCAGGGCCAAGCAGTGATTTCCCAGACCTTCTGCATCCATCCCCAGACCTTCCATGCTCCCCGCCCCATGTCTTCTCTGTTGAGAGAAACGTGTAGACAGGGAGGATGCAGAGTGGAGAAGCAACAATGTCTGAGCCCTTTCTGTAATGGGAGGTATTTGGAGCTCTGGTCAGCCATCATTCCTACACCCCACAGCCCTATCCCAGCCTCGGAAACCCCAGAACTCCTGTTCAGGCTCCTTCCTGGTGTCCCAGAGAGAGGCATGCTGTGAACATCTTTCCTGGAGCTGCCCTAACTCCACAAGGTCCTGGAGCTGAGGCTGGAGTGAGCAGTATGTGGTTTTGCTGACAGGAAAACACAGTAGACTTCATTTTGGCCCTGCGGCTCCGGGTTCACCCTGTAATGGTCGGCCGGGCTGGCTCTGGCTCCTGAGGTCTTTCACCCTTGCTCTGTAAGCTGCAAGAGAGGTCTTCCCTTCACTGGCCCATTTTCCTCTCCTCTTCTCATCTGCTTCTAGAGGGTTCTAAAGAGAAAAAGGCAGCCAGTCAGCATTCTTTCTTACTAGCCAAGCAGAAGCTTCAGGAAGAAGAGCCTTCCGTGAGTGCATGTGTGTGTGTGTGTGTGTGTGTGTGTATGTGTGTGTGTGTGTGTGTGTATGTGTGTGTGTGTGTGTGTGTGTTTCCTGAAGACTGGCTAGCCCACCGCTGCTACCACCATCCCCCTTTTCCCAGCACAGGCAGGAACCCAGCCTTGCCCCAGGAGTGCTAGCAGAAGAGGTGCTTCCCAATACTTAGGCCTCATTATCTCACTGGCAGGTTCAGGAAGTGGAAGGTGCTGACTGTCAAAGAAGCCAGGCCAACTCATTAGCTACCACTAACTACGCAAGGGCTAGTCAGCAGGTGGGAGACTCTGATACACAACAGGCCAGGAAGGAGTGATGAGAGGAACCGGGCCAGAGCTTGCTGAGGGCTGGAGGCAAGAGCATGCGCTCACAGCTGCTCAGCATTGGCAGGAAGTGGGGCAAGCAGTTCATTATACACATGGGGAAACTGAGGCTCAGAGAAGGGCAGACCTCTGCCAAATGTTGTAAAACAGGCAGAAACTGAGAATAAGCCTCGAAGGGGTTTCCACTGGGGCTTCTTAGGATGGATTATGCCAAAATCAATAGCTGGAAATCATTCATCTTGATTCCTTGCCCCATTAGGGACTTTGTGGGCAGCAAGCCCTGTGCGGAGACTTGGAGAGACCTGGAGTTGTGTGGAGCTGCTCCCTCTGCAGTCAGGGACTGTTTGATGTCCCCAAGATAGGAGTACCCCATGTTCTAAAAGTGCTACTGATGAAGTTATTGTCAGAGCACAGTGAGACACAGAGCAGCAACAGGAATAAAAGGGACAATCTTACTTATACTCTGTTTCGTTCCTAAAGGACTTACCATGGCTGTGACGCCGTGAGCTCACGAAGGTGTCAGGGTATGACCTGGTCTTAAGGGTGTACACAAGATAGGGACATACGTCCAGAAGGGGACAGCTCGTGCAAAGATACAAGGTATGCATGAAGTCTCGAATGAAGCGGCAGCAGAAGCAGCAGCTTAAGCTGGGCTCACCTGACTGCCAGGGGCCAGGCTACCGTGAGCGCCATTGTGGAAAGCTTGTCCTTCTAGAAGCTGTTTGCCTAGTTGATGCTGTGTTGCAGACTGCCCCAAACGCAGTGGCTTAAAACAGCATGGCACGCTGTGCCCTGCAAGGCTTGCTCCTGAAAGCCAGCCTGGAGTGACAGAAGAACAGAGAAAGGACAGACAGACACACATACAGAAAGGCTGGGATTGGGCAGTCAATGCTCGTTCCGATGAAGCAGCACCCACTACCACACTACCCTGGGACCTCAACACCTTTATGTTTCCAGGAGAAGTCAGTCAATCCCAGGAGGGGGTCTTTGTTGGGGAGCAGTCTTAGGCTGCAAACCTCTGGGAAGGGGAGGCTGCAGTCAATGCTCCCTGGACGCTCTGTCAGCATTCGCACACCAAGCAGAGGAAGGAAGTCTTAACCAATTCCAAGCCTGCCTCAAGGAAGGCTTCACCAATTCCCATCGTTCTGAGGGGTCCTTGTCAATAAACACACGACGTTCACTCAGGACTTCATTCACTCCTTGCACACTCACTCAGGGCTCCCTCTGCTCCCCACAATCACCCATTCCCCATAGTTACTATCCCATCACGGTTACTATCCCACGGTCAGCAGCTCAGACCAGCCCTGCTGGCTGCTTCTTCAGGTTTCAGCTGGGCTCTCTCACATCTGGAGCTAGGTTAGCCTTGGTTAGGTCAGGGGAGCTAGGCTGCCTGGCCTCCGCTGTGTCTCATAGCTCAGTCATCTCAGGCATGGTCTGAGTGACAGCGGTACAGGAAGCCAGACTCCTCCTGAATACAAACCCACCTCAGCTTTTGCTTACAGCTGGGTTCTGCTTGTATTAGCCGAAGCAAGTCACATGGCTGAGCCCAGAGTCAAGGAATGGGTGGGTCACTCCATTCACATTGGAGGCCTAGGCAATGCTGCCCGGCAGGGGCCTGCCATGAGGAACTGGAACATGGAGCATTGGAGGCATTCATTCAGTCCTTGGTCATTTGCCTTGCAGCTATGACACAGGCATCTTGTATCCATGCAGAGTTGACCTCCAGAACTAGGAGGAAACTCTGACTTTGCTGGGGATCCCTCCCTGCCTAGTGTGTGTGTGTGCGCGCGCGCGCGCGCGTATGCGTGTGCATGCGTGCGTGTGTGTTGCTGTTCTAAGCTGCTGGTGGGAACTGGGAACTGGCGGATGTCCACCTGTTTCTTCATTACCCTCATCATTCTGTTCCCATAGAGGTGCCACGAATGTGATCCCTGCCCTCCAGAAAATCTCGTTCTCTTTAGGAAACACTCCGACCAGCCGTGACAAGCCAACATGGTAAATACCAGGATCAGATAGACAAAACACAGAGAAGGCCTACAGGAAGCCCATACCCAGCGCAATAGCTCAGGTAAGGTCAACTCAGAGGCAGAGGTCCCCAGATGTCTGGGATGTAGGAAGGCTTAGGGTCCCTGACTGTCAGCAGTCACAAAGACCCACTGGCACTAGAGCAAGAGTGTCACCTTTCCAGCCACTTGTCCCAGTCCTGCTCCTACCTGCTGCCGCTTCATCTGACACAACCTGACGGCACAGCTGAAGTACAAAGAGCGGAGGGAGCTTGATAAAGGCACCAATGACAGGTGGCATAAAAGTGTCTTTCCAGCTTGTTCCCCAGCTTCAGACTGGCTTCAGATGTTCCCTCAGGCCCCCAGCCTGAGGGTCACACTGTTCACCAGGAAGGCCTTAAGTTACATAGCCCTCCTCTGAAGAGCTTCAAATGTGGTCTTGTGGAGCCAGCCACCTGTTTCCCACCAGGAGCTGGAGGCTGAATCCTGCCTGCGACCTAGAAGTCCTTGGTCCCTTCACCTCTGAGCCTCTGGCTGACACCAGCTCACAGGGCATCCTCCCTGCTGCGGGACTTCCTCTTTGCCTCCAGGCTTTCCTGGCTCAGAATCTGCCTTCCACTGTGCCCACCTGGCCCAGAGCATGGGCTAGTCTGCTCTAAGAGCCAAGGTTCCTGCCACTCCTGAGTCTGGTTCAGTATGTTGCAGGCCCTGGATGTCTCTCCCAAGCAGCTACTAAGCGAAGGAAGGATTTTTCAGCTGGGGTTGTAGCTCAGTGGTAGAGTGTTGCATAAGTGAAGCCCCAGGTTTGATCTCCAGCACCACGAATAGTAAGTTAATTAATTAATTACCTGAGCAAGAACAATGGAAGCATTTCCCCTCCCTTGTTTGTTTACAAGAAGGGGCTATTTCAGGACAAGCCCCAGCTACGTAACTAGGTTCCTAGGCTTGCGCTAGTGATGGAGCTTTGAGAAACCTCTTTGGGTTCAGGTTTCTGCTCCTCTAGAATGGGCTGGTCTCCAATTCAATAAGACAATGTGCCTACCTGAAATTGCTTCATAATGCAAGGCACAGAATAGGCACCCATTTTCAAAAACTCACTCAACAGTCCACACAAACCTTTTATTCCTAGGATATGGGAAAAGGGGGGTTCTGGGGAGGGAGTGCCTTGGAGAGGGCGCAGGTGTCTGGTGATCAGTGTTCCTACTCCACACCAGGGTCAAAGAGTCCAGGTAAACACAGCCAGCAGGAGACACACACAAGAGCCCAGAGCAAGAGCATGGTGCAGAGGAGCGTGAACAAAGAAACGGGCCGGGAGACGGTAGGCTGGGCAAGGAGGCAGGAAGGAAGTCTAACTTGACATTAATATTGGGAAGGCAGAGAAGGCGGGAACAAGCCCAGTGTGTCCCATCATGGGTCCTTCAGGGACCCTGTGTCTGAAGAGAATAGGGAGATGATGGGAGAGGTGCTCTGATCTATAAATCATAAATGTCTCGGTTGGCAAAGAGCGTGGCCTGCTGGGCTGACCCTGTGTTATTAACGGAATGCAGTTGTAGCCATTCTTCGGCTTACCTAAAACGTTCCCTTCCTGTAGTTGTCTGAGATACAACCTGCTTCCTACCTGCTTCCTCATCCCTGACGCAAAAACCAACACTGCCCACATGTGCTGCCCATGGTTACACCTAATGGTCAATGCCAAAGTCATATAAATACCGTCTGCTCGTTGTGCTTTCCTTAGCCAATCTGCATCTACCTAAAGAAAGACCAAAGGATGAGGCTGTGATTTAACAGAGACACAGCCCCCGAGGCATATATGCATGCCCCCCCTCTCTCTCTACACACACACACACACACACACACACACACACACACGGGGGAGGGGCGGTTCCTCTGTGGTCTCTGAATTTCCCAGTGATATCCTCATTGTCCCACCTGATCCCCACCCCCAAGCCTAACATCCCTCACTGGGGCTCTCTCACAGAGCAGCTATTTTGGCTCATGGCTCTCAAGAGACATATCTCAACTGGTAGAATGCTGACCCAGCATACACAAAAGCCTCAGATTCTAGCCCCAGCACAACACATACTAGGCATGGTGGCTCAGCCTGGAATTCCAGCACTTAGGAGATAGAGGCATGAGGACCAGAAGTTCAAAGTCATAGCAAGGTTGAGGCCCTGTCTTTCAAAAAAGAAAATACTTGTAATTTATTACAAAAATGTTGTACTTTATTGCAGTATAAAAATAAATCACAATGCCCAGGGAGGCCACAGTGTTGTCTGCCTTTTGCCAGATATCCTCAGGGCAAAAAAGATGAGTGACGTGGGGGGGGGTGGGCTTTGCTGCCACAGACTCACCTAGAAATGCCAACTGTTCTTGTAAGCCTGATGGGAGAGAAATTCTCACATCCTAAAGGTGGGGCCGGGAACCTGAACACTTGAAGTCACACAAAATGCATGTTAAAGTAATTTCCAGGGCACGGGGTGACTGCAGTGGGAGATTTCTCCGTCTTGAGAAGTGGTAACGGGGCCTCTGGGAAGAGTGAGCAGGTCCAGCGAAGGTGCAGAGATGAACAAGAGAAGCAGGGCCCGCAGCAGCCGGCACCGCGGAACCCGGCCGTCTCAGTGGAGGCGGGCACAAGTGTTCGCCAGAGGTACTCAGTGCAAGACCTACGGGATTCAGTGATGGAGACAAGCGCAGACCGAGACAGACGAACAAAGAGATGAAAAGGAAGGCACACTCCTGGAGAGACGCGAAGTAGAGAAGCAGGGAAATAGAGGCAGTGCGAACAGCGGAGACAGAAAACTCTCAGCAAGCCCCGGAGCGGCAACTGCTGGGGCTGGCAGCTTGCTCCGCCAGAGACGGCCCTTTAATTGGGGCTGAACTCAGCATTCTCTGGCCTGGCGTGTTAGTGTCGAGGACAGCGTGTGCTGGTCTGAGGTTGTCCGAAAGACCCAGCTGGAGTAGAGCGTGTACTATGTGTGTGGCTGCCACTCTGAATGCCAAGGGCCTGGGAAGAGGAAGGCCTCTCCTGCCTGCCTAGGGGGAACGGGAAAAGGATTAGAGGACAGTAAAGTTGAGAGAGCTGAAGACGGAAAAGGGAGCACTTTTGGGACAAGTTACACTTGTGTGTGTGCGGTCTTTGCACATGTGTGGGTTCTCATGTATGTGTATGTACATGCATGGGGAGACCTGGGGTTGATGTCAAAAGTCATCTGCAATGACTTTTTCCACCTCCACCTTGTTCATAAGATCTCTCAAAGAAACCCAGAGCTTGCCTGCGTGTGTGTGAGAGTGCACGTACGTGCACATGCGTAAACCTATATATATATATGTATATATGTGTATATGCATATTTTGAGACAGGGTTATGCTATGTATCCCTAGCTGGCCTGGAACTATCTATATTGACAAGGTTGGCCTAGAATTTATATATTCACCTGCTTTTCTCCTGAATGCTGGACGTAAAGTCCTGTACCACCACCCATGGTCAATATGGCTAGTCTGCCTTGCAGTTGCTCAAAGGCTGGAATTACAGGTAGGCCAGTATTCCCATTCTCATTTAATTGGGTTTCTGGGAACCTGAACTCCAGTCTTTGGGCTGGCAAGGCAAGTGCTTTAACCACTGTGCCATTTTCCCAGTACCCACAAAACACTAAGAGGCTGTGTATCTGCTCACGTCTTCTCCAGTGACAGTTAGGTTCCAAGCAGCCTTAACTTAAGGCACGTGCTTCTCTCCAGGCTGGTCCTGTGTCTTAAGGAAAGAAATTTTTGCTCCAGCCAGATATGAATGGTAGCCTGAGTGGCTTCTATTTCCCGTGGGGTAAAGTGAAAGCCTCCACTGTTTCTTCCATCATGAGGAATCTTCATTAGATGTCAAGGCTTTTTTGCAAGAAGAGAAGGTAGAGGAAGAGGTTGAAGACCCAGGTTCAGTTTCCAGGACTCATGTAGCAGCTCACAGTTGTCCACAACTCCAGTGTCAGGAGTCTGGTGCCCTCTCCTGACCTCTGCATGTCCATGGTGGACATGCATACACTCAAGCCCCCACACATATGGATACAATAAAACAAATATGTATTTTAAGTATATGGAAAAATTAAATTGAATGACAGTCACCCTGCCTCCTTTATCTATCCTCAGTAAAATTCTAAACTTTGTCTGTAGACTTCTACATATCTGTTTGTAAGTCTCAAAATGAGTCAACAAAATTTTTGAACTGGATGCCCTAAACTTAGGAGTACAAAAATAGTAATTTTCTGTGATGCCAGAGTTCTCGATGCTTACATGAGATGAAGTCTGGAGCAAGTAAAAGGTTGCCTCTTAGGTGACCCAACCACATTTTGGGATGCCTGGCTTTGTGATCCTCCAGTTCCCTGTACAGTCACAAGAGCAGGCAAGGTAGAGGATTGCAGATAGACTTGAGATACTTCATTCCCATGGGTCAGCAATGCTCTTCACTGAGGTGATCACTAGCTGGGTGTGGTAGCCCACACCTGTAATTCTACCAGTTGAGAGACTGAGTTAGGTGGACTTCCATGGGTTTGAGTGCAACCTGGTCATGGGTTTGGGGCCAGCTTGGTCTATACAGTGAGTTCCAGATTGAGGCCCTGTCTAAAATTAATTTGTTTATTCAATTAATTCATATCTTTACAAATTTACTGGGGCAAAGATTTTTTTCAGCTAAGGAAACCCCAGTGAGGCTGACATATGTGTATTGTCAAACAACCATCTTCCAGCATCTGGGAGAATAAGTCCTTCAATCCTATAGGGACCACCAGGATCTTTGGCAAGGTTCCTCGGTGATACCAATGAAGAATTCTCTGGGGAAGTTGTTCCCTGAATGATGAGACCAATTCCGCAACACAAAGAAAATTCCAGGTGTAAATAAGTCCATGGACAAGAGCTTGAAAGAGCAAATTCTGCATATTAAGTTGGAGGAATAGGAAGCCTAGGCTTCTGGAAGGTGCCGTGACATTTGGTCATGCCCCCTCTGCTCCCTGTCCCAATGATGTGAGACAGAAAAGGTGCACAGTACAAGGAGACTCAAAACTGACACCCCATGGCTAATGTGTCCTCCAGGAAAGCTCTGACTGCTTAGTCCTACACTGGGCAGGAGAAAAGGAGACAGTGGAAACGGTGAGTGAAGGACAGGTTGGTCCTGCTGTGAGGCAGCTACATTCCACAGTCTATCAGGGGGTGCAGCCTTGTATGTGGGAGAAGGCAGGGAAAAGCACACGGTGTGCTTCTGGGCTGCCTTGGATGGTTCTGCCAGACTGTAGGGAAAATTAATTCAGAGGAAGCAAGCAAGGTGGCAAAGTCAAGGAGAAAGCCTCCAAAGAGAAGACTCGGGATGAGTCCTGAATAATGGAATGAGGGATCTGCCCCCCTCAAATGTTCTCATTTCCCTGTCCTGAAACCCTATGGGGTGGGAGTCACCCAAATTCAGTCCATCTGCAGATTAGGAGTCTCCCCAGGGAGTACATGGCACCTGTCTTGTCTGTGAGCCTTTTGTGTCCTGCCCCCTCTGAGCCTGTCCATGGTGCTGAACCCAAAGCCTTGTCCCTGAGCCTCCCCATGTTAGGATGAAGTCTTCAGCATCTGGCTTTCTTCTTCAAGAATACAGCAAGATGGGGCTCTTCACAGACACCAGTCCTAGGAGACCTCTCCCTAGACACTCAGTCTCCAACCTTCCTCACTGGGCAGAGCCAGACAGGACAGGCAGACCTGCTTTGGAGCCTGCACAAGGCACAAGATGGGAAATCTGAAGATGTGCCCTGGAGTGAGATCCTTTACAGTGATGGAGTCATTCTTTACCCTGACTTTGGTGGCGCAGTAGTGGGCTTACACATGGGATGAATATACGTATACAATACATATAAGCCACATGCAAAGAGCACTCACAAAAAAAATGTGACAAAAGCCAAGTAAGGTTTGTAGATTGGTGAGTTAAGCTGTGCCAATGTCTGCTTTCTAGTCTAGTACCTGTGCAGCTGTTATCCTCCCACACCACAGGGGGAAGCCAAGGATAGCTAACTAGAGTGCTTTGCAGCCATCTCTTTGTGTGTCTTTCTGTCTCTTCCTTTCTCTTGGTGTGTGTGTGTGTTTGTGTGTGTGTGTGTGTGTGTGTGTGTGCTCACAGGCCAGAGAAGAGCACTATGCCATTCCTCAGGTGTACCATCCCACCTGCACCTCACGGGAAGTACATGAGTCTGGCAAGGGGCTGGAGATTGAAAGAGAGAGAGAGAGAGACAGAGACAGAGAGAGAGAGAGACAGAGAGAGAGAGAGAGACAGAGAGAGAGAGAGACAGACAGAGAGACAGAGACATGGGTCATCCTTGAAACAAGAATGCAATTTTATTGCATTCCAGGGCAGCTTGTATAGGGCTCTCCTTGACTAATGGCCACACCCTAGCTCTCAGGATTTTTCAGCTGCAAGTCCACCAGAAAACACTCCTCTGCCATCAGGAACTCATGAGGGTCTTGTGCCCAGAGCAGCTGCAAGCGCAGGAAAACAAGGTGTTTACTCCAGCAGGCAAGGGGTCACAGAAAAGTCAGGGTTTGAGGGTCTGCAGTCCCCAACACTCAGGCACTACCTTGTCTGTTTTGTTGCTTGCTTGCTTTTGAGACAGTCTCATTAGACCGGAGCTTACCAAATGCCAGGCTGGCTGCCTGTGAGCCCTGTGTATCTAGCTGTGTCCTCCTTCCCCAGTTCTCAGTTTACAAGCAGACCTGATTTCTGTTTTTGCATGGGTACTTGGAATCAGATTGAGGTCCTGATGATTGCAGGGGGAGTACCAACGGAGTCATCTCCTCAGCCCCAAATCTTCTTAAAGTCTATCATTACTTGAAGAAAACACTTTTTATGTCCTTTGCTCTTTAAATGTTCCATACATTTATACACTGTATATCAATCATATCCATCCACCACTAATTACTCCAATTCCTCCAGAGTCCCCTCTCTCCAGCTTCATGTCCTTTATTTATGTGTTTATTTGTTCATTTAAGCATGGAGCTCCCAGTGGCTGGGTCTGCTTGAGAGCCTTTTCCTCAGTCACCTAGCTCCTTTAGAAGTTTAGCTCAAGACATTTCTTCTCCAGGATACATCCATGTCCTGAAGTACCATGCTGTGGCCTCAGGGTTAGACTCCTCCTTAGGTTGCTTTAAATGTCTCTTTGGCCCACCCCTTGAACATGGGCAGAGTTCCTCAAGGGTGGAGGCCACATGTCCTGGGTCTTCTATTTTCTCAAATCCTTAAGACACCCAACTGGTGCTCAGCTATTACTTGATGGCAGAAGGATAAATGCCCGTCTCCCACAGCACCCAAGCACTCCCAAGTCTTTAATAACCCTGCTCCTCCCCAGATTCTAAGCCCATCTCTAAGGCAGCCTGGCTTTGTGGAAGGATATAAAGAAGTACCTGACTTGCCGTCAATGGAGACAACAGGCCTTATGAACTGGATACTGAAAATGTGCATCGGGGTGGGGGGGGCTGAGTGCATGACCACCCTGAAACTAGGCTGTGTTTTACAGATGGGGACAGATACACTGAGTGAGGAGGCCACGGTAGCAAAATTTAAAACCGAGTTCTGCTTTCCAGTCTTCCCACTTGCAGGGAGAAGAAGTGCAAGTCTCATTGCCTGACCTTGCTCATCAAGCAATGGTTTCCTCGCCTGTAAGGTGGGTGTGGAAGGCAGATGGAACCTTCCGTGAATTTGCTATCCAGGTTCCTCAGAAGCAGGACCGGGGCTGATGCTGCTGAACCCTCCCTGTGTGCTTACTGAAGTAGTCTATGAATAAATTCACAGTTGAAAGAGTGAACTGTTGTTTGCAGAGTCTGAGTTCAGAGCAGGAGTTCTGCCAACATTCCTTCTCAGTTTCCTGCCCTTCTTGTCTTCTTCATCCCATACCAGCCCTTTCTGGCGTGAGCCCTCATCCAAACAGTGCCAAGCAGTGGAGAAGCTTCCAGTGCCTTCTGGCTGTAAAGAAGGACAATGTGCCATCTGCGGTTTGGGGAATTTGGGCTTAGCATGGAGGAAGCAGGCCCTGGGTAGTATAGAGCATCTGAGAAGAGGGAACTACAAGTGGGAAAAATGCCTCCATCAGATTGACCTTTAATGTTTGATGTGGGAGGGGCCCAGCCACTGTGGGTGGTACCACCACCCCTGGTCAGGTGGCCTTACATTGTATAAGAAAGCGGAAACAAGCCACCAAGCAGCACTTCTCCATGGCCTCCTCATCAGTTCCTGCTTCTAAGTTCCTGACTTGAGTTCCTGGCCTGACTTCCCCCAAAGATGGTTCATAGAAGTCTAAGCTGAAATATATCCTTTCTTTCCCAAGTTACTTTTGGTCACGGTGTTTATTATAGCAATAGAAACCTAACTAGGACAAGCACCGTCAGCCTGAGGCTGGCCAGGGCCAGGGGAGGCAGAACAAACCATTAATCTGGGTCCCTTCCAAAGGGCCGGAGAGTGAGTTCCAGACTTGGCCTGCAGCCTGGTTTTCTCCCACAAAATAAATGTGTACAAAGGAGTCAGCAACCCCAAGGAAGTGGGAAGGAGAAGGTTCTTTAGAACTTCACAGTGTGTTTCTGCCTGTCACCCTGAGTCTGTGCTTTTCAGGTCCCTGTAAGGCATTAGTGCAATCTCCAGGGGACAGAGTCCTGACTTTCTTCAGAGAAGAGTCCTGCTTACCCTGTGTGGAATACATCTCCAAACCTCCAGGGGATTCCTGAGATCAATATATCAAAGCTGATCTATACTATTTTATACAGACATACCATGATAAAATTTACAAATAAGATATATCAAGAGGTTAACAATAATAACCAATAATAAAATACAAAATTTTTAATTTGCTAAAGTCCAAGTTATTTCAAGCTAATGAATTGTTTTGTCAGACCTTGGTTGACTAGAGGCTCCTGAGACCATAGAAGGAGTTTTGACATTGACTTCTATCTCCTAACCTTTTCCAGAACCTTGTGCTCCCATAGAGTCAAGTCGGCTGATCCAGGATCATCTCCAGTTTCCAGATCAATTGATTAATGGCCTTCTTCCCATTTGCAACTTCAGCTCATGGATTCTGGGATTAGAGTATGGGCATTCGGGATGGATGATGCTCTGCCTCCTACACCAAGTAGAAGTGATTGCAGCGTGCCCAGCATCTACAAAGGGAAGTCTGTTGTGCTCCCATCCAGATGTGGAGGTCCAGGTTGCTAGTATACCTAGATTGCTGTGCACCTGGAGCAGGTCTTTTCCCTCCAGGGCCCCAGCATTGTCTATAATTGAAAGAGATTACTACTGTGGTGTGACACCATCTGCAATGCAGCCACTCCGGTTACATTTTGGTTCCGGGAAAGTAGTCCAGAGCTGAGCGGTTGCATGGATAGCTATGACTCTCATTGTGGAGGAGAAGAAAGTCAGATTTTGATCTATAACTAGTGATCTCCCCAATTGCTAAGATCTCTTCCAATGAGGAAGAGGGATGAGTATTTGGCATGTCTGCCCCAAATCACAGACTTCATCAGCCAGCTGCACAGAGATGTTTGTCCTCACCTATTCTAGCTTGGCTCCAGGCTGGGCTTGCTGACACCTACAATCTCAGTGCTTGGGAGCAAAGGCAGGAGTCCGGGGCCAGCCTCAGCTACACACAGAAGAACAAGCCTGAGCTACCTGAGACCCTGCCTCAGAACAAAAAACACCTTTCACCCCGAGTAATGTGGCTTTTTCACGTCTTGGTGGTGCTCAGGACGGCAAGGTCAGTTCTCTGATTGGAACTCAGGTGGGCTAAGGAGGGGATGGGGGATGGGCCATATGCTGCCTTGGCCCTGCCCTCCTTTGAGTAGAAGGGCCTGGACTGAGCCAGGCTTAAGAGACTGCGCGTTTCACTCTCACGTACCTTTTAGGATACACAAGACACTAGAGAGTCCCCAGGTAGCCTAAGAACAACAGGAAAGCACATGGTGACTGCCCCTCCCCTCCAGGAGCATCATCAAACATTTATTGAGGTTCTCGGTTCCATCCCAAGTTGTTTGCTAAACGAGAAAGTGACCCCAACTGCTGTACATACTGAAAATGCTCACATCTGTCAGGAGGAAAATATGGGGTGGGGGCAGCTCGCATCCTTTTTCTCCCTTCCACCCCATTGCGCGAGGAGCTTCTGAAGCTTCAGATGAAAGGCCTCCTTCAGACTGAGCGTCATCACAGACAGAAACACTGGCTGTCCTTGGGTCTGGAAAGCCTCTTCTCTCTCTCCTCGGTCACCCTGAGCACACCCAGTCGTGTTTCCTTCCCTTGTCACATGCCTGCTTTCTCCAGTGACCCGGGTTTTCTTACCCCTCCAGCCCATGCTGGCTAGCTGGCATTCACTAACACTGCCCTCAGCCGTGCTCTGGAACAGGCTGCAGTTTCTACAACGTGTTATGAAGAGCACGTCTGTTCTCTACGGAACTCGGGAAGATGGCTCTCCAGCTCGTAGCTCCGTGTACCTTAAGTAATGGCTCCCATGATAAATTCCGCTTGGAATTTAATGCCAGGAGCCTGTTTGTGTCCCCTGAAAACTGGCCTTTTGTTCTGGCAGGAAGAACACTATATCCTTTTGCTTCTACTTTGGTCTGAGCTGCCAGGACCTCGGAGCTGAAGTGAGTGATTAATTGCCACAAACCCCTAACTCCAGTGGAGGCTGCGGCTCTCTCTTCCCATTCACCCAGGCTTCTAGGAGAGAGGAGGGTCAAAGCCCCAGGGAGAACCAACTTGCTGGCGCGCAGGTTACTTGTGCCATCTCAGACTGAATGGGTAAGAACTCGGGGATGCTGCTCAGAATCTTCACATCCGCACTCATTCCTCTGCAGAGCCTGGGAGCTGCTGCTGTGTGTCACGTGGCTTCTTATCTCAAACAATTCTCTGCCGAAGCTTTGCTTTCCTGTAAAATCACTTCAAGCCTATTTGTACAGGGGAAGGAGTTTTTTTTTTAATGTGTGCTATTGCGTTTAATTGTGTTATATGAAAAAACAGAGATGATAGCATCCAGCCTTAGTGCACAGTAGGTAAAAATCACCATAAGAGTAAGACTGATAAGGTTAAACTTAAAAGTAATTCTAAATTTAAGGTACATGGGCAGCTATGGTAAAGAAACTAAAACCAAACCAATTGAACATCAGCAGCAACGAAAACATGAATGGTCTCAGAGAAATGACGCGGACTCATTCTGATCCCGGCCAGTGAACAGCAGTGTTTGAAGAAATCAGAATGTGTTTATTAAGTCATAAAAGAACTAGGAACTGTTACTTTGAAAAATTATTCAAAAAAATTACAGTGGCCATTTACAGAAAGTCAGAAGAGGATAGATCATGTTAAGTGGTTTCCTCTGTGCGGTGGTCCTTCTGCGAATCCTTATCTCATGTCACGCACTTCTACATGGATGTTGGGGTCTAAGATTCTAAGTTCTAAGTAAATTCTGCGATGGAATACTCTGAAGCTGTGAAAACGCATGCAGGAGCACGATAAGAGATGGAAAAGGCATGGGATGCACGAGGCTCTCTCAACAAAAAGGAAGAAGGAAAAGGAAGGGAAGAAGGGAATGGAAATGAAAACAGAAGAGCAAGAATGTGTAGGATTCGAATGTCTGTGACAACAGGCAAAGGTAAGGATGTATATTTTCTTTGCTCATATAGACTTTGTAATGAACTAACAGCCATTTATGTGAAGGCTGGTGAGACTTGGGTGGATTTTATGTTGGACTAAAACAGGCTTTCTATACTTGTTTATTTTTGAACCATGTGAATATATTTCAGGCTCAAAATCAAAACATAAGGCTGGGGATGGGCTCAGCGGTAGGTTCCTACTTACTGAGTACATGGCTTCCATTACCAGGGTAAGAAGAAAGGACAGAAGGAAGGAAGCCATGAAACAGCCTTCTCCTTTGGTTCATTCATAAACACATTAAGCGTTCTATTTCGTTAGGTGCTTAGAGCCAATCAGCTTCCCCCGTGTCAATCCTTACCTCATACCATCTTATTCTAGAACAACCTGTTCTGAAAGGGGCCCTAAAGTTCATGGCTTTGAACAACCAGTGACAGTCATGGAAAAGTCCAACATGGACCAAGGAAATTCAAGTGCAAACGCTTCCCCTGACCTGAGAAGACTGACGTTGAAGGCCCAGGCTCTCCACCACTCCCACCTTTCCTGAAATGGACTCTGAGGCCATAAATGTCAGGTGTCGGCCTGGGGGGATGGTGATGAACATTGGGATTTTCTCAGCCTTAAAGAAAGCATTGTCATGTGCAGAAAGCAATTGCAACTGGAGATTAAGTGAATTAAATCAGGCTCTGTTCCATGATGTGCTTTCTCTCGCACATGGTCCCTAGATTTTACACAGATTAACAAAATCATGTTTGTATATCTGACATGAAAGTAGCAGTAAAGTTGTCTAAGGGGACTACCTAAGAAGGACAAAACACCGAGGAGAAAGGGAAGGACAGAGGGATGGATGGATGTTTTCACCATATGAATATATGTCCTTATGAGGTATGGTACGGTCAGTATATACAACGAAGAAAATCAGAGAGGGGAAGAAAAAGCCCTATGAACCGAAGGAACAGTGGGGGACCAGTTCCTCATCCTGAAGGAATAGCTTTCTCTGAAATCCCTGCAGCAAGTAGGAGTGCTTGCTCGTGGCTCCCTTGGTACTTGGTTCTGACTTCCCTCTGCAGTTCCAGAACGCCCATACTTCATTAGGCTAAGCTCTGAAATAGTTGATGTATTGGTACCTGGCTCCCCAGAGTTAGAGCAGGAAGAAGCGGCAGAATTCATCAATGAATGTCTTTGTTCTATGGAGGAAATGGGGGAAGCTGTAAATGGAGAAAGTGACTTTAGGCCACACAGTTGGTACCCGGACTTGCCATCAGCCCCTTGCAGCCATCCTGGCTGTCCTGCGATGCTCAGACTCCAGGATCCAACAGCAAATCAGGACTGGACCTGTTAGGGTTTGGATACGAAGAGGCTCGTAATGGGCAGTGTGATCCCAGCTGTTTGAGGAGGTTCTGGAAATTTTAGGAGTTCCAGCCTGGCTGGAGAAAGCGGGTCCTAGGTGTCTCTAGTCCAGGGACCTCCCCTTTCTGCTTCCCTTGCATTGTGAGGTGAGCATTCTCTACTATTTGCTTCTGCCGCCATGATTCTCTGTCTTCCCTTAGGTCCGCTCGCTCATGGTGCCAAGAGTCATGGACTTGAGGCCTCCCCAGCCATGAGCTAAAATGAACCCCTTCTACTTTAATTTGTTTCTGTCAGGTACTTTGTCACAGTGATAAATACATGGCCAGGCCTAACTCCTCGTACTGTAGTTCAAACTCCAGGCTTCTTTCTCCAAGGTCACGGGGACGGGCTTCTCCCAAATGAGAGTCTGGCATTGGTGAAAACAGTGGAGAGGGTCTCCCCAAAGAGGACTTCCAGGGGGTGCACACACACATCTAGGGACGTGAGGGACTTGGAGATAGAGCTGCTTCAGAAAGACTGGCCCTGAAGGGGAGGACGAGTGACATAAATCATGACTTCATGTCCCCAGTAAATCTCTCTGTGATAGACCAGAGTTCTGACTGCAGGCGTAAATGCTGGACCTGTGATGGATGAATGGATGGGGTGCTTGAGATGGAAGAGATTCTCCAGTCTTTGAGTGATGCTGGCCCGTTTGATGTTCAGTATCCATAACAAGGAAGTGCCTGTGATGACGAATGGCCCAACAAATGTCAGTATCTCAGTTGCAACCTCCCTGGTGACCATGAACAGAAAGGTTGGCCCCAGAACTCCCTGCCAAGAGCCCAGTGCATAGGGGGACCGGTTCACAGGACTCCTCACCCACCTTGTGTATCTTGTCACCTCTTAGCCATGGGAAGGGCAGAGTGACTGATCTCTTACCATCCCCACAGTAGATAGTTATCAATTTATTCCGATCCGGCTTTTTAACTTCTGCTCCACACATCCAGAAGTGAGGGCTACAAAGGAGTTTTTGTAAAGATAGATGTGGCCTAACCTCCTGAAGACAGATCCATCTACTCAGGAAAGGGACTAGTCTAAGTACAAGGTCTCCTCACATCACTCTTCCCACCTCTGGGCATTTGCTTCTTTATCAATCAAGCGCACTCAGGACACATTCCATCTTTTCATTGTCTGTATGTGGTACAGATGTGGGGGTGGTGTATGTACATGTGCAAATGTGTGTGTGTGTGCTTATTCAAGCAGTCACACGTGCAGTCCAGAGGTTGCCATCAAGATGTCTTCCTGTATCATTCTCTGCGTTCTTTATTTTTGGCTTTTCAAGACAGGGGTTCTCTGTGTAGCCTTAGTTATCCTAGAACTCCCTCTGTAGACCAGTCTGGCCTTGAACTCAAAGAGAGATTCTCCTGCCTCTGCCTCCTGGGATTAAAGGCGTGTACCTCCGCGACCCAGCCCCACCTTATATTTTTAGACAGGATGTCTCAGCAAGTATTCCAATTCTGAAATTCAGCATTTTGGCTAGACTGGATGGCCCATGAGCCCCCAGCATCTGCCTGCCTCTGTTCCCTAGGGCTGGGGTTACAGGCGTGAACTACCACGTGTGGATTTTGATATCAAATGTTGAGGTTCTAAACTCAGCTCCTCGTGCTTGCGTAGCAGAAACTTTATCGGCCGAGCCATCCCCATCCCCCAGTCATCTCAGTTCTGAGTCATTTTTTCTCATCCCGTCCAGCTGGTCCTAGATCTATCTCCCTCCTAAGTAGCCTGCACCCAGCTATACCAAGCTTACTCTTCCCCCTCCTCCACTGCACAAGGTCACACAGTGCCTTGAGTTACCAGCTAAGCATTTTGCTCATGTCTGGTTGCTTAGCAGGTTTCTACCCTCAAGAAAACTACAAAGTATTTCCTTAAGTTCCACAGTGAGCGGGTGCCCTGCTTGTTCCTTGTACAGATTAGACACTCGGTAAGTGGGGACTGGATCACTGCCCTGGACTTAAATAGGAGCCTCTTCTTTCCTGCCAATCTGAGAGCTCACCAAACACAAAGAAGCCACTTACTCAGCCTGCCCCATTGCCCAGCACAGAGAACTGGCACAGGATCTATGGCGAACGGAGGCCAATAAAGCTGGCCAGAGCCGTCTATCTCAGCAAAGCTGAGCTGGCTCTCCGTGGTGGTTGGCAAAGCAAGGCTGCCCAGATGTTGGTACTGAACTCCTGATTCTCAGGTGAGTCATCCCCAGACTGGTCATCCCACCTCCTGTGACGCTCCAGACAGACCGTAGCCACAGCCCCTGAGTTTCCCTCTAACATAAGATCCAGGGCCAGGCATCCTGTCTGCTTCCTCTGTGGGTTCACATCTGCTCTGTTCCTGGACAGCTGAAGGGCAACAGCTCCAAGGGGGAAGAAAGTATCCCTTGGGGAGATCCCCTTAGATAAGTGTGCACATATTCATGGAGTATGACTCTCCTGCTTTCCCTGCTCTGCCGATATGAAGGCTTTGGGGACTTGCGACACACAGAGCCCCTTCCTTTTGACCACTGCCCAAATGCTGCCCACATCTACCGAATAGCATTCTCATTTAAAGACGGAGTCAGTTCTTATTCCACAGATTTTGGAATGGTCAAGTTGTCCAGAACTGTGTCGAAGCCTGTGCAGAAGGGATGCATATGTCTATGGGAAAACAAGATGGCATTAGACCTGTGCCAACATTTGACCCCTCCAATCTCCAGGAAGTTAGTCCTTTTATCTGACCTAAATCTGTTTCAGTGCTCTTGGGGCCATTTGTTCTCTGTCTCCCCCACAGATCTTGGCCACTATCTGAAAGTTCATTCTCTCCTCCTCTTCGCTGTATGTATGGCCCGGGTAGGGTTGTCCCGTGACCTCACTTTAAATATCAAAGCCTGGGGAATGGTTTTCATCCTTGCCAGTTAGTTCCCTCTGCCGTAATTACATTTTCAATCTTGTCATTTACTGTCAATCCGTATTTCCTTTAACAGCTGAGAATGCCCAGGAGGCCCTGGGTATGGGGGTTCCCTTGCCCTTTCTGGGCTACTCCATCACTGAGAACTGGTAAATTGCTGTCACCTGCCCTGGGGCATGCTGAATAACAAGCTGAGATAGTCTCCACCTCCTCCCTCTACCCCAACTCAACAGTGCTGGCGGCTGCCCAGCCTGCTGTCCACCCACCTGCTGACTGCCCCTGGGTTTCAGGGTGACCTGGCACTTGTAGCTAATACATTGCTGGAATCTGGGAGTCCAGCAGTCTGCCCTATGTTGGGCACCTGTTCAACTGGCCCCATGCCTGGCTTCAGCACAAATACTAACTGAACTTCTGGGAGAATACTAACAGCTTATTGCTCCTGTGAAGTCTTAAGCTCTCTTCTACCAAAGGGCTTGACCGTCTAGACCACAGGCTTAATGGAAGAACAACGAGAAGACCCCAGAAATCAGATGAAGGGGAAAGATGACTCAAAGAAATTACATATATACCAGCAACATAGCCCATTGAAGGAGCCCATCCAGTGTTTGCTTCATGACCCTTTCCTGAACCAAACCACCCAGACTCCAGCCTCAGGCTGAACTCTGCACCAGGGCTTAGGTAGAGCTCTGGTCCTTGTCCCAGACTAAACTATGACCCAAAGCTAAAGCCAACCTTGTCACAAACTGGTGTCTGTGCTGACCTAGTTTCTATCCTGCCCAGGGTGATTTTCTTAGCCTGAAGAGTCCTACGTTGGTCACAGATCAAACCTTGACCTTGGTCTCTGGATGTCTATTCTGACACCTGCTCTGACCCAGGACAGATCAAGGCATACCAGCTGGCTGAGAGTAGGCCAGCTCCTGTGTCTGCATGTAGTACACAAGATAGTCTGTAGTCCCTAGGTTCCCAGTGAGCTAAAGGCATCCCTGGAGGAGAGGAGTCCCAGGGCAAAGGAGGCAGGGGCGAGTCGCATTTGTCCTCAGCACCGCCTTGTAAGACCATCCTAACCCCTTTCCTTCCCATCTTCCAAGCTACCTTGCCAGCCTCCAAGCCGCCCCACCAGAACATCCACGGTCCTGGCTTCCTGCAGACCCTATGCCTTCCTTCTCCTGGCCAGGAGCAGTCAGAAATGCTGGCCAGCAGTGGCTAAAGATTGGAAGCAAGGCTGGCTGGCAAGTTGATGCAGCTCTGGAGCAGAATGAGAAAGAGACCTTCCCTGGAAAGCCTTTTCCTCCTCTCCATCTCCTGCAACGTGATGTCTCTTCCAGGAAGTCTCCCCCCACCCAACACTTCAGCCCCTCTGAGCTCCATCCAGCTGCCCTAGCAGATCCATTGTCACCACTCAGCCTAGGCCTCCCACCGTTTTGCATACTGCTTTGTCTGTCTGCGGGCTATTTCTCTGCTATGGATGGCTGGGCTAAATTGGTCCTCTGGTGACATCAGTATTGCACATACTGGAAGTGACACCTCTCAGCCCTCATCTTACACTTCTCAGAGGTGCATCGGGACAATGGCTCAGCAGCTCGAACAGTGACTTCAACAAGGCCCAAGTTTATTACTCACCTGCACAAAGGTCTCAGCTCCTGTGGCTTTTCTGGGGTCACGGAGCATGACCTGACCTCATCAAGACGCTAGCAGAAAGGAGTGGCGGTGATTATATCAGGTGGCATTTAGCATGGCCTCTCTCCATGTAGACACCATGCTTTCAGTATTTTACAAAGTTCAGGAGTGTGGCGCCTGCACCACCCAGAACCACGATCAGCCAAGGGTCTGGGGATTAAAAAACACACAGAGACATGGGTCACTCTTGACACAGGAATGCCAATTTTATTGTGTTCCACGGCAGCTTATATAGGGCTCTCCTTGACTAATGGCCACTCCCTAACTCTCGGGATTTTTCAGCTGCAAGCCCACCAGAAACCGCTCCCTTGCCATCAGGAACTCATGAGGGTCTTGTGCCCAGAGCAGCTGCAAGCGCAGGAAAACAAGCTGTTTACTCCAGCAGGCAAGGGGTAGTAGAAAATTCAGGGTCTGAGGGTCTGCATTCCCCAACGCCGGAGCTTGCTCAGGCTCCTTTGCCACGAGGCTCTGGCCAATGGGCTGTGCTTCCTGCTCTGCAGAGGACAGGAAGAAGGCGGAGGCATCATTCTCTTGGGCAGCAGAAGTGTGTGACCCCAGCCTACTGCTCCTGGCAGTTTCCACGGGAGTTACCTCTTCCAATCTCTCCTGTCTGGCAACCTTGTGTCTGGGCAGCTATTTCCTGGGACTTCCTACAATCTTCGTGCTTCTAGCCCTGATAATGATTTAATGGCATTGGTGTTATTTTAATCTGGGAAGGGGTGTGCATGTTCGTGTGTATGAATGTGAGCATATATGCATGCCACACTGCATGTATGGAGGCCAGAGGGAAACCTTGGATGTTAGGTCTTGACTTCTATCTTGTTTGAGAAAGAGCTTTTTGACATGGCATACACCAAACTAGCTGGCCTTTTCTGTGGATTTACACAGGTTCTAGGGACCCAAACTCAGGTCTCCACGCTTGTGTGGCAAGCATTTCACCCATTAAGGCCTCTCCCTGACTCAGCATTTTATTTCATGAGTGCTCAACCTTCTATGTTAATTCCCTCCCTGTTTGGAATGCCTAGAATAATATTTTCTTCCTGTCCTGTCACAGCACTCACTATCAGGGGACATTTGCCTTGCTCTCTTGGCCAGAACTCAGCTCAGGACTATATCTAGGGAGGCCAGGAAATGAAGACTTTTATTCTGAAGGGGCATGGATTCAGCTGACATGCAGGTGGCTTAGCTCCAAAAGGAAGAAGGAAAGGATGTACACAGAAGGGTAGTAGCCACTGTCTCGGGTGTCATGATAAACTCTAGTCAGAGGAGGCCTTGTGAAGGCTGCCTCGGCTCTGCAGCATCCCAAGGCCTCACAGCTACTATGACTCCATGATTCTAGAACCCCACCTGGATGTTCAAGTCTGCCCACATCACCAGTTTCTCTGCTACTGATGGTCTGACCATGGTATGAAGGTATAAGTGAGATGAGAGAGGTTTGGGGGTTCTTAGGGGTGGGGGTTGCTATGAGCCACCTAATGCCTTGTACTAAGAAGGACCTGTGTTGGGTACTGGGAATGCCATGGCAGCTTAGATGGGGCCACTGTGCTCCAGGCAGTCATAGCCTTCCCAAACACAGACCCGCTTTGGTCCCTCTACCACGGATGCCCAATCTGAGGCCCACGGGTGACACACATGCAGCCAAAGATAGCTGCCAATATGGCCCAATACAAAATTGTAAACTTACTTAAAATCTGAAGTTTTTTTGCCTACCTCTCCCCAGTAACTCTACTGCATGGTGTTCTCGAGTGTGAATTTCATAGGTGTCAATGTCCTGTCACAGTGCCAAATGGATTAAGGCACTAGCCATGAAGCCTGACACGTGACTTCTATTCCTGTTCCATTCCCACATGGTGGAAGGAGAGAAACAACTCCAGAAAGCTGCCCTCTTAGTGCCACACACACAGAGCACATACAAACCTACACACACACAACACATACAAACCCCCCCCACACACAGTAGCACATATAAACATACACACACAGTAGCACATACAAACCTATACACACAGCAGTACATGCAAACCTACACACACACACAGCAGTACATGCAAACCTACACACACACACAGCAGCACATACAAGCCTACACACATACACACAGCAGCACATACAAGCCTCCACGTACACACAGCAGCACATGAAAATTTCCACACACACAACAGCAGCAGATGCAAACTCCACCCCCACTTCGTGCCCCAAATAAGAAAAAATTTAAAGGATGGGCATGCCTGCTAAGAGCTATTTGCTTTTCTCCTCTCTGGAAAGAGATACATGTCATTCCTCCCACCCCCTCCAGATCCTGAAGTCAAATGTAGAACACCTTCCCAGAACTCCAGGCAGAGTGAACGACCCCTCAGACTCTCATTCAACTCAACATTGGCCACAGTGGGTTATGGTAGTCTGAGGCCCCGTATGTATCATAAACCCTCAAATACCAAGTCCTGCACTACCTCAGTCTCAAGTCCACGCTCCCACTGCCTTCCAACCATGCCTTTCTCAGATCTGATGGCTTCTTTCTGGCCCTGTGACTCCACAGATAGTGCTCCTCCTGGGACACACCCCCCCCCCACGCCTTACTGACCATGCCCCACCAGCTAGCACCTCCCCGAGCATTTTTTTCCCCTGTCCCTTGAAGATGACCTGAGGCTTCTCACCCCCACTCCAGCCTCTCTGCTTCCTCCATCATCCTCATCTCAGTCATAAGGACCTGCGGCCACCAGAACAGATTGATGTTGCAGCCTCTTGGCCCCGCCTAGTAGAAAGATGAAGACCAGTGAGGGTCTTAAATGATCTCTGTGCTCACGAAGGTTCTGTCACGGTTGCTGGTGTGGACCGGAACCCTTTGCCTGAATACTTTTGGTTTCATCTCCTCCCTCCTGCTTTCTCCAATAGGCTTGCTTGGTGTAGCCAACATAAACACAGGGCATCTCCTTAAATCCAAGTTGCAGATGAATAATGAATAAATGGGGAGGGGTCCAAACATGGCTTGTAGAATATAGGTAACGCAGCTACACTGAAAAAATAGAGCAGTTGTTGCTCTGAAATTCAAATTTAATTTACATTGTGATTTGTGTAGAGTTATGTTTACTTTGTGTTTTCTCTACAACCCTACCCCAACCGCTGCCCAAGTCCCTGACTTCATAAGAAGCCTTTCAAGCACACTTACTGAATGAAGGCTGATTGGAGGAGAAAATGGAAGCCTCAGTGATAAATCAAAGTGGTTTCCCCACCTCGCTTGCTTCCTGCCATTGCTACTAAAATAAAACCAGCAAGAAGCTCTTTTGAAACCTGGCCTCAGTGAGCAACTGTGCCTGTTAGGAGAGACGTCATCATCACTCCAGTGGCCCCAAACACAGCCAAGCTAGGCATTTGCAGGATTTGTATACGTCAGTAATTCTTTTCTATTGCTCAGATCCATCTGGGTTTAGCACATTAGAGCCAATGGCATTCTATAATAATCACGTTATTACTATTATTACCACCGCTGTTGATATTGTTACAGTAGACCACTGTATAGATCACTGTGATTATTTTCCCTGCAGAGAATTGTATGTTCTTGTCAGTGATTTTATTATAAGAATGAAACCCAAACCCTTCCCCAGGGCTTGGAGTGACAGCTTCCTGGAAGCCCCGCCTCATCACCTCACAGTCAGAAGCCAGGGAGAGAGAGATGGTGCTAGGGACTTCTGGGAGACAGAGGTGCAAGGTTTACTCCCCCACCCTCAACATATAATCTAGGGCAGCACTTCCCAGAATGCAGCCTTGGGCTAGCAGTATTGACACCTCCTGGAAACTGGTTTCAGATACACATTCATGGACTCCAAATGGCCAAGCCAGCAGCTAAGGCTCTGCAGGTGGCCAGCTACCTGCTGGTCTGACTGTCTCAAGGTTTGGGACTCATTTAGTTGGATGCCAGAAGACACACGGAATGCTCTGACGACTACAATTCTCCCAGAATCCGGGGGTTGGGAGACAGAGCAAGGGGGTTGGAAGGAAGCCTAGGCACCAGGGGAGAGGTTGGTGGTTCTTGGTGCCAGGGACCCATAGTCCATGTCTTCCTTCAGTCTTCATCTCTACATTGAAAATGAATTTCCATCAGACAAACTGAGCAAGAGCGCCAAGGTCCTGGGGTGGGTTGGAAGATGGCTTTGTGGGGTAAAATGCTTGCCATAAAAGCATGAAGACCTGAGCTCAGAGCTCCAGGAAATACATACACCTGGATGCACTAGCACATGCCTGTAGCCCCAGCATTCTTACAGCAAGATGGGAGACAGACTTAGGGAAATTCTTGAAAGCTTGCAAGCCAGATAGTCTGGGGTACATTGTGGAGAACAAGACACCCTGCCTCAAAAGGTAGAAAGAAAGTCAAGACCAATACTCCAGTCACCCTCTAACCTCCACATATACATCATGGTATACACACTTGGCATCATGGTCTACATCATCATATACATCATGGTACACACAGAGAGACAGATAGACAGAGAAGGAGAGTTTTTTCTTTCAAGGTTCTGACACTTGATAGCAATAGGCGAATTTGAGAAAAACTGGATTCAAAGGTTCGACTGGAATCTATAATAGGAGGTAGCTCAGAACCAGAGAGCAGCCGCTGTTAGACATCAAGGAACCCATTTGTATTTTGCACATCAGGGTTTGAAAGCTAGGACATTTCCGATGGCGAAGGGGGCTGGTCAGAGCTGAACTTGTGAAACAGAGAAGAGCTAAGACCCCAACACCGAGGCTTCAGTGTGGGCTGACTTCCAGCTGCACGGTGGGCCCTGTGGTTACACTGCATACATGGCTTAGCCTTGGCCCTCAGGGTAAAGCTGATTCTCCTGTGATAGGATCCATTCACCCCATATGGGCCAGTAATGATGATAAAATGAAGTCTGGCTTGGTGAACCAGAGTTTATTAGGGTTACTTACAGGGACACGGGTATCTCAAAGGCAGCTAAGTCACTGAAAAGCCTACTCCAGCATGGGTGACAACTCTTGGAATCTGAACACCCACAGCTCCCATCCAATCAGCAGGCAGCTCTGAAGAGCGGTTCCTCTCCCCGGCAACTGATTATTGCTTCTCTTACCTTGAAGAGCGACCTGTAAGCCTTGGAACTTCCCAAGTCCCTAAGGCTTCTAAGGAAGTGTCTTGAGCGCTGTGTGACTTGTGAACTTCCCTTCTCCCCTTCGGGCCAATGGCTGGCTGACTTCCAAGCTTCCTGTTTGCTAAAGTTGAGACTAAAGCCACAGATGGGTACCCTAAGTCTGCTTCCTTGGCAAGGTCTTGTGCCTAGTTTTCCAGTGGGGGTTCGATGTGGCACCAGCTTTTGTCAGGGACATTTCTGAGAGATTTGGGGAAGGGGTGAATGGGGCCAATGGAATAATGGCAAGGGGAGTGCACTGCCCTGACCTTGGCTTGCCTTTCCAGCCTGCGGGATGTGGTCTTGCTAAGAAGGAGAAGGAGAGGCAGGTAGGAAAAAAGAAGAAAAAAATATTCACACCACCCCTTCTTAGCCTCAGTTACCACCTTGCCCTGCCTCAGCCTTGCCTCATGGCATTGGAATGCTCTTCCTTGGAGGAACAGTGAAGGAAGATCAGAGATCACAGCATCCTCTTCACACCAACAGCTTTGGGAGTGGAAGGGGTGGGGCATACCCTCCTGCAGCTCCCTTGCCTCACAAGTAGCAAGGGCTTGTCCCTAGGTACAAAGCAGAATCTCCACAAAGAGCTCAAGCTCCCCCACACACACACCGTGTTTGGATGGGGTGTCTGTAGAGGGCCATTCCTTCAGGGTCAGGTAAGGCAAGAGCCCGTGAATTGACGGCAGTCATGGCGACTACGCCTCTGAGAGTTTGCAGATGGCCTTTCATTCTGTTGCTGTGACAAAATGCTCTGACCAAAAGCCACACTGGAGAGGGAAGGGTTTATCTGGCTTCTCTTTCCGTGTCACAGCCCATCCTCAAGGGAAGCCAAGGCAGGAACCCAAGCAAGAGCTTGGCTCGTAAGCCGTGGGGGAACAATGCTCTGGCTCTTTCTGGCTGCTGTTCAGCTAGCTCTCTTAAACAGCCCAATCCTCAAGACAAGCTCGCACAATGCCCACACTCCAGGCTGATGAAGACAATTGCTCAATTGCGATCCTTTGTCCAGGTGATTCTCGGCTGTGTCAAGTTGACAGTTAATGCTAGCTAGGAGAGCAGACATGGACTGCGTGTGAGAGACTCCAGGAGGAGTCGGGCAGCCTGTCGGTGCTTGAGCATGAATGACTGTTCCACGGGTGTGTGTGGAGAGGTCCCCGTGACCCCGGTTCTTTAGCAGCTCTTTGGCCCCTGGACACAGAGCCATTGACGCCTGCAGAGTGTAGGAACTGACTGTCCTGCTTTTCCTCAGTCTGACTCTCTGGCGGGAGATCGCCTGGGAAGAGCCGTGCTTTTACTTTATGAAGCCCCAGTGTGAGAACTTGTCAAGACTGTCACAGGCAGGCATAGCAGCTTACCCCAGCAATCCCAGAGCTTGGAAGAGTGCCATGAATTCGAGGGTAGCCTGGACGAGGCCAACCTGAACTACAGGAGGAAACTGTCTCAAAAAGCAAGCCAGGCAATGGTGGCTCGTGTCTGTAACCCTAGGACTTGGGAGATGGAGGAATAGGGGTCAAAATGTCAAGGTCAGCCTTGCCTACACAGGGAACCTGATACTTGAGGCCCAGTTCTAAAATTTAACAGCAACAGCTGCAGAAACACAGGTAGATTTTGTTACTATCCATTTCACGCACAGCAGAGCTCTCCGGAGAAACAGAAGACCCTGATGGAAGATGATATGTGTGCGCACACTCCACAGAGGTCAGAAGGCATGGGAGCCACCAGAGCTGCAGGAACAGGCAGCAGTGGGTTCTGGGAACCAACTCTGAAAGAGCAGCAAGTGCTCTTAAGGTCTGAGCCATCTCTCCAGCTCTTGCCCATGCTTTTGGTCTTCAGTACCGCCTCCGGATGGGATGGAGGCAGTTAGCCTAAAAGAGTCCCATGGCACAGTGGAGCCATGGCACCCGTTTTTGAGATATCTCTGGACAGTAGTGAGCTTAAGGAAGAGTATGGGACAACAGTGTCTGGGTTCACATCCCTATGTGACATGTCAGGGCACTAATGGTGTTGGCCCAGACCTTGACCTCCCCATCCCTCCCCACTGCCTGACAGAAGAGAAAGTACCCTCATTTCAGGGCTGGGCTACCCCACCCCCTCTGCTCCCCTCTTATAAACCAGATCTTTCTGCAAGAGAAATCCGAGTGCACTGCTATTGCCAGCTTCTTCTCAGCTCTTGTCAGGCTCTTCTTGGAAGAGGGCTCTCTGAGGGCCCTGAGCTCCCCAAGACCTCCAGAAGACACCTAGGCAGGAGTCCAGGCTTCCCTGACCTCAACCTCTCCCTTTGCCACCCCCTCCAGGTCCCTCGGGGTGGGGACTTCGCCATGCAGGAATTTTCTATCACATCATGAACGCCTTGGAGGAAAATCGGCAAAATTAATTGGAAATTAAAGTCACCAAATGAGCTCTGAATTAAGAAACCATTAACTTCAAATGGCTGCTGGAAGGAGCGGAAGTTAATTACAAAGGCTGCCTGGTTAGTTTGTGTATTTTTTTGCGTTGTGATGATTGTCTTAGATCCTGAGTCCTGCATCTGATTAGCATTCTGAGGCTACCCATGCTGCTTTGATGAGCGGCACGGCCCACCCTCAAGTCCTAGGGCTACTGTCAAGCAGCCAAGAATCCACACCCTGCCTCGGATGGGGGGTCTCCCTGCACTCTGTCTGCCTCGTCCAAGGCAGTGCCTTCCCCGCTGCCCGCTACCTCAGTGCCTCTAAGGAAAGCAGTTGTCAGTAGCACCCCAGGGAGTCCTTGCCCACACATTGTCATTACATAATGGGCACCACCATCCACTTCATTAGGCGCTGCTGGGGACCAAATGGAAGAGGCTCATGGCTTATTAGCCAAAGGGCTGTGGGAGACGTGGGGAGGCTGACTGCCCGCCAAGAGAACCTTCCAGATGTGTTATCCTGACACTTGGCTCTCCCCTGGGAGCCATTTCCAGCTACTGAGATGACCATTACGGTGGATGCTCCAGGAAGGCGGGAGCGGGGAGTGTTTCGCTCATAGTCTCTAACTCAACAAATATTGAATGGGTGAGTAAACTGGAACCATCCCCAAACCTTCATTTGACCGTGAACTGAAGGCTTCTTACCAGTTTGTTTGCAGTAGGTGTACGCCTGCGTGCTTGGGTGTTTGTGTGCGAGAGAGTATGCGTGATATACGCATGTGTGGAGGCCAGAGGTCAGCTTCCGGTGTCCTCCTCTCTCCAGCACCTTATTTTTTGAGGCAAGCTCTCTCTCACTGAACCTGGAGCACACCATTTGGACGAGACTGGCTGGTGAGCGAGCCCTCAGGATCTGGTCTGCCGCCCCTGGCACCTGTGTTGGGATTACAGGTGCGCTCCATCATGCCCAACTTTCGTGTGGATGCTGGGAATTTGAACTTAGGTCCTTTTGCATACAGCAGCGAGCATTTTACCCACCTAGCTCTCCCTCTAGCCCCTGAAGAAACCTGTTCAAATGGTCTTCCAGTTCTGAGAGCTGGGTGTCACGGTTGAAAGACGTGACTGAGGCCATCCCCTCTCCCCACTGGTACCCCGTACTCTGCCTTGCGGGGCTGCCTCCATCCCGCATTCCACACTAGATCCAGAGCAGCTGATCTAAACTGCCCAGCTTACCACATCTTCCCCCCTAAGTACTCTCCCAAGACTCTACTGCCTACTGAGTAAACCCTGTCAGAAAAGGTCCTCAGCCTCTCACTAGAGACCTTAAGAGGTGTCCAGTCTCAAGGGAGTCCCTTACTTCAGGAGCCCTCCTTTGCCACCTGAGCCCATGGTAAACCTAAGGGTGGGATTATTATTATCATCATCATCTGACTTCTTTTGTCATAAATTTATGCCTCCGAATATTTAGACTCCATAGTATCCAGGGGCTTCCTTCTCTTATATTGATCATAATCTCCTTGAGCTACCAGATTCATATTCCCTTAGGGCTCCCATTGAAAACTAAGGAAAGGCCTGAGAACATACAGCTGACATCTAAAGCTCACCTATTGACCAACCAGTAAATCCATAACCTTCTCCCCTTACTCCTCTGCCCCATCGCTGACCATAGCTCTTAATATATCTATGCTTGGTAATTCCCACCCTATCTTTATGAGCATTGATTTTTCTCATCTGGTCCCGTCCCCCTGGCCATAGGAATTTCTGAGAACAGGAGACAAATGCCCCTTCACAGAATGCCAGAAGCTGGCACCGTGCCTCAGTAAATAGGAAATAATGAAATGGTCCTTCCCTGGCAGTCTCCCCCTCCCCCTCGCCCCGGCAGCACCTTATCTCTTCCCTGCATGGCATTAGCTTCTTCACTCACCCATTTATTCATTTATTTGCTCAGCAACTGTTTATTGGCATCGACTATGTGTCAGGTAGGAGGGGAGGAACTGGAGAGAAACCGAGGGAAGGGCAGCCGCTTAGATGGCTTCATTTCTCCATCACACAGTGACTCTGAAGACATGCCTGACTCACTCCCATGATTCCATCGCTTATCTTAATGCTTGGCACATAAAATATTCATTAAGCATCTACTGAATTAATTGGGAATACAACTAATCAGGCTTCATGCCCCTTTAAGCCTGTGGTCTCCCCCTAAACCTGTGTGGTTTTAGAGGACTTGGCATTGCTATAAGGCTGGAGATGGGGGGTAGGGGACACAAAAAGCCAAATTACTTGAGAAGAGGTTTTTATTCAATGACCATGGATGGTCTAAAACATCTCTGCCCTTGAGGAGTTCAAAATCTAAAAGAAAAGGGGGGAGGGATGAGGGAGAAAGAGCTGGAAGGTGGGCAGAACACTGGGGGGGGGGGGATAAGGGCAAGTTTAGAGGGAACAGGGAACATGTGGAAAGGCTCTGGTGGTCCAGATGGGAAGATACATTGGAAGGGGACTTCCCAGAGAAGATTTGGAAAAAAAAAAAGTCTTATATAGCTCAAGCTAGCCATGAACTTGTGGCTAAAATTGGCCATGAACTCTTGACTCCTGGTTTTCTGCCTCCACTTTCCAAGCACTGGGATCACAGAAATGAACTAGTACTTCTGGCTTACTCATTATTGAGGCTCAAACCCAAAGCTCTGTGCTTGCTAGGCAAGTGGTCTAGCAACTGGGCTACACCCCCAGTCCCAGAGGAGAGGATGCTTGGTCTAGACAGTGAGTAGGCAGTGCACAGGGGAGGCCAAGTGAGAAAGGCGAGCGTAAACACTTGGTGGAGTAGGGCTGGGGAGAGTTGTACTGCAAGTTCCACGTTGGCCAAGCTCTGGAGATAAAGGAGAGGGTGGGCTGGTGAGGCTAGAGAGCAGACCAGAGGAAGGATATGTTCTAGTCTGAGAAGGAGCACAAGTTTTATCATATGAGCTGGGAGGAGCCAAAACATTGTCCCAGGCCCTGGAAAAGACAACAGAGGAGAAGATGGCAGCCATGAGGGTGAAATAATGCAATCCCAGCAACACCCGTCTGCCAAGCAGGACTGCTTTCCTAGATAACCATCCCACCGTATGGCTGGGGTTGGCCAATCACAATATCCTCTTCCCTGGCTATTATGGTTGACCAGGATGATCATGTGATCTCATTTGAGTCACTGGGGCTCAGATCTGGTGTGTGTGTGTGTGTGTGTGTGTGTGTATGTGTGTGTGTGTATGTGTGTTTTCATGTCTGTATGCACATATGTGAGCATGCTGTCTTCAATCTTTCACCATCATATTTGAGATAAGGACATTGAACCTGGAGCTCTCTGATTCAGCTGGACTGGCTAGCCCTGAGATTCCTCCTGTCTCCACATTCCCAGAGTTGGCTATGCGCACATAACACTACCCTGGCTTTTACGTGAGTTGCGGGAGATTGAACTCAATTTCTCATGGCTAACACTTCACCGATAGCCATCTCTCCAGCTCCCTCTGGTCTACTGTGTTAGAACCAAGGGGTGTGTCTCTTTCTGTGAGGATACCTGTACTTTTTTGTAGCCCTCTGTTTAAGGTCTGATAAAGATCTGCCTGAACAATGCCAGTACTGAGGAATGAAAAGCCAGGAGCTGACATGTGACTTAATTATGGGCATGAGTCTGTGTTCTCCGAGCAGTGTGATCTAGGTCTGGAATTTTCTGTGGAATTCTTTTTTAAAGCTAATTTGGATCATGTTTCATGTTTCTGTTATTTTCAAGTGAAAAACAAATCCTAAAACACCGAGAAAGGATGCAGAGGTGCTGAAGTATTCTAGAGGAAAATACCAGATGAACTGCTTGTGTTTTCTAGACTAGAGCCTGGGTTGGGGAATTGAAGCAGAAGACTGTGGGCCTACAATGGGGAAAGATCAGAATACATCGCAGAGTTCGTATCTGAGGGGAGCAGTTGAATTTAAAGAGGCAAATTAAAGATGGACCTGGGACCCAAACCCATGGTGGAAGAGGAGAAGTGGCTCCTCCAGCTATCCTCTATCATCAATACGCAGACAACATGGCACAAACTCACACCTACACACAACACACACACACTCCCCGTACACACAGAGAAAGAAACAATCCAACCTTATGGCAAAAAGGAAGATGAAAGGAAGCAGCTATAGGAGGAGCAGGAGGAACCAGGCTCTGCTGCCACACCCAGAAGAAGCAAGGTTATTAATGCCGTAAGGGAAAGGCCTGTGTTACAGGTTTGGACGCTGGTCTTTGTATCTAGGTCCATAAGACAAATGGTGGCGGCAGGGGGTGGGGGGGGCACATGTCATAGATATCTTAGATGCTTTCTGAGTCCCTGACCACTGGACTCCATAGCCAACCCCCTGGGACCATGTAACTTATAAACTTCTTTCTTAAGGGACCTAAAAATAAATGACATCACATACTGGTGTGCCAGGTGGTGTGGCTGGGAGGGTTGCCTGGACAGGTTCTCCAAAATGTCACTTTCGCTCTTGGGAGCTCCTCTTCCTCAACTGTCAAGCGGAAGCACTAATCACCTCCCTGCCTTGCTCCCAGGGTCATTAGGGTGATTGGACAAGACAAGGGACAGAAAAGTGCTGCGCGCAGCAGAAAACTCGGGTGGAAGAACTGAGGCCACGTGTCCGGCTCAGCCCCACCTGCCATGACTCTCATCCCTTGCTTCCTGATTGTTAAAAAATAATCACCTTTTCCTTCCCAAGCAATGAGGAAAAGTGCCAAAAGGAGTTTCACGCCCACCATTGTGGGTGTTATTGACGGCTCAGCCAGCCTGTCCCCTCCTCCAGTCCCTTCTCCACTCACAGAACCACACATTCTGTGTCTCACCTGTGGACCAGGGACCACACATGGCTAAAGATAGCTATGGATATGGCCCCATGAAAAATCCTAAATTTATTTGAAAACATTGTGAGCCAGGCGGTGGTGGCGCACGCCTTTATTCCCAGCACTCGGGAGGCAGAGGCAGGCAGATCTCTGTGAGTTCAAGGCCAGCCTGGTCTACAAGAGCTAGTTCCAGGACAGGAACCAAAAAAGCTAAGGAGAAACCCTGTCTCAAAAATTCAAAAAAAAAAAAGAAAGAAAGAAAGAAAGAAAGAAAGAAAGAAAAAAAAAAAAAACACGGTGCTATCATGGTGAAAGTCTGGACACACCTGAGGTCCAGACCATGTGCATGCACAATTGTCTTCCAGGAAGGCAAAGGTTTTCACTCAAACAGCCACAGCTATCCCTTCCCTCGCCAATTAGTTTAGGAAGCGGTACTGGTTTGTTTTAAATGTATATTATATGTATTTATTTTGTCTGCCTGTGGGGGTACCTGTGCACACATACAACAACACACATGCGGAACTCACCTTGCAGGAGTCAGTTCTCTCCTCCCACCGAGTAGGCCGTAGGGACTGAACTTGTGTGGTCAGGTAGGTGACAGGTGCTTTTGCCTGTTGGGCCATCTCACCAGCCCCGAGAAAGGCCACTTGAACCATTTTTGCAGATGAGATTCGAGAGATAGACATCTGGGAGGCAGGAATAACGATCTCACATCGATCACAAACACTGACAAGGCAAACACAGGAACTGCCGCATCTCACTAGAATAATGTCAAGCCGAGGGTGGGGAAGAGAGCTTGGCCTGATTCATAGCACCTGGAGCTGGGCCTCGTTAGCTAAGTCACTAAGCTCCTTGCTCAGATGTGTCAACTGACTGTCACAGGTGACTGAGGGGGCTGGAAAACCCCGCAGCATCAGCAGTTCCCAGTTCCGCTTCTCAGCCTCCGCCACCGTGTCCTCCATCCTCCTTCGTGACTTCACTTGAATGCTCCACAGGCCTGAGCGCATCTTCTACCAATGCTGGAAGGCAGAAGTCTGAGATGGAGTGGGAGAGGGCTGGCCAGGAAATGTGGTCCTGCCTACCCTCTCTCAGAGGCTTCCGCTGCACATACAGGCTTCTCCCACAGATCTCCGGCATTTTAAAGGAAATATTTACTCTCACTTGGACCAAGAATGGAGGAAGGAACTGTGACTCCGAGGGAACATGCCTAAGGGGAGCTGGAGTTAGAACTCCTACTTGGGAACACAGAGCCAGAGTCTGAACCCTTAGATTTGATAACACAGCTTGGGTCTGAGATAGAAAGACAGAGAGCTCTCCCGGGGCAATGGGCACTCAAAAGTATAGGCATGGCTGCGTCAGACATGAGAGGTGCAAAACTCCTCCTTGGGGAAAACTGGAGCACAGGATCAGAAGCCCTAACTGGGAAAGCGGAGGCATGAGACATGGCTTACAAAGGTGACAAGGACCTTGAACCTCATCTTCAGTATCTCAGTGTAATCTCCCAAGAGGCAGGGGTCAAAGGTTGAAGTCAGACTAAGGACTTCAAGGAGGAAATGAGGTAATGAGAGAAGGAGCCTGGTGGCTGAATCCTGTGTAACCCAGGCTCATTTTGTTGCTATACACACACACACACACACACACACTTCTTTAAATTGGTTTGCATGTTGTTATATTGTTCATCTAAACACACATGTGAGGTTGTACATATGTATGCATATATGCGTGGAGGCCAGAGATTGGCACTGGGTGTTTTCCTCAATTGCTTATCACTTTGTGTTTTGAGGCAAAGTCTCTCCCTGGACCTGGAACTCACTGCTTCTGCTAGGCTAGCTAACCAGATAGCCCGAGGTCTCTGCCTGCCTTTGCCTCTCCAAGCTAGCGTTGCAGACAAATGTGTACTGCTGCATCTTCCTGCCTCGTGGGTATTGGGGATCCAAACTCGGATCTTTCATACTTTCATGACAAGCACTTTATGCACTGAATTATTTTCCCAGCCCCAAGACATAAGCTTTCTGCTCCATCCCCAGCCCATCCTCTGATTGCAGACCTGAATGCATGGGGAAGTTGCAGAATCCCCAAGGAAGAGCTGCAGGCGTGGCCTAGAGGCTGAGCGCTCTAACCTTCTAACCCAAAGACTTCCTACCACCTGACTCACTCATTCTTGCCACCACATAGCCCACACCCAATTCAGCCTGTCTCTGAGCCTACGAGCCTTCTAACCACTCCCTCATCCTGGAGTGTCTTCCTCCTCCATCTGTTGCCCTCACTCATTTCCACCACTGTTAAAATGTTTAACGGCTCTCCATTACCTTCAGGGTGAAGCCTAAGGGCTGGAGAGATAGCTCACTCGGTAAAGTGCTTTCTATGCAAGTCCAGGAGTCTGAATTCAATCCCTAGAACACGATTTTTTGGATTTTGGTTTTTGTTTTAAGCCAAATATGGTGGCCTATGTTTGTAATCCCAGCTATGGAAAGACAGAGTCAAGCAGATAGATCCCAGGGCTTCCAGGCTGGCTAGCACGCATGCTTGGTTAGTATTAGACCAGTGAAATGACCCTGTCTCAAAAACCAACGTTGCTAGCACCTGAAGAATGGTACTCAAGATTGGCCTCTGGCCTAGAGCCCTGCCCCCGCCACCACACACACTAACGACGAAGTCCAATCCAGCATCCTCGCCACCACCTGGTGCTCAGTATCATCCTGCCAAGTTCCTTCTCAGGCGTCCCACTCGCTCGGCTCCTTGAATTTAAACATTGACCATGTTGCACTTCCTTCGGGTTCTCAAGAGCCCAGGTTCTCCTTCACAGCTATCTGTTCCTAGTGTGCTTTCTGCCTGCCCCAAACAGTCTCACACACTCTGCCTCTCTTCACCTCTCCCACTGCCCCCATACCTGCCTGGCAACCCTGTCCATCATATGGAAAGCCGGCTATGATGCCCTGGCTTAGGCCCCTCCTTTCCTTGGGATTCCCATAGCTCCCCACACTCCTTGAGCTTGTCACAGTGTCCAGCCATGGGCCTCTTTACCTGTCTATGCCCCATTCCCTGACACACACACTTTTGGGCTTCTCCAGCATTAAGGTCAATCACAAAAACTTCCCAATATTTGACAATGTTTGTTCTACAAAATGGTCAACTTCATACAATTCAATTGAACACAAGGACCATGAGTACTTTGCTGCCTGTTGGAGTCCAGTACTCTATGCAAAGTCCAGAGCACAGGGGTGCGTCAGTAAGCATCTATCTTTTTTACTGTGATGTCAACTTGAGGAGGGCTTCATACCTCAAGAAACTCTTTAGTGATCAAACTAGGGGAGTCTGAGCAAGCATCTCCTGTGCCATCAGAAGCAGCTGCATCTACTTGGCACTGGCCACAAACACCAGACCAATTGTCTTCCTGGGCTAACTTAGTCTCCAGCTTTCACCAGCCCAAGATAGACTCCAGTTAGGTCTGTGGCATGTTCTCAAACTGGGGTGTCTAGGGTCAAACCGAAGACCCCCAATACACAGCCCCTGTCTCAGGTAGGTCACCTCTTCTTTGCACCTACCCTTTCTGGGGCATCCCAACGGAGGAAGGACACACAAGTAAGAGGATGGTTTGCGGTGACAGCCCCAGGGAACTGTGCTTCCTTTAGATCTGGGGGAGAAAGAAAGAACCGATGTTTGAAAAAATATGTTTGGCAGTGTTGTCAAGTAAGAGAGCAGGCCACTTTTACAGTTCTGTAGCAGTTTAAGACCAAGGCCCCTGGAAGTCTGAACTTGGTGGCGGCCTTGATAGTGAACCAGAGAGACTTTTCTCAGACAGACGTGTCAGGTGATGGAGCTCACCGGCTATAGACAGTCAGAGCTGAGAGGGATGGGAAGCCAAAATAGAACCTGGGAAAAGGGAGAAGCTGAATTGATAGCAGAATGGCAGGGATTTTATTGGTCCTGGAAGAAGATAAGAAAGAAGAAGAAGGAAAAGAAAGCAGATAGCCAGAGGTAAGAGGCAAATGGAGAAAGGGAAGACAGAGGAACACAGAAATGCAGGTGAGACCGTAGGAGCCTGTTTTGTGGAGCAGCTACAGGGCAGAAAACAGTCGGTAACCAGAGGCCAAGCTGGTACTGCAAGGAGTTCCATTCCTGCTGGGTGCTGGAGGGAGCCTGGAACCCTGACGCATCTGACTTAATCCCAGAGATTACTCCTAGAGAATAATCCGGAGGTTGGCTGGAGCTAGACCCTAGCCTGAGCATTGTACAAGCTGCTCTGAGCATTGTAGGCTAGGTGCCTCCTCTCCCCAACCAAGGAAGAAGCTAGGGTGTGCCATGAGGACTCTTCGGAGGGCCCTTCCCTTTTGGTTATGAGACTCTCTCCCCAGGACCCTCATCTCCTGGCTCACCTTTCTACCAGCTCAGGGGAGCCCCTGTGGTGGGGCGGGGAGGGAGGGGGACTTTGCTTAGGAGGGAAAGATGTTTCTTTCCTTCATGTTTGGAAAGTATAACTCCTGCTAGTGACTGGTGTTAGTAGGCCTTTACTCTCAGGAAGGCAACAGGAAGGGTCCTCCAGCCTAGGCAACACCGAGAAAAAGAAGCTTGTCTGTGCAGGTCAGATGAAGCCACTGACCATCTGAACTCTAGTATCTAACCCAGAAAGACCGCTGTCTGGGATCAGAGGACAATACTTGAGAAATCAGCCAGACATAAGAGCCGAGCAAGCAGGGTGCGTGTTCTTTGCCTTCCAAAGAATGCTCTATAGCAGCCATGCTTTGGTTTTTGAATGTGTGGATGTATTGAGTATATAGCAAGCAAAAGTGAGAGAATGAAGAGCAAGGAGCAAATGGAAGCAACAAATAGCAAAGCTCCATCAAATCGGGCACTCCAAACATCCCCAGAGACCAACAGGAGAGGCTGGGGCAGTCAGTTCCCAGTTGAGCTTTCTTGCCGTGGATGAGCTTCTAGCTTCCCATTCCCCTATAGTCAGTTATACCACGGGATAAATAATAGTAAACTCTGACGGAAATGGTTTGTCTTCTAGCCCATTTTAAGGACACACACACACACACACACACACACACACACACACAAAATGTGTCCTTAAATGTTTTTGTTCTTGGGTTGTTTATCTGTTCTTTTCCTCCTTGTCCCAGAGTTAGTGGGGCTAGATAAGAAGGAGTCTTAGAGAATACTAAAGCAAGCACACTTGGCTCTGAAACGGGGATACCCAGAACCACCTTCTCGGAGAACCCTTACAACGCACAACACGTTAGCAACACAGTGTATATTCCAGGGTGAGACACAGAGAGAACAAAAAAGACACAGCTGAACCCCAGTGCCTTGGTTTAGAACAGGCAGCTGCCAACATCAGCGTTGATATCTGGGCTAAAGTCACCAGAAAAAACCTCAGCTGACAACTTGGGAGAGGCAGCTTCCAGGAAAGATAGGTCAGTAATGACCCTTCAGGGCTGAGGGCTTGCTGTACTATTGGTGATTTTCCAGTCTTGACCCTAGACTGATGCAGGAAAACCAAGAAATGATATATACTGTGCCAGGGCCAGACTGGCCTGGCCACTAAGATGGAGCAGACTCTTTTTCAAGGTGGAGACAGGCACAGGCTCTGACAAACAGGGCCACACCTGGTGATGTTCACCGTCTGCGGGTGAGCCTCTCTTGCCAGGGCCTGGAAAGCCTCATCCATCCCTGGTCCCGGCATTCCAGATTGGAGCTGGATATAGCGTGTGCCAGGAACCCCTCCCTTATCCTGGAGCCACTGAGTGGATGTTTATCAGGAGCTTCTCTGCTCCACCCTCCTTTGATACATGTTCCCATGAGTCCTGTTTCCTCCAGGACCTGAGAGGCATTGCCTTTTAGAGGTTTTGTGCTGGAAAGTAATGGAAACTCAATTTGAACCAATTAGGGCCCCAAAGGAATGTCAGTAGATCACAAAGTCAAATGATGGAGAAGACCAGGGGCAATAGTGACATCAGAAGTGAGACTTCTAAGCCTCAAACCTCCGTTGAATTTTCTTGCTGAGTCCTTGAAGCTATTGGCTCCTTTATTCCTTAGAGCTTCCCTTATATGCCAACATGGAGCCCCCTGGCTGGCACTGGGCAGCTTCTACTCAGGATTGCCTGCACAGAAGGGAATGTTTTCTAGGCTCTTAGAGGTTTCAATCCCAGAAAGGATGCTCTCTGTGGAGGCTTGGAACACAGCTAGCACCCCCTGCCAGGAAACTCCATCTCCAAATTGAAAGAAGGGCTGGGCAGGTCCTGCTATCATCCTCAGCGCCTTCCTGCACCTCTGGGCTCACAGCAGCTGGAGGTTGTAGCTGTATCAGTGAGGAAAGGGTCCAAGTGACATCCTGAAGCCGTCACTACTCCGGCCGTATCAGATCCACTCTCAGAGCGTCTCTGGCATTTACGTCCCCTTACCATCCCTTCCCCACACTGCTACCACTCCAGCCCCCTCACCCACCCTGGGCTGCAGACAGGTGAGTTCATGCAGAGCGCTTCTAAGGATGGTCTCAGAAGCTAGCTCATCTGGGTTCAGATCCTAACCTCACCATCTACTCTGTGGTCTGGGTGACCCTGGACTTTGGGTTGTTTGACTTCCCCGAGCCTTGGTTGTTTTAAACAAAATCAGCCATGCACACACCCTGGATCAGAGCCTGGCTTCCTATTGAATCCTCAGGAAGTGTGAGCAGCTCTCTTGGCCTGTAGGTTTTGATTGGCAGCCTCATACCTGTGAAGGTATGACGCCCTCTCATCCAGATACTACTTCTGCTGCTCTCCCCCAACGATACATTTCACCACTACGCGGACTACCCTCCAGTCCCATTGAACCGCTCAACACCCCATAAGAGGAAATGTACCTGCCCGTTTGGTTCACAGGCCTGGGGCTGATTTTCCACTGGCAAGTCTTGTCTCCAGAGCACTGTGGCTGACGTCTAGGCACACTGGGACATGCCTGACTCCTTCTTTGGCAAGACAGACAGGTCAGTGGAAAGAGGACACTGTCTCTGATGTTGAGGAACGGAACTGGTGGGAGTCACTGAAGCTAAGCAAGCACAGCCCTTCTTCCACGCTTGTCCTGGACCTGTGACATCCCACATTCACCCCCAAGAAATAATGTGCACATCGCAGCCATGCACAGCCTGACAGGGGGTGAGTGCCAATCAGCATCTGTTGGCTAAGTGATACCCTGCCTTCTGACCCTGAGCAGGGGACATGCTCAACCATCTGCAGAGGTTTGAAACTGGGAGGGGAGGGATGGGAAGGCAGGATGACAGACACATAGGCGGAGTCCAGATTCCCCAAATTTAATTCTAGACTCATGTCTAATATATCATCTCCCTCTGGCCCTGGGACTGAGTCCCTAGGCCTGTCCCTGCCTAATATCCTCTCTTCTTGAATCTGTCTTAGCTGAGGTAGTGCCCAAGGCTGAGGTGACTGTGCAGGCAGGAGCAAGAGCTAGAGGAGTTTGAATAAGACAAACACAGATTAGTCAAGGTCTGTCAGACCCAATTACATCTCCATGGAGCCCACTGAGAAATTATTCAGTTCCCAGGTCCCTCCGACTGAAGCATGCCAGCCGCTACTTCTCTTGGCTTCTGGCCACAGAGGGAAACAAGAGTGCCCCTCCCAGTCATTGAGTCAGCCTAGGATCAGAGGTGGTACCTACAGATCTTTGGACACTGTAAAGGAGCACGGATAAAGGGGCTGTTACATTTCCCTCCTAACCTAGGATGGAGGAGCAAAAGGGGCAAAGAGTAGGCTGGGGTCATTCATGCTCCTTGACCCAAATCTGACTTTTTCCAGCAACTGGAAGGTTGGTAAAAGCAGAGTAATGGTCTGGGAAAACGTCAGAACTGTTGTGTTGTGCGTACGTGTGTGTGTGTGCGTGTGTATGTGTGCATGCATGTGCGTGTGTGTGTGTGTGTGTGTATGTGTGTGTGCAGTGGAGAAGATTCCTGGAGAGGGTACAGTGAAGGAGCCTCCTTGCATACACACTCCTGAGCTAACCCTCCTCATCCTTCTATCTTGAGAACTCCTATCTATCCTAGCAAAGAGTGAGGCCAGATAATTCCAAACACCAAGTCTATTTAACTTGGGGCCTCATTACAGAATTATTTTTTCCATCAGAAAATTTGCTGAGGCAAAATGATGTTTGGTGTTAGCAAATATTGAGCCAGTCGGCTTCCTCAGGGTTCCTACTGGAGGGAGGGTGCTGGGGAACTATGGGCCTTGCAATGGCAGGAGAGCTCTGTTGTGACTGCCCATCTGAGAAGACCCTACACCTCTCTGCTTTGGCCTAAGCTAAGTCCTCTGCCTGGAATGTTCTAGGATGTTCTCCTGCCCCTTGTCAACCTGGCAAAGGCCTACACCTTCCACTTTTGATCTTATCACTCCTGGGCACTGAACTTTATATGCAGCAATGATCCTGTTCCTTCCATGTGAAGTAGGTGTCTCCCACACAGAGGTTTGCTCAATCCTCCAGCCCCAGGATCTACACCCCCAAAGTTTTCTTGTTGTTGCCTGTTTAATTCATGTGCTTTCACCGCCTACTGTGTGCCAGACCACTTATGAGGAGTCCTTTTCACTGATTAAGCTGGTTTACAGGATCAATTCCAAATTAAACCTTTGGTTTCTGAGACAGTGCTTCCTGTAATCCCTTGCTGTCCTCAAACTTATTTAGTTAAAATTGACCTTGAACTTCCTGTCCCCCGGCTTTCACTTCCTGAGTGATAGGATTACAAGCAATGCAATAACTCCCAGTTTGTGTAGTGCTGGGTACCCAATGCAGGGCCTCGTGCATGCCAGGGAGGCATTCTACAGAATGAGTTGCATTCTCGAGAGGCCTTCTGAACTTATAGAGACTGTAACTCACACTGCCCAGGAAGTGAGGTGGACAATGGACTCTTGTCTGACACCAGAGCCCAAGGTGAAGCTCGGTTATGCTGTCTGAGTCTAGAATCTAGACACTCAGGAGGCCTGAGTCCCTACATTGTGTTCTGGCCCAATGCCTCTGTTCTCCATCCATGAAACTGGAGGGCAGGCAGAGCTGGAATTAAAAGTCTACAAACAGCCCCTGCCCACTCCCCAGCAGACCTCCCACTGTGATTTTAGGAATCCACCAGGCATGCCTATTTGTTCCTGGCAGTTTGAAGCAAGAGACTACTCCTGAAACTGAGATCTCAGACACTAGGGTTCAGGGCCCTCCTGTACAGGCAGCTCTGTGTGCTGTACCATACCCAAACTGGGGGTCTGATGTCCTTAGCCAATGAGAGCCAGCTGAGGTGGGTAGGAGCAATTGCTGGGTCCCAGGCCTGACGCAGAGGGGCTTCTCCATATCTGAAGGTTTGTCACCCCAAGAGTCACTGACACTGAAGCAGAACCCATCAGCTTCCCCCTTGCCCTCCAGGGAAACTCAAGCCAAGGGTCTCCTGCTGGGCAGGAGGATCATAAGGAAAGCCACGCCCTGGATGCTGGCTGCCTGAGTGCCCAGCTGTACCCACATCACACACACACACCCGGACATTCCCAGAGAGGCTTACCTACACTATCCAGACTCAGAACAAAACAGCCCTGTAGGAATGAATCAATAGCCTTGAGCCACCTCAGCTCGGATGCTGTCTCCCCACTGCCTTCCCTCCCCTGGATTCCTAGTGCCTCTCCTTGAGGCCGCTCCCTTTCTCTCCCTCCCTCGCTTGTTCTTCTCTCTCTTTTTCTCTCTCTCCCACACAGCTGCCTCTTAAGAATGCCAGATGATGGTGCCTCACTGCTCTGTAGTCCCAAAGCCCCAGAAGGCCATAGGGTTGCGGTTTTTCTGTTTTCTTTTCTCCAGTAGTGAAAATTCTTACTGGAAGTGGACAGCCCTATTCAGGGTCCCCCCCAGCCTCCTTCTACAAAGACTGCGCCCTTCTCTCCTCCTTTCACCTCCACTGAAGGTTTACATGCATACGCATGCATCAGGCATACATGCACGAATGTCCACATCACCTCTCCCTACCTGATTAGAACATATGGCTTAGGGATGTGTTCAGGAGGTGGGAAGGTGGGCGGCCCTTTCGCAGACAAGGTGGGTAGCTCGGCAAAGGAAGGATGGTAAGCTGGAGACGAACGGAAAGGGAAGATGGAAGTGTCTTCCACTGTCAGTGTGTAAGGGTACCGTTGTGTACCAGTGCAGGCTGAGCTGATGACATCGCAAGAGGTGCATGCATTTAAATCTAGAGGTCACCACACATCCATCTCTGGTTAAACTTGGGAAGTACCCATGATCTGGGTAATAGCCTCGAAGCTTGGGGGTAGCACCATTCCCTAAAGACATAAATGCCACAGAAGACGAGGCATTATCTGGACGAGAATCAACAAAATTATATAAAGGCCAGGGAAGTAAGGATTTTAGGTGTCCCAAGCTAAAGAGTCTGTTGCAGTGACTCAATTCTGCAATTGTTTCATCAATCTTTCAGAGATGATATGAGATGGGTGAGTGTGCCTATATACCATAAAACTTTATTTGGGGGCACTGAAATTTGAATGCCATAAAATTATCTTACGTCATGAAATATTATTCTTCTTTTTGACTTTTCCTTCAATCATTTAAAAATATAAAAACCATTCTTCATTCACAGGCTGTATAAAAATGGGCAGTGGGAGCCTCTGCTTTCTGGCCCCTGAGCCAGTGGGGATCCGAGGCAGAACTGGGCCTCCGCATGATATATAAGCTGTCAGATAGCAAACTCCTAGTCCTCTGCTTCAAGTCCCGCAAGGCGCGTTTTCTCTCTAGGGAGAGAGGCCAGAGCTAGGCGCACACCAGCATCCAGGGCCCTCAGAAGTTCTAGTTCTTGCGAAACACTAGCCCAGCATTTTGATGGTAATTCACTTCCCATGTAGCCTGCCTACTGGGAGAGATGCTGTTCTGCCAAGACAAACATCCGCTGCACTTGAGTAGCATCTTATTATAAATTAATAAATTGGCATCGGGCGCGTATATAAATATCAGTCCCCGTGAGCTCGGTACATGCGTCTGCCACAGGAAGATGAATCTGCTTAGCACCCAGCTCACACTGCAGCTTCCCAAGCCTCCGAGTCTAGCAGGCAGGCTCGCTGCACTTTCTTTAGGCCGAGGCTGTCTTTAAAGGATTCCAGGCTGCCTGATGACTGCTGGGGGTGAATCTCTCTCTGCCTCCACTGCCCAACTTGCTGTTATGTAGGGGTAGACTTGGTGCTTGGGTGTGAACAAAAGTATCGGGGGGGGGAGGGGGATAGGTGGATAAACAAAGGGGTAGATTCGTCTAAGGGAGACGGGTGGGTGGCAGGGATGGGTGACTATAATCAGTATGTCTGTGCACACTGGGAAGAGTGGCTTTGGTGGACACAGCAGGTGACAGGATAGGCACGTATGTCCTGAGGTGGAAAGAGATAAGAGCTAGCTTGTGTTAAGTGCCCAGTACGCGGCAGCTTTAAGGCATGGTGCCAGTTCTGACTCACTTCCCCCCTTTCTTCATGCTCTCATGAGCTTGACCCTTCCAGGCCTGACTCAGGCCCTCCCTGACTCAGTTATTAATTAAAAGACAACCCTCCTTGTCTTGGCCTTTCAGGAGCAGCTGGGCATGCCCACCCAAGTGCGGAAGCCTCCAGTCTTTATTTATGATGGGTGCTGAGTGTTCTGCCCCGAATCCCACTTGCAGGGCCAGAACTCTGCACAGGAGAGAGTTCCCTGTGGCTTAGGCTTCCAGAATGGAGTCCCAGCCTACTGCTACCCTTCACCCCTCCCTTCGGCTTTCCTAACGGTGCTTCTGACCTAGTACGAGTCGCAATGACTGCTCCTGCCGCCCTCCCTGATTGCCACCAGTGGGGACCACATAACTACGTGATGATATGGCTATGCATGTGTGGGTCATCTTTTCATACAGAGATGTGGAAGGTGGAGTGTGTGTGTGTGTGTGTGTGTGTGTGTGTGTGTGTGTGGTGTTGGGGGCTGCTCTGAGGCCTCCCCACCTCCCTTCCGTCTCCTCTTGGAGCTGAGCCAAACTGAGCCTCTATAGGTGCTGAGCAGCGACTAGCAGGGCTGATTGCTCCATCTTAAATGAGGAACTCGCTTAATTCTCCCAGCACAGCTTCCACGGGCGGATGCGCTGAGGGAACGCGGCAGGCCCGTTGGAGGAGGCGAACGGCTGGAAAATAAACACCCAGCCCAGCTATTATTACTTTTTGTTGTTGTTCATTTATCCCCTGCTTGGCTTCTGATAGGCTCCAGGATGGCTAAATAAAGCCAGGAATTGACTCTCCTCTCTTCAGCACGCCATCTTCAGCGAGGGAGAGCTCGGTCTGCGGCATAAATTAGCGGAAGCCGGAGTGTAAAAATATGATTCTGCGAACAAACAAAAGCCTCCAGTCATGAGACCCACGGTGCCTGAGCCGTTCCCACTGCCGTCAGCTCTGTTTCCAAGCAATTAAAAGGCAGGGGGGGGAGAGAGATCGGCAGGCCTCTGGTGGGCAGGAGGGAGGTGGGTAGCAGCCTGCACATCCTCCTGGGCCCCACTGCCACCCTTCAGCTCCTCTAAGGTAGTGCTGGTGTCTGCTCCCAAGGTGCTGGAGCACCTCCAGGCTCGCCTCTGCTATTTTGCCTCATGTTCTTCATCTTTAGCAGAAGCATAATAGCAGGGTGCAGTGGTTCATGCCTGTCACCCCAACATCGAGAGAAGCAGAGGTAAGAGGACTACTCCATTATTGGGGCTAGCCTGGCCTACATAGTGAGTACCAGACTAGCTTGAATGGTACAGAGAGACCCTGTTTCAAAAATCAAAAACAAAACAAAGCACAATAACTCCTGGTAATTTCTTTATGAATCTATCAAAAAGTTTAAAGGGGGAAGGGAGAGATAAGTTAAGGGCAATTACTCAGACTTATAACAAGGCAGAGCTGGCTAGAAAGTGTGTCCTAATTGAGACTCCCAAGCCTTCATGTCTAAATCTCTATACACACCCATTCTGCAGGTGCCAAAACTGAGTCTCGAGACCTGAAGAGATAGTTCAGCAGTTAAGAACAATTGCTGCTCCTACAGAGGACCCAGGTGTGGTTCCCAACACTCACATGGCAGCTCACAACTATCTATTACTCCAATTCCAGAGGATCAGATCTCTCTTCTGACCTACAAAAGCACCAGGCACACACACGGCACACATATGCATGCAGGTAAACACATATATACATGAAAAAAAATAAAGAGAGTCTCAAGGCAGCTAGCCCTATCCCAAGGTCACGGGAACAATTAAGCCCATGCACAGACTAAGAAGCACAGCCACCCTTATATTTCGGAGGGCTACTCAGTGAATGGAACCAGATGACTGAGATTCACTGAGCCATGGGCTGAGCAGGTAGGTGGGCCAGTGTACTGCTGACCTGGGCCTGGTTTGGCCAACTCATCTCTGTAACAGAGGCTCCCAGCCCAGCGCCTGACATCACAGTTTGCGTTAACCTGGCTCTCTTCAGTTCTTTGGACTTTTAAACAAAGGATTTAGGGCCCATGATGAATGCCCCTTGCTAGACACTGGGGACTCTGGCAATAGATGGCAAGACATGATCTCTGACTCCAAAGTCTGGTGCTGGCAACCTTCAGGATTTAGGTTTGGCTAACAGTATTTCTTTAGCCTGGAATCCCAGATGAGAGAGAACAGAGCTGGCCCTGACCATGCATCAGCCTGGCGGACCATGCCCATTCTATGCTGCCAGTCCAGCTGGCTCTGAGGAGCCTCCTATCTGTGCCAGCAGACTGCAACAGAAGAAACAGGCTCCAGGTCCTCCTGCAGTGCACCAAGCCAGATGCAGTGTAACACAGCGCCTGTTGGGAAAGGCTATGGAGAAGAAAGCATGGGGAGGGGACAGGTTGCTGGTGTTAAATCAAATGGTCTAGTTTTATATTCAAATGCCCTTCTTGTGACAGTCAGGGGCACCAAGATTCAAAATGGTTAATCAATTTGTCCAGGGTCACACAATGAGGAAGAGAGGAGTAAAAATTTAAGCCAAGTTATTTTCATGGGGGTGAGAGTGACTGCCATAGCCACCAGGCGACCATTGCTCCACATTATAGTTCAAGAGACCAACATCCATCCAGGCAGGAGTCCCACGGGGAGGCCAGCTGAGGGAGGGACCACCTTACCATGGCAGTTAGGATGACTTTGTGTAGGAGGCAGCAATCCTGGGGGCTGCTAAGGGCAATGAGATTGACCCTGCCTCCTGCTTCCTCTCCACAGCCTGGAGGGAACATGCCATGTTCTCTTAGCCAATCCCTGCCTTCTGGCTGACATCTTGGAAACCACAGAAAAATCACAAGGCCCTTTTTGTATCAGTCTATGTCAGGCCCATAGCCAGCCTGAAGCTGGGGCCATGCCCACCTACCTAGGAGTCTCTGGCCCTAAGTTCTGGGTATCAGCCTTTTGGCCCAGATGAAAGACTCCACGGGTCAGGGGAAGAGTTTGACTGAAGAAAATGGAAAGAGAGAGAATCGATTTTGTTTTCCAGTTACACAGTTGTAAACATAAACTGAAAGATGGATCTCTTCCTTTATGGGAGACGATCAAATACACAATGCAAGTTTATGGAGGGAATTTGTCTGCTAGAGCAGGATATTTCCCTCCAACAGAGAGTCTGCAACCACTTCATTCTACAGAAAAGTGATCGAGTGGGAAAGGAAGGGAGGGCGAGAGACCCGAGGTTTCACTCATTGCAGGCTAAGAGACCAGGAGGAGGCATACCACTCCTCCATGTTTTTTATCCACCCTGGAGATCTAGGGCTGTCTGAGACTAGCCCAGAGCCAACTTTGGACTGCCAAGATCTGGGCCAGGTGGTCACCACATCCTAAGTGTTTTGGTGCAGTTTCTCTGGGCATCTTAGTGCCAACTTCTGCGCGAGAGCCAAGGATACAGATGGATGGTACCTGATTGGCGGTCTCGAGGCGCCAGTCAGTCAGCAGAGAGGAAGATGTCTGAACATGTGATGCTGCCCATGAGCCAAATGATGAGAGTGTAGGGGTGTCTCCTCTTCCCTCTGCTGTGTCTTCTGTCCCCACTGGGCTCCAGGGGACCCCGCCAGGATGCTTGCCCACCAGTCACTAAAGCAGGGCCTCCCATGGCATCAGCATGCCCCAAATTGGATTGTAGGAACTATATGCTATGCCCGTTATGGTACTGTGCACCTGTTATCCTAGCACATGGGAGGCTGAGGCAGAAGCTCCAGAGCAGCCCGGAGGCCACATCTCACTTGAGGAAGACAGAGAGAAAGGTTGCTGGGCTCCCTCTCCTAGGAACTTCCTCTGTGTCCTCCCTAGACCGATTGAAGAAAACAACAGCAAGGCTTTGCGTACTGATGGTCTTGGGGTAGAGCTCAGCCTGCTGCTACAGACGTGACCCTGGATGAGTCAATCTCTTAGAACCTGTTTTCTTCGCTCACGTGGAGGAGCTGTGGGAATTAAATGAGGTCGTGTCTGGAAGGAGATCCAAGAAGAGAAATAGGAACCACTATTTTGTATGATTTTTTTTCTCTCTCTCTCTAAACAGACTGACGATTCCTTGAAGGCGAGGCCCTTCTTTATTTTTTCCTGTCTCCCCCACAACACCAGCATGAAGCTGGTCACAGAGGACGCTCTCCCTGGATAATGCCTTGGGGATTGGCCTGGTCTTGGATCAAAAGAGCTTTGAGTGGCCCGGGGATGGGTTTTTCTCTGAGGGTACCATGGACTACAGTGAGCTGACCTGGTACCGTGCATCCTGGCAGAAGGACAAGCTTCCCAAGCTCAGAGGGCATTTAGACCAGAACCTGGAAGATGGAGACCATTATCTATGAAGCTATGCCCACCTTCCTGAAAGATGCAGGGAAGGCAGCCTTTAGGGGCTTCCACTAGCCCAGGGTTCTGTTTAAATAACGGGAAAAATTTTGGCTTCCTCTCTGAGCCCAACTGCATCTGGCATCTGGCAGCTCAAAGTGGAGTGACTCACGAGATCCTTAGATTCAAGGAAGTGGGGAAGAAGGAGAAGCCTTCCAGAGGAAAGAGGGGGAGCAAGCAAGCGGGGGTGCAGTCACTTTCTCAGACAAAAGAATCGCCGAGTGGGGAGGTGGAGTGGCCTATGTCCAAGGGCCAAGTCAATGAGTTACCCAGGCGTCGGCCTCAGTGACAGCACTAAGTTAACTAGAGAGACTTGGGCTCCAGCAGCCCTGCAGTAGCTGAAGTGGGCCCCTTAACAGTGTCTCCCCAGTCCACTTAAGGCTGCTCTCCTGGACGGGATTAGAATCCAGACCTCTGGGGTTACCATAGAGCTGCCTGGTGATAGTTAGGAGTCTTCCAGAGAGGAGGCAAGGAAGGGAGCAGTTACCATGTCCCTGGAGTGATGGCAGCATCTAGGGAAGGGAGGGGTGTTCAGCTGTGGTGTGTTCCTCAGAGCCCTCTAAGCCCAGAATGGTGGCTGTGCCTGGTAGCCTACAAAATTCTGCTTAGTGCCCCAACTCTGGCCTCTGTTCATTCACAAAGTCCTTCACTCTCCCAGTCCTTCAACAGAGGTTTAGCCATGATGTGCTCCCCTGCTCCCCAGGAAAACCCATCCTCCCCAAGTCCTCCTGCTTTTCCAGTCCCTGACCCTGGCCAGGCCCCTCTCCTGGCTGCTCAGCAGTCACAGCCTTTGCCTCACCCTGGCCCCAGCTCCCACTCCACCTGCACTGCAACGCCAGCAGACTTTCAAGCTGTTCTGCACAGGTCTCTATTGTCGCTAGCTGTCAAGTCTCAGGTACTAGCGCCTATGGTGAGCCAGCTGTCTTAACCAAAAGTTTGCAAATGCTTGTCTGGAGGAGGCAGACAAACAGAGGGCTGCAGAGGGCCTTGCTCTCGGCAATTTGTGTGGTGCCTCACACCTGCCAGTGACAAGGCTAGGTCTTACCACCTCTGAACAGGCTAACTATCCATCCCTAGGCCCTTCTTGATTCAAATAGCTCCTAGTCCTGGCCACATCATTATGCTACCCAGGCTAGCACTGGGCTAGAAAAAGGGGAAACTGAGGCCCAGATCAAGTCTTATACCATGTGGGATAAGGGGCTATCTATGCAACTGGGATTGAACTCATGACTACTGCCTGCAGCGAGTAGCTGGCATGTGGAGCGTTAGGCAGAGAACAGCAGGTGTAGTTGGGGAGACCAGGGCTGGGAGCCCTGTGGGCAAGAACAGCGGCCTCTCCTATGGTCAGATAGCCAGCCTGGCTGCAGGACCTCAGGGCATGGCAGATCCTCATTCTCCTAAACAGATGCTGTGTCGGGGGCAGGCGATCTGACCTAGAGTAACCAGGTTGGCTTATTGGGCCCCTCCTAGACTTAGCACCAGAAGTCCCACGACCCAGGAAAGGCCTCAGTCCCTGGAAGACTGGGCAGTTGCTCACCCTTCTTCCAACCATACATACCATCACCTCAAGGCTTCGCCAGGAGTCTGAGCTTCCTAGGTAGGGCTGAGGTTATGTGGGAACTGCTCTGATCACCTAGAAGGGTTCCCAGGAAGCTCCACTACTGTAACGCGACACTGACGGATGGTGCTACTGCTGCCATCCTGCCCAGGGAACAGGCTGGAACCCAGGCCTCTGCCCCGTTCTCCACAGAGGCAGAGGTGAGGCTCTAGGGGCTCCTAGGGTCACCAGTCAGGCTGCCTTCTGGCCCTCCCCTACTGGCTCAGCACCTCTAACTGGGTCACCCCCACCTTACCCCTACCCCAGGCCTCCATCAGAGATAGGGTTTCAGCTGCAATTAAGAATTTCAAGCGGCAATTAAAAATTAATTGGAAACTGTGGGTTGTTTATGTCTCCCTGACCTCTGTCACTGTGGGGGACAGGGGAGGGAAGGAGGACAGGTGACAAGAGGAAGGGGAGGAGTTTCAGAGCGGTTAGCCGTGGGAGGAGGGGCCCTTGGCAGCATCAGAGCAACTTCTCCTTGAGGCAGGAGGAGACAGCACCAGTCCTCAGTCTTCCAGAGCCTCAATCCCTGACAACTCTAATAGCCACAGAGCCTGGGGATATGGGGAGGGGGTTAGGGAGGGTGGCAGAAGGCACACAGCCAGGGATAATCCTGGCAGAGTGAGGCCTGAAAGCTGAGTTCGAGGCCATCTGCTCTTCAGAGAGGCAGGGCAGCAAATGGCCAACGTCCACAGCCTCACAGACACACACCCGTAAAGAAGCTTGTGTGCAGACCACTGACATCCTGGCCCTGGGTGTGATCCTGAGCTCTCTGGCCTCAGATCCTGCTGGGTGTGACACACACCCATAAAGAGGCATATGTGCAGAACACTGGTGACCCTGAGCTCTCTGGCCTCAGATCCTGCTGGGTAGATGAGGCTCCTCTGCGGTTCTCAAGGGGAAAGACTTGGAATTCATACTCTGTCTCCTATTAGGGTTTGGTGCGCTATGATCCCTTTGTCTTCATATGAGGCTGGACTCCTGTTCCGCCCCCTCTGGGAAACAGTCTCATCACCAACCCAGCCTCCAGGTGCCCTTCTGGTCCATACCTTCTCTCAAGGCTAGCTGCACAAAGTGGGCACCTCTGGACTCCTCCCACCTCCAGGGAGTCCTCTCCATCCTGCTGTCCATCTTCTCTCTTCTCATCTGGACTCTGCCCAGCCCTTCCTAAAGCCCAGAGAGTTGTCATCCATATTGATGACAAGCCAGTCTGTGGGAATCCAGTGTCCCCCAGGACTTGGCAAGGACACAGTCTACTATCTTTTCTATTATGCAATGCAGAATTTTAATTTAACAGTAATAAAAGCAAAAGGGCTGTCAATAAAATAGACACCTCCTGTCAGGTCATGCGTTTGCTCCGAGAGTCCCCAAAGCTGTAAGCAAGAGTGACCCAGGCCATGGGCTGCTGACTAAGGCAATGGTGTAATCATTTACTCAGAGATGGCCAGCCTTCTCCACATTAAATCAGATGAAATATAGTGTGCATATGTAGGGTATACATAGGGATCCAGACCCCATACATTGGTTCCCAAACAATCTTTTACATCCTCAAAAGGTCAAAGCACTTTCTAGGATTTGAGTTCATTGGCCAGTGACAAAATCCAGCTGCAGTGACTTAATCATATAAAAAAAAAGACAGATAGAAAGAAATCCAGCTGGGCAGTGGTGGCACACGCCTTTAATCCCAGCACTTGGGAGATAGAGGCAGGCAGATCTCTGAGTTCTAGTCTAGCCTGGTCTGCAGAGTGAGTTCCAAGAAAGCTAGAACTAAACAGAGAAACTCTCTTGTTTCCAAAATAAAAACCAACAAAATGTATCTAGGGATAAATAGTTCACAGTAATATAACAGCTCCACTTATCAGGAATCCAGGCTCCTTCTAGAGAGATATCTAGAATGATGGTATTCTATCATTCTAGTAGACATTTCTAGTAGACAACATTCAACCTCAAGACCCCAAGATGTTAAGTTCCAACCATCCTAGTCATATAAGGATGAGATGCAATAATAAAGTAATGAAATGTGCATATATTTCACTTAAAAGACCCCTGCCCCATCCTCCCTACAACATCTGTTTAAAAATCCACCCTGCAATGTCTTTGGTGACCTCTAGCTGGAAGGGATCCTGGGAAATGTAGTCTTTTAACTGACCATTTTGCAATCTGGAAAACTAAGGGGGAAAGGGAGACATGGATACAGAGGGTGTGGTGTGAATTCTGCCAACATGCCCAGTAAACCCTAAGACCCCGTGTTTGGGTGCATGAACCAAGATGCTCTCTTCCAGGAAGGAGAGGAGGGTCTCTTGCTCTCTGTGGACAGGAGGAGTGGCCCCGATGTGGAACCTTCTTTTTCCTGGATGAGGTCATCGCCCATCAGCAGTTTCATTGTGCATCTAAATTGCAGGTCTTCAAATAACACATCTAGAGTCAGTAGGCACGGTGACCCCCCCCCAACTCTTTTCTAATGAAACACCTTTGCCTGCCTCTGGCTCCTGCCAGGAGAGGCAAAGGATGCTTGCCTAGAGCCTGCAATCCACCCCGCTGTTTCAATTAGGAGAGATGCATCTTCGGAGGATGTCCACGGTGAAGCTGGTAATTAGGGAGCAAATTAACTGTCTGCTCCTTCCACGTGGTCTTGGGTATCATGGACGGTGCTGCCTGATGAGCTACCAGGCCCTCCTGCCTCTCTCTTCGCCAGCCCCATTTGAATCCTTCATTCTGAAGACTTGCTTTGAGGTCAGGCAAGGCTGAGAACAGGAAGGCAAGCTCCCTCCCAAGAAGTCATCATAGGGCCAGATGGCAGGGACCGGCCATTAAACTGGTAAGATGGAAGAGGAAGAAGATGAGGGGGAAAGGGGGTGAAAACAGAGAGGAGGAAAAGGACGAAAGGAGGTGGAAAAGAAGAGGAGGAAGAAGAGGAGGAGGATGAGAAAGAGGAAGAAAGGGAGGGAGGAGAAAGAGGAATAGGGGGATATGGAGAAGGGAATGGAGGAGAAGGGGATGGAGGAGGGTCCTAGTCTCTGGAGTGGAACAGTAGATACAGCAAAGGCCTAGCCTGTGGGGTGTCCTAGCAAGGTGGCCAGTGAATGGTAACAGGAACCAGTTGTTCTCAATCCATGGGTAGCGACCCCTTTGGGGTCAAATGACCTTTCACAGGGGTCTCATTTTGGATATCCTGCATATCAGATATTTACATTACAATTTGTAACAGCAGCAAAATTACAATTATGAAGTATCAACAAAAATAATTTTATGGTTGGGGGTTACCAACTGTATTAAAGGGTCACAGCATTTAGAAGGTTGAGAACCATGGAGTTAAAACCAAGTGTTAAACTACAGGAGTAGAATGATGTGGGTATAAGAAATGCCATCCTTGGGCCAGTGGACAAATTCGCTTACTGGTGTGATAGAGCCATGGTGGAGAGAGCCTGAGAGTTACTTAGGCTCAGGGGCTAGATGAGCAGAAAGGACAGCGAGGGCAAAGGCTTGGTGTCAGGAGTGCTCAACTGTGGCCGAGAAGCAGCAAGGAGGTTGGTGTAGCTCGAAGGAGGAATGAGGGAAGAGGAGAATAACAGTCTGGGTCAAGCTGGTGAGGCAGGGCAGGTCATGGGGCCCTAAGAAGCCACATTGTCAAGGTCCTCATGTCAAGCTGAGGACTGGCTAGCTGAAACGGTATGGAGGGGTGAGCTCGGTAGGAGCAGCTCACGGGGAAGAACATTATAATCACAGGAGGATGAGGCTGTTTTGGCCAAAACAGATGCATGTGGTTACAGAAAAACAACTAAACATCTCAGAACTGGGTAGAGGGACTGAATAGCCTCACAAACAGGACTGAGTCTCAGTGTAGCTGAATCAAGTGTTCAACTGGTATTGTCAGGATCTCTGTGCCTTCTTCTGTGGCCTACTTACCTGGGTTCACAGCAGCCCTCCTGCCCATTCTTGCAGTCAAAGGTAAGATAAGATCTATTCCATCCAGACCTCTTGGGCTGACAGGAGAGATTAAGATAGAAGTAGCTTCCAAAGAGGATGGGGGGAGAATTGATCCCAGAAAGTAAAACACTGCAGGCATGCTTTAGGAGGCATGGACAGAAGGGAGGCAGGTTAGTGCATAGCCATTGACTGCTTGGACTGGGGTGGGAGACAGTGAGATGATTCAGCAGGTGAAGGCCCTTACTATTAGACCTGAAAACCTGAGTTCAATACTCAGGAACCACTGATTTCTGAAAACTGTCCTCTGAGCGTCACACACGCACTTCTCACATACACTCCACACATACATGTCACACATGCGAGTCACACATGCACTTCACACATACATGTCACACATGTGCATCACATATGCACTTCACACATGCACTTCACACATACATGTCACATTCATGTTGTGCTGTGAGTCACATATGCACTTCATACATACACTTCATACATAGACTTCACACATGCACGTCACACATGCACTTCACACATGCAAGTCATGTGTGCACTTCACACATAAATGTCACAATGCACATCACGATGCACTTCACACATAAACATTGCACATGCACTTCACACATACATGTCACATATCCATGTCATACGTGCACTTCATGCATACACTTAATACATAGACTTCACACATGCACGTCACGCATGCACTTCACACATGTACTTCACACATGTACTTCACACATGTATACTCCCTTCCCACACACTAATAAATAAAGGTTAAAAAGAGAAGATTTTTAAAAAAGATTTTCAAGAACTTGTTCCTGGGGGAGATGGAGGAGAAAAGAGCCATCAGCGAGAACTTCCTGCAAGGAGAGAAACTGACTAAGAGACAGAGGCCCCTGGAAGGAGCAGCTCTGATCATTGTGCTGGGTGCTGCAGGGCCTGATGGGTTACCTGGGCAGGAGGAAGTAATTCAGGTGCCCACCCCATGCCCTTGGAGTATGTGCTTCCAGCTGCGTCCCTGGCCACCTTTCTATTTGTGGAGCCGTCTTCACGCCCCGTATTAGATGCCGCTGCTGTTCCAAATGGATTATTGCAAATGATTTAATCACCTACATTAGCACTCCCTGGCTCCCACGTGTCCTTTCATCCACCGCGCCACTGCCCCCAGCTTCTCCTCTCCCTTCCACCCTGGCAGAATTTCTACAATTTATCAAAGCTGCTTACTAGTCCATGGAGAAGGAGGGACCCCTCGGGGTGGGGACAATACTAGAACTTCTGTTTGTATTTTATTCTTTTGTTATCCTTTTGCAATAACGGTTTTATAGACATGGTTTCGTGTGTACAGTTTACGAACTCATATCAACATGCTGATGTGCTTACATTTGAAATTGTATTAAATCACTATTTTATCAATGAAAGTGAGAAATCAGAAATCCTTGGTGCATACTCCTGGAGATAAGAATAGTTAACAAATATGTGGTCATGTAGACACACACACATACACACAGCAACCCATTTTGCTGAGAAACAAACTGAGGCACAGACAGGTTAAGGAACTTGCCTGCAGCCACTCAGATGGAATGGGCCTTCCATGATCTGGCTAGGAATCCAAGACGCTTCTCTGCTAATTGGGTCTGCTGCAATCACCCAGTTCATCCTTGCTCTCTGACAGGATAACCTCTATGCCACTCAATATTAACGGCCTTGCCCCTCATCCCCAGCCTCTCCCTGACACCCACAGCCCTCCCCATCCTTATCATGACCACTGCGATGTCAGGTATTTGTTTTCAGTTCTCCCCGAAAAGGTGGAGAACAGGTGCTCATCTTGTTGGACGGGGCAGGGAGGCCAGGTTGGTGCTTGGAATTCCACGCTCTTGAAAAGCATGTAAATTAGGAAGAGCAGCTGGCTGGAGAATGCCAAAGTCAATTACAGAATCCCAAAGCCGAGGGATTGGAGGGACCTCTGGGAAAGCCTGACACCTGCCTCTGTGGAGTCAGGGCCACGGAGCTGCAAAAGACACTTAAATCTGGGTATTCTCTTCTACTCCTAGCCCTCCTGCCTCCAGCTAAGGTCTCTCAGGACCTGCCAGCATGCAGAGGAAGTGGCCCTCTGGCCATTACTGCAGTGAGCAAGGGCAGCCTTGAGGCTGCGTGACAAGTGGTCAGGCCCAGGGTCTTCCAGCATCTCCTGGACTCCTGCTAGGTATGCACTGGAGCTGGGGTTGAACCCCAGCTTTTCACCTTCATATGCCCTTCCAACCTTCAGGCGCTGCTGTGGTTTATGCAAGCATCTACATAAGCCTTTGTCAGAAGCTTAATCCCCAAGCAGCAATGCTAAGAATGAGGCCTAATGAGAAGTGGTGGGGAGGTGGAAAATCCCGTGTTCATGTAGAAATTAGGCTCTGTCACCGCAGCAGGACTTCCAAGGGAATGGGTTCTTTTTATTACTCTTTTTTTTCTTTCTCCATTTTCCTGTGTGTGTGTGTGTGTGTGTGTGAGAGAGAGATGTGCATGTGTGTGTGTGTATGTTTAATATGTGTGAGTACATGTTAATGTTGACCATGAATCTTCCATAACTCTCCCTTTTTATTCACGAAGGCAGAATCTCTCGACCTAGAGCTCACTGGCATGGCTAGTTTTACTACCAGCTTGTCCTGGGCTTTCTCCACCTCTGCCTTCCAAAGCTGGCATAACCAGCAGGCAGACCCCCATACCACATGACAATTATGTGTGTTTCAGGAGAACCCAGTCCTCACTTGCATGGCCAGGGCTCTAACTGCCGAGCCATCTCTCCAGCTCCTACTGGGTTCCTTTTAAAAGGATAAAATGGGGGCTAGAGTGATGGCTAAGTGGTTAAGAGCAGTGGATGCCATTACGAGGACCTAGGTTCTACTCTCAGCACTCACACAGTGGCTTAAAATAGTCTGTAGCTCTAATAACGGGATCAGTCTCTTCTTCCAGCCTCTCGGGGTACCTGGAATGCATGTACGCAGACATGCATGCAAGTAAAACACTCATACACATAAAATAAAAGAGCAAAATAGATCTTTCTGTCCTCTCCCTCCCTCTCACTTACTGAAATGGGCTATTAATGTAGCTGGAAAAGTCTTGGAGATATCAGACCCTCACTTTTGGATATCACAGCCTTCCAAACTGTTCAAAATTAGTCTCAGAGCAGCACAAAGTAGATCAAGGAAATACATCATCTTCACTTACAGGGAAGCAACTCAAGGTGTGGACTAAGGCTCAGGACACTGCTTATGGTGAAGGCTGGCAAGTGTGAGCCAGGGTCAGTACCCAGTCTGGGCTGCTCCACAGCCCGTGCCCTTGATCAGTGGTTCTCAACCTTCCCGACACTGCGGCCCTTTAATACAGCTCCTCATGCTGTGATGACTTCTAACCATAGAGTTATTTTGTTGCTACTTCATAGCTGTAATTTTGCTAATCTTATGAACACAATGTAAGTGTCTGATACACAGGATATCTGATATGTGACCCCTTTGGGGTCACAACTCATAGGTTGAGAACCACTGTTCTTGAGGACTACTTCCCCATGCTCCAGCAGGCCGTGCTCAAAGCCCTGTAATCTGGCTTTAAGGAAAGTCAGCTCCCTAAAAATGTCAGCTGCTGGTGACAGCTGTGGGCTGACCCCTTACTCTGGGCACACACCGAGCCCTGACAATGGTCTCACAGCAAGCCCTGAACCTGATCACTCACTAAGCCCTGATACTAGTCACATGCTGAGTCCTGATCCTAGTTATATACTGAGCCCTGGTCTCTTACTGAGCCCTAGTTGCCCTGAACCTGATCCTAACCACACATCAAGCAAATATAGTTACCCACTGAGACCTGACCCTGGTCAGTCAGCTGCTGAACCCTGACCCTGGTCACACACTGAGCCCTGACTCTAGCCACACACCGAGCCCTGATCTTGACCACATCCTAAGCCTTGGCATTGGTCACAGAGTGAGTCCCAACAGACTCCCATAGAGAGTCTGAGTCCTGATGAAGTCTACAAGTGAGTCCCAACAGATTCCCATACAGAGTCTGAGTCCTGATGAAGTCTACATTCAAAACCAAGGCATTTCAGTCCCACCATTTGTTGACCAAATAGTTGTCATTAGCCTTCCGAGACAGGCTTAGACCATGACTTCTCCAGTAAAGACTTGGAAAGTTTAGATTACTATGAGATGCTGAGTAGGGGCCATTCAGAGTTTGGATGGAGGCCCAGAATCCATAGGTGCCTCTTCAAGCAGTCAAGCTGTTATTGAGAATACAGGCCCTGGGAACCAAAACGGCATAGCCAGGTTTAGGCTTCTAGCGAGGCTTTTGGCACAGCACAGGAATAGGCAGAAAAAACTGTGTCTACCTGCCATTCTGCCGCCCACCAACTGGACACCCCATTGCATTGGCATAAAGGCAGTGCTGACCCCATGGTTTCTTACCTGGGAGTAAAAAACATAGGTGGGAAGGGGAGGACTATTATACTGAATGCAAGACTCAACCCCGTTCCCTGGAGACTCAGTCACCTTTATAGTTGTTTGTTTTCTTCAGCCATGGCCTCCTTTGTCATCCCAAGGTGGGACCAGCTCTTGGTGGCAGAGGTGACATCCAAGAGGCCCAGTCGGGGGTCCCAACATACTTCTCCAGGAAGTATCTCTTGTTCCTCTGGTCCTCTGAGAGCCCTATCTGGAGAATAGGACTCTGGACTTCTCCCTGAACTGGGTTACATTCTGTCTACTCAGTCAGGCAAATGGATACAGGGAAGTTGTGGGACCCATGAACCTGCTCACACATTTACTCCTGGGTGGCCGGCTAACTGCACAGATGGGGCTTACATCAGTATATCAGGGCTACCTAAAAGGCTTCTCCATCATCCCTAGTGGCCTGGCCTCAGCTGTCCTCTCCATATTCACTGCAGAAGTCAGGCTCAACTCTCTGGACTATGTGCAGCTGTTAATTCACTGTGTGTCCTTGGGAAAGGCGTGTCCATTTCTGTACAGGTCTCTCATGGGAAACTGGAGTAGCTATAGTGTCCACCTCGACGATTTGCTTCAAGGTTTCCAAAGACTACCATGCACATGAGGAGGTCCAGCTGAAGGCCTACCACTTAATAGACTCTGCAGAGACCTTGCTCTTCATCCTAACTACCACCTTCCCTAGGCCCAACTGGCAAGAGTTGGGTGGAGAGGCCGGTTCGGTGGATAAAGCACTGACTTGAGTTCTAATTCCTGTATCCATATAAATGCTGGGCCGGAACGTTAGCCTACCTGTTTAAGCCCAGTTCTCTACCGGGTGTTGGGAAGCAGACAGAGGCTCCCCAGAGCAAGATGGAAAGCTAGACTAACCAAATCCTAACTAAGAAGCTCTGGGTACAAATGAGAGAGACCTTGCCTCAATACATGAGGTAGAGAATAACCAAGATAACTAACACCAACCTCTACCTTCAATACACCTACACTTAAACATACATTCACTCACATGCAAACATGCATGCACACATACATACACACCACATATACATGCAAAAATGAAATTTTAAATATGAAAGAGTTGGGTGGCGACATCCTTGCCTGGCCCAGAGGTCCTTAAAGCCCAACCGCTCATCCCAAATGAGTCTGGGACACCTCCCCACCCCAGCTCCTCCCCTGCAAACTCCTTCCAGCACTTTCTCTACTCTGCCTTCACTCTCATAGTTTCTGGTTTAATGTGCACAATACAATTAAGGCAAAATGAGTTTCCCATCAAACGCCAATGACTTTCTTCTCCTCATCCTACCCCAGCACCACCAGCCAGGCAGTGAGCCCTCCTTCTCCTGGGCTATGAAGATGAATTTCAGAACATGACTCCCTGCAAAAGTCTCCTCCCCTAGAGCCCCTCTCATAACCCAGAGACCCCTCAGAAGCCAGGAACGGGGTGGAAATTTCAGGAAAGGGCTGAGAGAGTATGCATTCTAGCAACTGGCCAAGGTGGAGTGGAAAATGCATTCAGAAGCCCTCTGAGGAGCGTTAGGTTTTAGGCAGAAAGAGAAGAAAGGGAGGAGAAGGGAGGCGCTGACCCAAACTGTCCTACAGGTTAGAAGTTTATTAATGCTGCAGGTGGCAGTGGGGGACAGGGTCTGAAGAATCTCAGTCCCATCAGCCGAGCAGCAGGACTCCTTTTAAAGGTTGCTGGGGGAATGGAAGGTCTCAAGGAAGCAGGCTCGGTTAACACCTCTGTGTTATGTGACAGAGGTAGGGGGAGCAGGGTGTTTGTGACTGAGGCTAGGTGAGGAGAGTCACTCTTTCCCTAGGGAAGGGCATGATGCCTGGCTAATGCGTGACTCACAGTGAAGTGACAATAGTCAGGCTGCCACCGGGATGCTGGATGTGCCGCTGCTTAGAGCCCGATTTGCTACAGGGCTGGAGCTCTCTGACAGGAAGGACACACACTCTGCTCTGTCCCATCCCACCCCACCCCCAAAGGCAGGAGGCTGCAATGATGCCTGCAGTCACGTTCCCCACTCCTTCCCTAGAAGGGAGGGGAGGGCAGGCAAATGCAATGCTGGTGCCCTGCACAGCCAGGCTGCAATTACTTTTGAGTCAGTGCTTCCCTGGCCTTAGACAAGGCCCTGAGGCCTGACGTGACCTGTCTTAAGGTGTGCTTAAGGAGACACTGCCAGCACAAATGGGGCAGTGAAGTCAGGTACAGAGCTTTGTGCTGCTGAGAGCTCACAATGACACGTATACTACAGTGCCTCCCCACTTTGTTGAAGTGGAGATCACAGCCTTCTCCATTGGGACCGTCCTCCTCAGTCAGCGGCTCATCCTTCAAACATTTCCTGAAGCAGGCTGAGTGCTAGGCCCTATGCTGGCCATTGGCCTTGTGAATCAGGCAGGGACTGTTCCTCAAGCACTTTCTAGCCTAGGGAAGAAGACAGAGCCACAACTGAGGGATAGAGTAGAGATTTGTACAAGAAGAGAGAATGGAGTTTAGGGGGGTTGGGGACAGCTTTATGTAGCAGAGAAACAAGCACTATAAGCCTGGGAGGGTGGGTTTACTGAACTAAAACAGGGGTTGTTTAGGTCCGGGTGAAAGGTCAGGCATTAATAAAATAGGTCTTCAGTAGGGCATTTTCATAAGCCCAGAAATGTCCAACTCCTGGTCACAGGGTGATGTAAACTGGTGCCCCAGAGTTTAAAGGCCTATTGGTACAGCTGTAGTCCTGAGTACACACATCTGTATTTGGAGCCCGGCATCACAGTGGCAAGGCCTGGGCAATTTGCTGTCCTTTCTGGCTCTTGTTTCTGCAGACTGAACGATGAGGGTTGCAGGAAATAGCTATGGTGCTCGGTGCACACTTCCAAACACCAGGACTGGGGAGGGCTATGTGAATAGCAGCTATCACTGTCCAATGAATTGTTGTTTCCATTCAAAAGGGACTGTCCAGTTCATCGACCCCGAACAATGCAGGTCACCCAGCCAGGGGACTCACAGAACTACAGGGGCGCTGTGGGTAGACCTGGAGCTGGGCACGAGGAGGTTGTGCTGAAAATTATCCTGGAGGTCTCAGCCTTGGCAAAGAGAGAAGCGGGACAGGCTGGGCTGGGTTCCTATGTTGGCAATTTCCCCTTCAAAACCTCCCGAACTCCGACTCCGTTCATTAGCATGAGAATAGCGCGCCGGCTGGGAGCTGAGGGTCCAAAGGTATTTGTATTCGGTAGCGCTTCCTCCTTTCTGGCTCAAAGTCACCGCTTCCCCTAGCTGGAAGGCTGGGCAGGGATCCAACAGACATTGCGGGCAGCTGAGAAGAGGGGAGCCCGACCCAAGTGGCCGTTCAGTGCACGCCGAGGGGACCACACTCAGAAATGCTGCTAGAAAACCCAGCCCACTGTGAGCCATGGTTATTTGCGGGAGGCTTTCTCCAGTAAGTTCTTAGGTTCCCCCCCCCGCCCCCCCCCAGCCCCCTACAACCCTTGGTTTCTTTGACATTTCCAATCCTGTACGGTAGAAGACAGGAGTCTGACTGAGGCTTGTGGGCTTCTCGCAAAGGAACCTGGAATTTTCAAAGGTGGAAAAAACGCTGCCCAATAGTATTAATAATAATAACCATCATTATAGCTAGCAGTTGGGAGTGCTGCCCCTTGCCAGGCATTATGGTAGGCATTTTACATACATTATCTTTCTCTCTGTCTCTCCTTTTTAAATTCATGCCACAATCCTCAGACACTGTTTCAAGCCTCACTTTATAGATCAAGAAACTATGACTTGGGAGATAAGAGTTAACTTGTCTAGGAATAAGAAAAAGAAAAGAAACAATTCCCTCCTGGCAGTAAGGGCTGCAGTGTTAAGTGTCTGGTCACCTGATTGCCCCCCCCCAGCTGCCCCTTTGGGAAGGAGCAGCATGCTGAAAATGAATGGATAGTTTGAGGAAGTGTGAAGAGGCCCAGGTGTGTGAAGAGAACCACCATCAGGCCCTTCTCCACCGTCCTTCTCCAGGGTGCCCAGGCTTACCCATCCCCTTGGGAATCCGGCGTATAGCCGTGGAACCCAGTACGCCGGCATTTCTAAGGGAAAGGTAGAAAACTCAGGGAGCAGAAAGACACCCTGTGTCACCCTCAAGGAAGAACGCAGAAGCCAGGATGGACCCCACAAGAATGTTCTTCACTGTCTGCCCAAACTTTCCCCCAGCCTCTTCATTGTCAAGCGGACACCTTCTTCTGTCCCTCCCAGCTCCCCTCTTCCTCTTCATCCTTGCCAATAAGAATCTAAGAACACCCCAGTGGCTAACCACTCTGTGAAGTTCCCAAGTCTAGTGATAACGTACTGGAAACTTTGGGGAGCCTCAGTGGGTCTACCAGGGAAATTGGTCCTCTCTCAGGATTCCTAGTCTTATTAATATAAGAACTTAGGAGCAGACTCAGAGCAAAGCTCCAGGGCAATTCCATAAGAGCCTAAAAGAACGCACTGGGTTGAGCAAGCTGGGACTCTGCAACCGCTTGTCCGAGGCAGAGATGCCCTCCTAGGGTGAGAGTGGCAAGCCTCACCACACCCCCTGCAGGATCTCCTCCACAATCTCTGTTCTTAACTTCCCATTCCATCAGTATTTCCAGGTCTCACACAATCCAGAAGGCCTGCTGTCTGCATCTGTCTCTTCGCTTCCCATCTGTCCCAGGACTCCAAGCTGCTGCAGAAGACTCTGACCATCCCTCTACCTTGGGTGGGATTACTCTATGCCGACTCAGTCTCAGACGTGGCGGCATCACACAAGGGCCACAGCTGCCTGGGAGTCCAGAGTCTTGCTCACCCTAAATCCCCAGAGGCTGGATGTAGGGGTGGGAAGGCCAAGTGCTTAGGGCCACAGGGAGAACTGCCTTGCCAAGCTTTCCATTGGCTCCTCATTATCCTCGCCCTCTGCCTGAGAAGGTAATTAAATCTTTCTCCCATCAAAAGCCGGGCCTGGCGTTACCCCAAGGCCTGGCTGGCGTGGCAGGGAAATAATGAGAACTCTCGCCCGGCCTGGAGATGGGGCGGGGCCTATTTGGCTCCACCCTCTGGGAGCTAACATTCAGTTTCCCTGGGCCTAAGAGAGATTCCCAGCCTTCCAGGGCGTGCAGGTGGTGTAGAATAGGGCCCTGGTGTCCTGGCCCTAGGGCTCAGGGCGTCCGGATCCACAACGGGGAAGCTCAAAGAAAGAGTATGGGCCACGAGCTCCTCTTTCAATTAACAGAACACAGGACTGGGATCGGGCTTGCTTTGGGAGCTGGAAAGAAGGTTCCCTTTCTTCTTTCCTTTATTTCGACAAAAGGATGTGAAGATGAAGATGAGGGTTAAGAAGCCGGTGCAGCTCTCTGCGACATGCCCCACTTACAAAATGAACACAGGAAGGCTTCGTGCAAAGGGAACTGTAAAGGACCAGAGAGTGGCAGGAAGTCGCAGAAGAGGAGAGGCAAGGATATGATGGGAAAACAGGGAAGGTGAGGCTGGTGAAGTGGGAGGAGGGCAGCAGGGAGACCTGCAGTGGGTCCCGGAGGTAGTGCGAGCTATTGAAAGCTTAGGAGCCCGTGTTGTAGGGCTAGAGAGAGGGCTCAGTGGCTAAGAGTGCTCGCTGTTGCTACAGAGGACCAGTGTTAGTAGCACCCACACTGGGCCGCTCATAACCTCCTGAAACTCCAGCTCCAGATCCAGCGCCCTCTTCAGGCCTCTGCAGGTACCTGCAAGAATAGTAGACTAGGATGGAGAAAAAAAGGGGGGGGGGTGATATGCAGCCTGGCCAGAACCTTCAAGCCCGTATTCCTGGCTCTGTTTGATTCAAACAAGGAAGGTGATTCCTAGAGCCAAGCAAGGGGAACTCTGCCCAGAGTCATTTGGCTATGGCACTTGACCTCAATAGGCTGCCCTGACTCAGGGATTCAGGAGTACCTCTGTGAGCCTCCACTTTCTTCCCCTGTGAGATGGCAAAGGTGATGATAGTGATGGTGAAGGGTCCTCCACAGACTGGTGAGCATCAAGAGTCATAGCTGTGCCAGAAGAGACTTGCTCTGGTCGCCACAGGTCTCCCCCAACTGCAGGATGCCTGGATGCTCTCCTGCCTTTTGATGGGAACTCTCACAACCCTGGCATGAGCTCACTTTAGTAGGCAGGTTTTGGGCCAACCTCCAGCTTTCAAGTCGCCTGTGAGAGCCCTACTCAATTACCCTTAATCTTCTTGATGAGGTGGAGTCCAGCCAGCCATTGCAAGCCCCAAAACAAGTCCCCAAGCCCTGGTCACAGATTACTTTTCCCTAGCCCTCCGTGTGGCCATCCGTCTAGATGGCCAAGTAGTGGCGTGGACAGCCCAGGAAGATGTGTCCTTCCTACCCCACTGCCTCCTGGGGTGAGGGTGGTGATCAGATCCAAAGTGTGGAAGAGATATTCTGAATCTCAGAGACCTGGCTTGAAATTCCACCATTAGCATTTGGCGAGTGGCCTGAAAGGCCCTTCTTAATCTGCATGTGTCTTCTAGGTGCCCCTGCAAGTCAAGAACCACTTTCTGGAAGAGGGGGTTCCTTAGATCCAAGGGAGCCAGCAGATCTCTGGAAGGAGCAGATCTGCACAGCAGGATTGTGAGGTGGAGGGCACAGAGTGCTGCCAACTAAGCAGGCCAGGCTGTCATCCCAAAGTCAGTGGAGGGTGCTCCTCCCAGCTGCAGCCAGGGTTTAAGTTCTCACTGTAGGAACACCAAGAAGAGGTTCCCTATGAGAAGTCACACACATGGGCACACAGCATGGCACACACCAAAGCAAACAGGGAACCCTTCCTGGGTAGCCGCAATGTCACAGAAATAGACAGACCAGGCCAGGCCTTGCTTGAGTGTACACACTCTCTTTCTTCATATTTTCAGATGTCGCATGGTCACATATGTCCTCCATGTCCTGGTAAGAGGACCAAGTAGGATTAAGCCCTAAGACTGGAAGGCAGATGTGTAATCCTGGCCTTGGGGTGATCTCTTACCACCTACAATAACTAGTACTTTAAAGTCAGTGGACAGGAAGGCTGTCTTTTGTAACATGAGGGCCTGCTTGTTGGGGTCCCATACCACTTTTGTGTTGCAGGGAGATAGGTGTGGGCATGGTGGAAGGGAAGCTGTGTGTGTGTGTGTGTGTGTGTGTGTGTGTGTGTGTGTGTGTAACCTGAGCACTTTGGTTTCAAGCAGTTACTGCCACAAGTTGTCACTAAAGGCCCAGAGAGGTTGACTGACTTGCCCAAGGTCACACTGACTTTCTAAAGTTCCATTCTTGAGCATTTCCTCCTGGACAAAGAAAGGATCTGCTAGGCTTCTGAAATTGGACGGGAGAGTCACAGGCAAGTTCAGAAGAACCTTAACAGCCTTGCTCAGTGACAGGATGGGAAGATAATCACTGGGACCCAAGCCTGGAAGTGGAAGGGTGTGTCCAATGACATCAGTGAAGAGAAAGAGGAGGGCTTAGAGGGGACAAGAGGGACAGGCGTAGTTCTCAGACACTGTGAGGCTAACACAGTTCAGTTCAGCCTATGTGCCCAAGGCCTTCCCAAGTGGCTGCCCACAAACATCTACACACCTCCCTCCAGCCCCTAGAGGAGGCCACTTCAGACATTGGCCTCACAAAGTGGCCAGACCCCCAGTAGCCCTGGTTACAGTCCTTTTCCACCAAGTCAGGAGCAGCACTTGGCACAGCCAGGCCTCTCAGCTGTGTCTACCCAAGGGTCTCTCTGCTCTGGTCTCACTTTCCTCTGCCCGTCTCCAGGGCCCAGTTCATTAATATCTGTTCCATGCCAGATGGAGAGAGGCCTTGGCAGCATGGTAGCCCAGGATTGTCCACCCCGAAGTCAGAGTTATCCTGTTTACTCATGCACATTGGGGGACTTTTTTTAAACACAGACTGAACTCATGGACCATGTGGTCCCCTCCTCCTCTTCAGAAGTGCCTAACTTCTGGCCTAACTCTGTGGACCCTTCAAGACCCAACCCAGAAAGTCGCTTCTATCTTTCACCCCATGGCCAGAATGGGTTAGATACTTTTCTTTTGTGCACCATTTGTTGACCATTTACAGCACTGCTGATGACCAAAGACACAGTGCCAACTGTGTGTCCACCTCTGTCACAAGACGAGCCCCTACCGTATACACTGGAGGGTTAGCATGCTGTCATTGGTCCGCACACCTTTCTCTGGGGTGTGTGAGGGGTTTCCTAGACTTCCCAGTTCGAGGTAGGGTGGCGGGCCTACCTTGACTACCTTGACTCATGGGTCTTCAGAAACGGTCCCCAAAAAGTTGATCTCAGGGTTGAGTTCTATAGCCACATGTCTAGCATGAGGCAGCTTCATGGAGCAGGGGTGAGGATGCGAGCCCCGAGGTTCTCATCTTTACAGTCTGTCTCCTCCCTGTACCTGGCTTGGCCAGTGGCCCATGTCTAGATGGAGTTGATGAAGGTTCCAAGGAGCCAAGGCTTAGCAGCTGCAGAAGTCATCATGAAATTCATGGAGAGCTCCTACAAGACTCAAATATGGGAGCTGTAGACTAAAGGGGAGGCAAGACTAGAGGACGCCCCTCTGGTTGTACCCGGTCAGAGGGCTACTGACCAGAGATTAAACTTCATTGCCAACTTGTCTAGATATAAAACCACTTAGGAGACACCTCTCTGAGTGTGTGAGTGAAGGCATTTCCAAAGAGGTTTGAGTAACTGGGAAGACCCACCCTGAATGTGGGTGACACCATCCCGTGGATGGGGGTCCCAGACTGAATAGAGAACACCAATATCCATCCTTTTGCTGCTGCTGCTGCTGCCTACAGATGCCCTGTGGCCTGCTGCCTCATGCGCCTGTGACCCAAACAGAGCCCCTTTTGCAACACTCCTGCCACTATGAAACAAGACAAGTTCTTCCTTCCTTAAGTTGATTCTGCCAGAGTTGCTGAGCCCAGGAATGTGATTTGGCTTGTCTTACCTACTTCCTGGCTCTCAGAGGTTATATGAGCATGCCCCACCCCCTTATCACAGCATATGGATAGCGATCTGCAGATTTCATTCAGATCTCCTAGGGGCTTTAGAAAGTTTAGGCCTTAAATTCATTAGTGTTTTAGTCAGTCCAGGTTGACATAGCAAAAATGCCATGGATCAAGTTTCCTAAACAAAGACCATAAGTATCTCCCAGTTTGGGGGCAGGGGCAGGAGTTCCTGGTTTGTGTAACAGATGTCTTCATTTGTGGTCACATGACAAAAGCGTCAGGAGAAGGCTCTAGGGTTTCTTTTTCTAACATTCAGTGTGTGTGTTCTGGCATTTGAACACATACGTGATACAGCACATTAGATCCGAAGACAAACGGCAGGAGATGGCTCTCATTTTCCACCATGAGGGACCCAGGAGGAATTGGGTCCTCAGGCTCTGTGATAGGTACCTTTACCCACTGAGCCATCTTGTCATCTCCAAGATTTGAAGTAGGCACTGATCACATTCATTGAGGCCCATGTGTAGAGCTCCCAAAACCCAATCACCTTCCAAAGGCCCCACCTTCTGACACCATCAAAATAGGGCTTAGTAATTCTTAAATTTTTATTTTTAATCATATGTATATGTATGTCTGCCTATGGGTTTATGCATGTGAGTGTGTGTTCCTCCAGAGGTGAAATTATAAGCAGTGGTGAACCACCTGATGAGGGCTCTAGGAATAGAACTTAGGTCCTCTGGAAGAACAGGTCAGTCCTTAATCACTAAGTCACCTCTCCAGCCCCAGGATGAGCATTTTAAAATGTGAATTTTGTAGGGAACACAGACTTCTAGTCTATAACAAATGAGGCTCCGGCTTGCATCCTGGCCCTCTTCAGCTCCAAGGGAGAGAAGTGGCCCTAGGCACCCACGGTGTTCCAGGCACAGAGCAGCTGACCCTATCAACACACAGAGTAAGTACGAATGGTGCCCCCAGTGTCTCTACCCAGTGACACCGCTGGGTAGGAATTCTCACCTTCATGAGAGAAGGAACTTACCAAACAGAAAGAAGAAATAGAAAACAGGAATTACCCCAAAACATGTGAACAGATTAATTTGGGGATTTTTTCATTATTATTATTATTATTGTTGTTGATGTTGTTGTTGTTGTTGTTACTAGTGGTGGTGTTGGTTTTGTTTTGTTTTGCTTTGCTTTGAGAAAGGGTTTCTCTGTGTAGTCTTGGCTGTCCTGGAACTCACACTGCAGAACAGACTGGCCCCAAACTTAGAGCATTCCCTGTTTCAGCCTCCAGGGCACTGGGATTAAAGATGTGTGCCACCACACCCAGCTTCAGATTGAATTAATAAAAAGTCTGCTATTAGGAAATTCTCCAGACTTAGAGGCTTTATCTGACCAATTTTAATTTACAGGAAAAGGAAAGAAAGAAGAAGAAAAAGAAAAGGAAGAAAGACATTTTTGCTAGGAAAGGAGGGAAACTCTAAGTCACCTTGTGAGGCCTGTGACACATTAATCTCCACATCTCACATCTGCACAGTGGGGAAAATAATGGGGTGGCATTGGCACCCTGAGTATATAGCATTTAACATGACTCCTGTGTGTTCCCCATGTGACGTTGTTTCTACACAGCCAAGCCAGGATCAGGCTGAAGCCTCTGCCGCACTGAACCAGGCACCTAGAATGGCGTGCCTAGGACAAAGAAGAGGAAGAAAGAAAAAATTAACTGTGGTGCTTGAATAGAGTCCCCCAACTCCCAGGGGCCACCAGGCAAACTGGATCTCACTGGACCCTCACGAAGACCCTTCAAGGCAGCTGTGCCCATGCAGTTTGCAAACAGGAAAACCGAAGCTCCGAGAGCCTGGGACTGACTGTGGTAAGTCACAACCAGGACCAGCAGAAGACAAAGCTCAAGAAGGGTCTCTGCATTTGCTCATTAGGCAGGCGCAGGAACCAGCTAAACCACAGCCATGGGATGCTTAACCCCAGACACAGGCTGTCTTTTTTTTTCTTTCCTTTTTTTTTTTTAAAAAAAAAATATTTATTTATTTTACATCCTGACCACAACCTCCCCTCCATCTTCTCCTTCCACTCCCTACACTCTCCCCTCTGTCCCTCCAATCCACCCCTCCTCCATATTAGCTCAGAAAAGGGCAGGCCTCCCATCCCCATCAGCAAAGCAGAGCAAATGAAACCAAGCACCTCCCCTTGTATTCAGGCTGAACAAGGCAATCCAGCATGAGGAATAGGTTCCCAAGAGTCAACCAAAGCACCAGGTACAGCCCTGCTCCCATTACCAGGAGTCCCACAAACAGAGCAAGCGACACGACTGTCACATATATGCAAAGGGCTAGGTTCATCTCAGGTAGACTCCCTGGCTGTTGGTTCAGACTCCGCGAGTTTCCATGAGCCAGGCTAGCTGTTTCTGTGGGGTTTCCTCCAATGTCCCTGACACCCCCAGTCCCTCCCTCCCACTCACCCCACCCCCACCCCGGCTCCTTCAGTCCCTCCTCTCTCTCTCCTCAGCAGGAACTCCCCAAGCTCGGCCCAATGTTTGGCCCTGGGTCTCTGAATCTGCCTCTGTCTGAATCTGCCAGTCAGTCACTGGATGAAGGCTCTCCAATGACAACCAGAGTAGTCATCAATCTGAGCACAGGGATGGCCCGTACAGGCTATGTATCCACTGTCACCAGGAGTCTTAGCTGGGGCCAGGCTGTCTTTGGATGTAAGAGTTCCCATCTTTAAAATGGGTAGGGAAACTGCTCTGTGGATCATTGAAGGACAGAGGAAGTACTTGAAGTGACCTGGCCCATAACAGTAACATCTGTCTGAAGAATTTCCCCCTCTGAAGATCACTGCCTACCAAGCCCTACCTGGTACTCATAGAGCCTGGAATCCACCGCCTGTGTATGTTGCTTTCACTGTTTAAGTAAAACACAGATACAGTCTTTTCTAATTGACAAGTTGCCCAAACCCACCTGGGGTAAATCTGCACCCTGACTCACCATATCAGCATCATCTTGAGTTGTTTTGAATGCATGTTCTCCTGCAGATATGGCCCTACAGGCTGCTTACAGTTCACAATCACATACATACTATTCTCTGTGCGTGACATGGTGTGATTCATGTAGGTGTGCTCATAAGTGTAGTCGTCAGAGGTCATTGCCAAGCACCTTCCTCAATCACTCTTCACTTTGTTTTTTGAGACAGGGTCTCTCACTGAATCAGAAGTTTACCGATTAGGTTAGGCTCACCGGGTGGAAACCCCCGGGGATCTTCTGTCTTTGCCTCCCCACAGTCAGGATTATAGGCGTAGGCTGTCACGCCTGGTTTTTATGGGGACTCTGGGGTTCCCAACTCAGGTCCCTGTGCTTGTGCAGCCATCACTGTTCATCATGGTGTCAGGGTGCTGCAGAGAGGCATAAAGGGTCACCGATGACCTGGACTGAAGTCTTGACCCTGGCCTTGGATCTGTGTGACCTGGGACCAGATTCTCAGCCCTCTGAGTCTCGGATTCCCCATCTGGAAATAGCAATGGAAATTCCACATCAGCTTGGTGCAGTGGTTCTCAACCTTCCTAATGCTGTGACCTTTTAATAAAATTATTTCTGTTGTTACTTCATAACTGTAATTTTGCTACTGTTATAAACTGCAGTGTTTATATCTGTATTTCCTGACAGTCTTAGGCGACTCCTGTAAAAGGCTCATGGGAACTACTGGCTTAATTAGCTGGATGTCTCTATGAGCTAGCAAAGAGATACTCAGTGGTGTCAGATACTCAGGCCCCGAGGGAATCTGAGAACTGAGATTTAAGTGGCCTGGAGACTAGGAGTTGACCAGATAGTCCTCACATCTCTGAGCTGTTTCTCCCCTCTTGAGGCAGAAGAGTAGGGAGGAGGACAGCACAGTGTGGCTGCTGGCTTTGGGGCTGCTCAGTCTCTGGAGGAGCTCCAGGGAAAGGATGGTATCCTCAGAGGTGACAGCTGGGGTCCGGCCCCTGCTTTCCCTAAAGCTGGAAGAAACGAGTTGCTTCCAACAACAATGGCTATTGACAGTGTGAGTCCAGCTCCCCGAACTTTTCCCTCCTGTTAGAAGCTGCTTCTTACTGTTTTGAACATGGGGAAACTGCAGGCAGAGAAAGCATCTACATACCATCTAGTCCCGCTCCGTCGTTTGACCTGAAGGGAAGAAGAAGGGCACATAAAGACAGTCCTGACCTCTCTTTACTACAATAATATTCAGGTCCTTGGGAGCAGAGACCAACCAGGTAGGTGTCATCTTCCCCATTCACAAGTCAGAAAACTAGGCAGCTTCCTCAAGGGTGGCCCCGGTTAGAGCCAGACTTAGAACTTCAGGTGTCTCTCACTCATCCGCCCCATACTCAATACTGCATCCCCCCAACCTGGTGGACCCCATCCTCCAGACATACGCCATGGGCTTCAGGCTCCCGGAAGTCACCCTCTCATGCCCACTGCTCTGCTCTACCCACATCTCCAGGACTCCCAAGAATCATTCAAGAAACTGCCTTGTCTACAAGCCAGTGGTCCGCAAGGAGGAATGACCCAGTGTCACTGGGAGCATGCACCCAGCACAGCGCCAGGCACAAACACAGTTGAGTGTGAATGAGACAATTCATGGAGGAATCAATGGAAGGAAGAAGGGAGGGAGGGGTGGGAAAGAGGAAAGATTAGAAGCCCATACTCTCTTCCATAGCTTCTCTCAACAGAGAAACAAGGCTCCAAGTGTCTACCCCACACTAATAAACCTCAACTTTCACCACCACTGCTACACCTGATCCCCAGCTCCCCTGCCACAGGGCCCACAACATTCATGAGCTGCCCTGCCACCCTCAATTCCATTAGGGTACAGAACACTCATCTTAGGCAAGTGACCATACCTTGACCACAGACCAGCAAATGAAGGACTTGGAGGCCAGGCTGGAACCTACAAAACCCTGGAGCAAATGTCACTCTTCCTCAGTCCCATCCCTTGCTAACCGGGAACTGGTGAGGTGCATGCTCCTTCCCTGAGGTGGGGAGGGGGCTGGGGGGGACTCCCAGTGTTTGTCAGCAGAGTATGGTATTGGGGAGGACTGTGTTTCCATGGTTACTAGCCATGGGAGCTGCAGGGAGATGGGGCCATGGTGTACACAGACACAGATCCACACGGACCTGCAAGAAAAATAGCAACAGATTTGCTGAGTCATTGGCCCCACATATTTATAGTCTCTGGCGAAGGCAGACCTGCCTATCAGAGGCTAATAATACTGCAGCAGTGTGTTAATTGCAAAGACGGAGTCTTCAAGCATCCATTCAGACACCCGAGACTGCTCCTTGAATAAAGAGTAAGGCCTCACAATGAGCCAGGCTTCCTTCTGCTTGGTAGTGTGTATAGTTAGGTATAGTTAGGAGAGAGAGAGAAAGAGAGAGAGAGAGAGAGAGAGAGAGAGAGAGAGAGAGAGAGAGAGAGAGATGGCGAGAGAGCAGGTATAAGAAACTGATTCTGGCTTGGCAAAAAAAAGCCGGTGTTACATCAAGCAGACTGAAACCAGCCCACGGCATGGTGTAACAGCACACTCTTCAACCCCCCCCCCCCCCCCCCCCCCCCCCCCCCCGCAAGGGTGTCTAGGATTCACCCACTCTACAGATGGCCAGGGCATGGAAGGGTCCAAAACAGAAGAGATGAGGCTGCCTGGCTACATCCCAGGGATGAGAGGAGAGGCAGGATGTTAACAACCCTTTCCCTGGGGACAGCTATTGTCCTCTAGCTCTATAGCCGGGTAAGTCAAAAGAGAGAGTGAAGGACCTTTATCTTTCAGCAGGACAACTAGCAGGCCAGCTGGTATAGCCAAGATCACACTAGAGCTAGAATATGGCAGGCTGCTGCGAGTCAGGTTCAAATTGTATGAGAGCTGGTATGCCACCTTAATGAGTATGAATTGGCCAAGCTCAGCCCTGGGGAAGAATCTCTGCTTGGACCTCGTGTCTATCCAGACACAGTGACTCTGCCTCAACACTGCCCTATGGTGGCAGCAATTGTGTTTCGCCTCCAAGGAGCTCCGCACGTTCCCAGCACCTGCACACTGAATGGAGCCGAGTAAGCGGTGCTGTAGGTGAAATGGACAGATCCCCCACTCTCTAGTGGCATTAGTCTTAGTGCCCCTGAGTCTTCCGACTGCTGGGCCAAGTATTTGCCTGTCTTGGGTTCAGTTCTAAAGACCCTGTCCCACTTTGGACACATTCCTTCTTATACTAGGCCCCACGAGGCCCCACAGGACAGTTTGGGAACTCATTTAGAGTGTGAGTTCCCAAAAGAACCCCAGCCACTTTGATCCTCCGCCTGCCTGTGGCCTCTGAGCACATACCAACTCTCAGCCTCAGGAGGGCAAGGGTTGCTGACAGCAGCCTTCTCTCATTTTCAGCTGTAAAATCACTTCCAGATCAGACGGTAACCTTCCTGCTCAGCCTACAAGACAGACATGCCCCCCTCAGCTAATACATCTGACCACAGAAAGGCGATGGCCTCCAAAGAAACCAGAGAAAGCAACAGAGCAAGTTCTACAGGAGGAGGGAAGCTGGGCTGGCTGTGTCAGCTGGGCCTCCATCTCACCCACACCAACCCCCAAACAGCTCATGCTCTCGTGACTGAGTCCACAGTATTCCGTGAAAAGAAGGGAGGAGGCGTGGGAAGAGAGGGACATCTCTCCCCTTCTCACATCTTAAGAGAAGGTTGACCGGAGAGCTGTTATTAATAGTAAATTAAATAGTGAGGCTATTCTGAATAATAAAGGACTCTTCTGCTCCGAGTTTCCACAGTCCTCTCTCCAGGGAAACACTTGTGATGGCCTGAGACGTGGCCTCCGTGATTGGCATTTGTAGGGCGAAGCCGGGATGGAACTGTAGCTCAGAAGAGAGTTTTCTTAATACACTGAAGTCCCGTGTTTGACCCACAGTACCACGTAAACCAGGACAGTGAGTCCTGTCAGTCATGCCCATCATTGCAGCATCTGGAATGTGGAGGCAGGAGGATCAGAAGTTCAAGGCCGTCTTCAGCTATACAGCAAGTTTAAGGGCAGCCTGGGCCATAAAAGACCCTTAAAAAAAAAAAAAGATGAAGTTGATGTTCCACTCTTCCCATTCCCAGGCTACCAAGAACTCCCAAAAATGTCTCCAGTGACCCACGTTACCACTGAAAGGTTTGGGTGCTTGTCACTTGCTATGATCCCATCACAGAGCCTGATCTGGGTACATCCAAAGGTACCTCATCAGTGAGGTACCTACCCACAGGGACCCTCATACTCACCCACTGTGTGACCTTGGGAAAACTATGGAGCTACTCCAGTTCCTCATCTCTAAGACGGAATAATGATTGCATCTCCCTGTGCGTTTGTCAGAAGAGTTGAAATTAATACATACTGAATGTTATTGATCATATAAAGTTATTATAATGCAAAGGGCACGTAACTGTGATGGACACTTGCGGGGCACAGGGTAAAGGTTTATTAGACAAATTATCCATGGCTAGCCTGTGCAGAAGAAGAAGCTAAAGACCCAAGGTCTTACGGAGCTGGGGCTTTGAGTCCAATGCTCTTACTCCCAGTGGATGCTCTCTCTGACTTAGGGCCTCACATGGAGGAAAGTACACAGCAACTTCCGCTCCTGCCTCTCCCTAGGCCTCAGTTTCTTCCGTGGAAAGGAGGATGTATGATAAAGCCTGCCTCCCGTGGCCTATATTACAGACCAACAACTAAAGTTAACTGAGCTCCTACTATGTGTCAGGCCCCGTAGTAGGTGCTTTACTGTCACCCGGCCACCTCATGAAACCCTCACAACCTTAGTGGTGGACACCCTGTTCTATAGACGAAGAGACAAGTTCAGGGAGGTAGAAGAAAAGACAAAAGTCCTGCCCAACGTCACATAATGAGGGGTGGGGCTAGAACTGTAACTAAGGTCTAAGTCCATGATCAAAGTTGGTGCCCTTGATGCCATTAAACTTGAGGGTGGGGTCAACAAAGAAGAGGGAGCTGGCCTGAGCTGTGCCTACCCACTCCAGGTTTAGCCACCCAACAGTCCTCCGCTGGTTATCAGCTTGTCCCAAGAACTGAACATGCTCCAGCTAGCTTCTGAGTGATGGCAAAGACAGAAAAGTCTCCATCTGCCTGAAGCTGGATGGAGAAGAAAGGAAACAGGGTGGACCAGACACCAGTCTCTAGAATGTACTGCAAACCTAAAAATTCAGACACAGCCATTATACCCCCTCCTGCTCCTTCCGACATGATCCAGAATCATCTGGTTCCTCCTGGGCCCACTTGCCCCTCCCCCCCGCATCTCCAATGGCAGCAGCTTTGGGGGAACAGTCTCCCCTGGGGCCTGATGCTGTGCTCAGTCGCTGTTTATGAGGAGGAAACAAGGCCGGCTGCGTTTTCTAAAGAGGCTCTAGGGAGCTGCAGCTGCCTGCCAGGGCTTCAGGCCTCCCAGGATCCTCTGCTGCTGTAGCCAAGATAGAGAGCATGGCCAGTCACTGCCCTGTGTACGGGAGGCGAGCAGGATGTGAACAGGATTGGAAACAGTGTGCTCCACTTGGGGCTGGTTGAGCATCTGTCCTGGAGCTGGTTCTGAGCTCAGCAACAGAATTGAGGGATTAGGATAATCCTCAGCTCCCTGGGGTTCCTGAAATACAGGGCCCACCCTACCCAGGGAGACACCAAAGAGGCCTGTGGCACAGGGACTTCGATTCTCTAGGTTGTCCCCTCCTTGCAGTGACAGGAATGAGGGAGGGAAGATATTTCAGCGGGAAGCTTCTCCATAAAAAGGTCAGAGCCTTGGGAGGAGGCTCAGATTTGCCACCTGCCGGGAGGTACTTGGGGGGTGAGATGAGTGAAAAGGCTGTGTGTAAAGGGCCTAGGTAGTGACCAAGAGCTTGGGTCTTCTGTTCAAGGCAGCAAAGAGTCTCTGAAGGAAGTTGCCTGGCCTGGTGAGACTTTAGAAAGATCACTCTGGGACTAACTCTCCCAATCCTGCCCCCCGAGCCCCAAGTCAACGCCATGGGCATTGCAGTGTGCTTTCCTGAGATTCCACTCTGGACCCAGAGGACAGTGCAGCCCCAGGGACTCAGGCATAGCACAGATCCCACCTGAATTCCCTGCCCTGACCCTGGGTCGATGGCTCTCCTCTCCACTGAACAGACATGTGCCAGAAACAATGAGAAAGACATATCAGAAAACAGAGCCGTGTTATTAGTCACATTAATTATCAGAAAGGGAAAGATTATGTGATCATTTTAACAGACACCAGAAATGAATGTAATAGAACTGGCCATCCACTTGGCTAAAACTCAGTAAATACAAATAAAAATTTCCTTGACACAATAAAAAAAATACAACTGCAGCCAACATCAGCATCATTCTTAGTAATAAAACACTATTGGGGGGCCTCATATTTAAGTCACAGTGGGACAAGGAAGCCTGCTATTACCATAATTATGTTACATTGTTCTGGAAGTTTAAGCCAATACATTATTGCATTAAAAGAGAAAAAGAAGCGTAACATTTGAAAAGGAAGAGAAATTGCTATCATTATTTGTACATGATAGGATTGTTTATTCAGAAAACTCATGAGAATCAACCGAAAAACTAATAACAGTAGAGAAGAGGTCAGGAAGATGGCCAGTGTCAAAATAATACACCAGCAAAACCCAGTTGGAAAATGTTAAGAAACGAGAAGAAAGAAGTTCCAGAATGAATAAAGATGTGACTAAAGGGGCATTCAAGGCTCAAGAATAAGCCCTCGGGGCGGGGGTATGGCTCGATGGTGTAGGCTGGAGTACGGCTCAGTGGTGGGGGCTGGGGTACAGCTCAGTGGTGGAGGCTAGGGTACGGCTCAGTGGTGGAGGCTGGGGTATAGCTCAGTGGTGGAGGCTGGGGTACAGTTCAGTGGTGGAGGCTGGGGTACAGCTCAGTGGTGGGAAGCTGGGGTATGGCTCAGTGTCAGAGCCCAGCCTTAGCACAAGCAAGGCCTTGTATTCATCCCAGCACCAAGAGAAAAACGGGAAGAATAAGGACATGGCTCAGTAAGTGAGGTACCTGCCTAGCTTCATGAAGCCCTGAGTTTGAATCCCAACACCCTGTTAAACTGGCATGTTGGCTGAGGAGATAGTTTAGTCAGTGAGGTGCTTGCCTTTTAAGTATGAGGACATGAATTTGATCCCTAGACCCAGTACTATGAGAGAGAGAGAGAGAGAGAGAGAGAGAGAGAGAGAGAGAGAGAGAGAGAGAGAGAGAGAGAATGCTGTGATGGCCCATGTGTTTCTAATCCAGCAGTGAAGAATAGCTAGGTCCCTGGGTCTCGCTACCTAGCCTACTCAGTGAGTTCCACGTAATGAAAAGACCCTGTTTCAAAAAATGTAGATGGTACCTGGGGAACATCACAGGTAAGTGCACACAGAAACATGTAGACGCACAATGGGCATAGGGACACAAACTTGTAATCCCACTGCTCAGAGGACAGAGGCATGAGAAGCAGAAATCCAGGGTCATCCTCAGTTACACTGTGAGTTGGGGCCAGCCTGAGCTACATATGACTTTGTCTAAAATCCGAAAAGAAAGAAAAGAAAGGAGAAGAAGGGTGTCTTGGACCATCTTCCCTGGTCTGACCTGGAGCTACCCTGAGGGAAGGACCTGGGCCTGGTTCCTAGCAGTCCTGACAAACAGCATCTCGGTCCTTGAGACATGGGCAGCAGTTCCAGAAGGTCCATTGAGCCTGGAATCACTGAGGGACAGTTTATACTACTGGGGGCTCTGGTCTATAGGCTGTGATAGGAACTTGTCATCCCCTGCATGGCTCAGACCCCCCAATAACTGAGGTTCCAGCAAAAAAAAAAAAAAAAAGCTGCTTAGAACATTCAGGTGTCAGCCATGAATCCAGAACTTGCTCCCTGGATTCATAGAAGCAGATTTTCCCAAGAGGTCTTTTCCTCTGTAAAGACACATTCAGCCAACATCCAGGCTTCTCTGATGGCAGACACTCACGCCCGGTCCTCTGCCTCCGGGTCCTGGCGGAGGACCCTGATTGGGCAGCATGCCTCTCCTGCCATCAGGGCTGCAAAGAAGCAGCTGCCCAGATCTTAGGGCCCGACTTAGAAAATGAAGTTTGCAGACCTTAACTCACACACAGCCTGCGGCGTGTGACCTGACATGGGCACAAGGCTCTCGCAAGCTGACTGATCCTGGTTTCTATCACTTACCCTCAGAGAGCCCGCAACCTAAGCCATTTCAGCCTGAAAGCTACAAAACACTGAGGAGCAGAAGGGGGCTTCAGAAGCCATCAGGAGGTCATGGCCACCGAGTGGTGTGGAGAGGAGGGAAGGAAAGAAGGGAGGGGTATATTACATCAGGCACTGCCAATGTCCTTATCATGTCCTCATCGCTGTCCTTGCTGACCATGTCCCAGGTAACCCACAACCTCGGGGTGCAGGCAGTGTGCACATCTGGATCAAACCTGGTCACGGGGATGCCACTGCTCAGGTTCCCAAGCTGTTCTTTAGAAAACCCAGCCTGGATAGCCAGTCCCAACCCAAGCAGAGGCCACCCTCCTTGGCTTTTCACACCCCTTCTCTGCTGTTTCCTGCTAGCCTTGCCTTCTCATCTAAGAACCAGCCACTCGTGTTTCTTCCTCTTGGGAGTTGCCCTCTGTAGGTGTCCTGTGGCAGTCAGCTGTTCCTAGGAGGGGCCGCACTCAGCTCCATGACACCACCACAGGGAGTCTTCTGAGAGCATCAGATGGGCACAGTAACAAAGGTGGGCACAGGACTCTTCTGCAGGCCTTTCTCTGAGCCCCAGCCTAGCATGCTCTTATCCCTCTCCTTTTCCCTCAGGCTCCATGATTACAGAGTTCTCCCCAATCCCAGTGTGTAGGATAATACTCCAAAGGCGGTTATTTGACCTATTTCACCAAGTCCCCCTGGATTCTTGGTCTTGTCACCATGGAAACCTTCTGAGGTCACTAGCATCATTAAATGGGAGGGGAAAGACTCTCCCCACCCCAAAATGAACCCCCACTTGGCTCCAGTGGCTTCTGCATGGGAGCAGGGGGGTCTGAGAGGAGCTCCTGAGCTCCATCGCTGGGCACAGAGTAACCCCTTGGTGCCTAGGATGCTGGCCACTCAGACATGTGCCTTCCACATCCTAAAGTTTTCCAGACGTCCTTGCCCGAGGAGGGAGTCCTAGAGCTTTGTGAACACGCGTAGCACACAGCAGGCTTCCTGCTGTACCTGGGGATTCAGAGAAAGAGCTCTTACCAGGCAACGCCATTAAGTGAAGAGACGCAGGGAACTGCTGAGAGGCAGGAGCAGGAGAAGACAGAGGAAGCCAGAGTCTGGACCATGTGCAAGCCCTGGTTCATAGCCACTTTTATACTTCCACAGCATCCCAACACTACCCTCAGGAAGTCTCCCGAGCACCACTGTGCAATGCCCGCCTCCCCACCCCTTTCTCTCTGCCATGGTGACCAGGCAGGCACCATGATTTCTACCTCTTGCTTCTCACTGCATCTCACACCATGGCTAATGGTCCACAGTTGTATCAACACCTCTATCTCTGGCTCCACCTGGTCCACCACCACTGTCACCACTAACAACCTCAACATCTCCATAATTTACCCTCACCAGCATGGCTACATCATAACTGCTAGCTTACCAAGACCACACCTCCTCTCCTTTAGCAATGCCACATTCACCCTTACCATGTCACCATTCAGACTCCATGACCTTGATCATGGTTAGCAACACCACCACCATCACTATCAATGACAATGTTCTTGAGAACTCCACCATGGCTACCTGCTCCTATCTGCCACAGTTAACACCACTATCACCATCATAAATGTCACAACTTCACGAGACCCTGCATCCTTAGGGAATCTCTTACCACTCGCCACTGTTCTATCACAATGGTCATAATGTTCTTCCTTAAAACCTCAGAGTCTGGGCTGAGGCATAGCTAGAGTACATATGTTAGAAGCTGCTCATAAGGGTATACGTTGCCATGGACTTTCTGAGGGAAAAAAAAAAACAATATGGCAAAGCCTCCAGAAAGTGCATTCTTAGAACCTGTACTTCTAAGAACCAAGGAAATAATTAGATAAATGTGCAAAGATGATATGTGGGTGTTACAATAGCAATAATTGGAAACAGCCTAAATGTACAGCAACAAAAGTTTAAAGAAACCACGTGGATTAATATGCAGCCATTAAAACAGAAAGCATAGGTCTATCTATTGACACAGAAGCAAGCTGACTTGATAGTGCTAATGAATACAGGTGCATTTCCCGTGCAAAACATCTATTCCGAAAAATATATACACTCACAAAATAAGGTTAAAATATCTTATCTTAAGAGCTGGCATTAAAATTTCTGCTCCATCTAGAAACTCTTTGGGGGAAAAATAATTCTTGGGTCAACTGTTTAGACGAGATAAGAGGGACTTCTCTTTGCTCCCGAGGAAGGTGGCAGAGAGAGGCAACACCATCGGAGAAGAGAGAAGAGAAACCAAGGTGGATGTCAGGAAACTCCTGGTGGGCTGGGGAGTACAGAGAAGCTTCCAACCCACAGACACCTTCTCGTTCTCAAAAGTTGATTGTGGCCCAGCAGTTGTGGCACACACCTTTAATCCCAGCACTTGGGAGGCAGAGGCAGGCAGATCTCTGTGAGTTCAATACCAGCCTGATCTACATAGCAAGCTCCATCAGGGCCAGTCTGGGCTACACAGTGAGACCCTGTCTTTAATAAAGAAAAGTTAATTGTGTAGCTGAGTATGGCCCATCTCTTGCCCCACACCAAGTTTTAGGTCTATTGAATGCTGAGGTTTTTTTCTTTCTTTCTTTCCCTTCTTTGAGACAGGGCATAGCTGTCCTTCTCTTGCTGTAGCTGAGAATGATCTTGAATTTCCAATCCTCCTACCTCCTTACATACATAAGTATGTACCATCAGGTTCTGGACTTCAAACATGCTAAGTAAGCAACTCTACCAACTAAGCTAAGTCTCCAGCCCCAAGTTCCTGAATGAATGATTTTCCCAAGAGAACTGAGGCATGAGTAGAGTTTCAGATTTAACCCTAAAACTGGCTCCATTAAAACACAATGGAGGAAATTATGGGTTAGATATATATTTTGTATATATGTTAGTTTTATATATTTATAATATATATTAGTTTTACTTATATTTTCTTATTTTCTAAAATAATCATAACACAAGAAGCAAAATCCACGGCCTACTAATTGGACCTTGGTTACAGCATCAGAATACAGAATCTGAATCACAAAGTATGTCTTTTCCTCCCCCACAGACCCCGAAGTCTGCATATTGTGGGTGCCTGCTTTGTTCCCACCACCCAGAAGCACCCAGATAGGTGTCTTAGTCCCTGAAGCCTGAGAAGAATGTTTTGGAAAGACACAGGACTGTCCCTGCTCTGATACTTAATCATGGCCCCGGCTCTGACCTCTCTTCTTGGCATGGCAGCCCCATGCCTCTCGGTGTGGATGACTCTAGGAGAGATGCCCCTTTGAGGTCTTGCCACTCAGAACTTCCACTTGTGAATTCCCACCAGAGAATCATAAGCTAACACTGAAGTGATTGGATCATCATCGTAAAAAAGAGGTGCGAGGTCAAAGTGGTGGTCATTGATGGGACACATCACCCCGGGTCCTCCACTCTGGGTTACCTTCAGATGCTCCCAAAAGGATACAAAGAATAGGAAAGCAGGAGGGGACTGTTTGGGTCCCCTCTCCTGTCACATCCCCCATCTCACAACCCCTGCCTGGTTCATTCACTTGATATTCAATTGAATAATATAGTCAGTAATGAATTTGTTTTGCATTCAGTGGGATAACACTGTTAGTTATGAATTTATAATTTGCAGAGGGATAAGCTTTTTTTTCTTCAAGGCGTCAGAGAAGCTGTTGCTTACAAACTCGTAATTCACCGCTGCAAATCCATCTGTAAATGACACTATTGCAAGCTAGAAAATCTCCCAGGCACAAGGACTACAGCCTCAGAATTAAACTGTGTGTTTGACAAGAACCTGCTGTTCCATCCGGAGGCTCCGGCCCTGATTCCCAGAGTTCTCTTCAGTCTCACTCCTTCCCCCTTTCGATTCATCCCCCGAAACCCCGGCTCCCCAGCAAGCTGGCCCGAAGCCCCTGCTCTTCGTCTTCTCCACCAGAAGGTATAAAGGGCCAGGTGGTCGAGCCCTCTGAGGAAGTGCAAAAGCACAGCCAGGCTCTGCCAGCCCCGGAATAAGCAGACCGTGGTTATCATTTTGAACTCTCACTTGCCCTTTGTTTCCCCATCACGGCTAAGACTTCAGCCCCCTTGGGACTGTTTCCTAGATATGCAACTATGATTTGAGTGAGAACTCTGTTTTTGTGGAGGCAGTGTCTTACGTAGCCCTGCTTGGCCTAAAACTCGCCGTGCAGCAGGGGATGATCTTGACCTGCTGCCCCTCTGGCATCTACCTTTCCGGAGCTGGGATTGCTGGTGCTCGCCTCTCCCTTGGTCTATGCAGTGCTGGACAGTCCATCCCAGCTTCCCCACACCAGGGAAGCACTCTACCAACCGAGGGAGAGCTCCACCTTTACAAGCTCCACCTTAGAAAGGAGGCTTTTTAAGGAGTGGGGTGCCCCAGCCAGGATCCCACAGTGGGAGAGTGGCGAGAACAAGAGTGACTGAAGAGACCAAAGGGCAGAATTGGGTAGGAGCAATAGCCATGGTGACAGAGCCAATCATCTTTGCCTCAATTATTTCTAGCCTCTTAGTTTTTGTTGTTGTTGTTTATTTATTTTGACTTTTCAAGACAGGATTTCTCTGTGAAGCCTTGGCTGTCCTAGAACTCGACCTATAGGCCAGGCTGGACTTGAACTCAGAGAGCTGTCTGCTTCTGCCTGCCAAGTACTGGTATTAAAAGTGTGTGCCACCATAGCCAAGCTTATTTTTTATTAGCATGATTCTTCCTAAGACTTAAGGTGAAATGAAAATTAAAGGAGACATAATTCATAGCTGAGCTAAGGAATTTTATTGGTGTTTGGTAAGAAATTAGATTTGGAAAAGAAGTTGATAGCCTCGTTAACTAAAAGTCAATCAGCACACACCCATGGTCCTCCTTCCCCATTCAGTGCTGATTTCCAAAATGGTACCAAAAGAATGAATAAGACAGTATGGTCCTTGCCTTAACAGGGAAGATGCATCATTGGACAGGCAGCTACAATAAGGAGTAATTACTGTTAATAAAGATACATGCATGTGTGTTAAGAGAGGCACCAAAACTAAAGGTATTTGAAATGAGCCTGCTACAGATGAGCTGTGTGACCTGACCTCAAGCAAGTTGCTTAACCATCCTGAACTTTATCAGTCAGGATCTGTCAGTTCAGCAGGGAAGGTGGTGTCCTTCGTTACAACAGTTAAGACACATGAAGCTGAGAAGAACCAAGGCTGGAGATGTGGGTTTGGAAGGAGCCACACTGCTATCACCAGAGAAGAGGGTGTGGAGGGGAAAAAGAAAGGCGAAGAGAAAAAAATGCAGAGCTGAGCCCTAAACAACCCTAGAGTTCAAAGATGAGCAGGCAGAGAGCCAATTACCTGTGCGCCTGTAGCCAGGGAAACCCAGTAGGTCCAGATGTCCTCCAGCAGATGAAAAGGTGATGGATGACAAGAGCCGTGGGGCCGATTGTCCAAATGCAGCAGGAAGAAAAGTCAAGTGTGGACTCGATGTGTCCTGTGGATGGAGCGCCTTGGAGGTCAAGGTGACCTTAACTTTTCACGTGGTGGAGGTGAGTGGGGACTGCAGAAGGAAGAGGAGCCAGGATAGCAGGGGGAAGGAGAGGCAGAGAAGCAGTGACTCCCTGGCAAGTCTGACTACACAGGAAGCCAAGGACCCCTGGAGAGGCGGTGAGGCTGCAGCTCTAAGATGAAGAGTCTGGAGAGCAGGTTCAAATGCAGATGGAACAGAGCCAGGACCGAGAGACAGACAGACAGAGTGGGAGGTTTAAGTGACAGAACAGTGGAGACAGGAAATAAAGCAGGGAACGAGGGCCCCAGAAGGAGCAAGGATGACAACTCCCCAGCTCCCAGGGCTGCTGGCAGACCGATGGGGCGATGTGTGTGGTTGTGATCCACAGAATACCTTTCCCTTGGAGCATCTGAACATCCCATCTGCAGATGAAGCTGGGGCACAGCAATGTGGAAGAGTTCAGCCCCGGGCTCCCCTAGGATAGGATTCGAACTACAGGATAGGGAAGAGGGGGTCCTCTGAGCTATATACCATGCTTCTGCCTTCCAGCTTTTTCCATCTTAGCTCATCTCAAAAATATATTGTTTAATAAAGATTTAAAACAAACAAATGGGTTAATGGTTCATTCAGTATTCACAAAACATACCTTAAAACTGGCAATAGCCAGCTCAGATCAATTGAGCAATTTGTCTCTCAGATATATTGGATGGAAAAAAGTTGTCTCTAGATATTTGTACATAAACATATTAAAATCAAAAGTCAAAATGTTGTCACAGTTAACAGGAAACTGTGAAAAACTGTGAAAGAGAATGAAAGCGTAGACTTCCCAGGTGCTCATGTCATGTAACTCAGCCAAACAGCCGAGTCCCACGCAAGACCGTGAACTCTGAGGAAAAGTCCTCCAGGAGCATTTGAGGCTTGGGCACAAACACCAATGGGTGACATGAAAAAGAGGTTGGGATCACTATGGCTAATCTGGGGGTTTGGAGAAAGTGGCAGAACCTGACTGAACTATTCATAAAAGCAGGCAGCAAAGCTAGGGTGAAACATTTATCAAATGCTCCCTAGCTGGTTGGTAGGTATCAACCATGATACCCAACCCTTGTATCTCCCTCTCTGGGGAATGAAGGCTAAAACAAGACTCACATGTAGGCAACAGCCTGGACCTACTTGACCAAGAAACAGTAGGTGGCGCACACCTTTAATCCCAGCATTCAGGAGGCAGAGGCAGGTGAATCTCTGTGAGACTGGAGTCAACCTGATCTATATATCAAGTTCCAGACAAACCAGGGCTACATAGCACCCTGTCTCAAACAAGCAAGCAAGCAAACAAACAAACAAACAAAAAGTGAAAAAGGAAATAAGAAAGACAACCAGGTCACACCATGTACTAAGAAGCTAAACTTCTAGGCACTGCAGCGGTCCCTCTCTCTGTGACTTTTCATAAATCAGAAGATAAAGCCGCATTTCCAGGAAAATTCTGATTTTTTTTTCCTACAGAGATTTGACTCACAGCTGCAGAATGTTCAATTGAAGGCCTTGGCTCATGGGGCAAACTGTTCAATGCATCTGCCAACACTGCTGGCCTTTGGGGGAACAGGTGAGCACAATCCAGTACCTGCTTGCAGCAGCTTATGGTCTTGTGGACAGAGTGGATTTGCTGTGCCAGTATGTGACCAACACTGAACTTGTAGTTCCAGGAGGTCCTGATGTATGACCTGGAGAAGAGGGCTGAATTTCAGGCAGAGAGTGAGCAGGGAGCAAGTAGCTCAGTCCTCAGTAGCATGGAGCAAAGGGTGACAGAGGAGTGCCAGCCGAGGGGAAACTCCTGCAGGGCACAGTAGCACACACCTTAATCTCAACACCCAGGAGGCACAAACAGGCAAGTCTCTGTGAGTTTGATGTCTGCCTGGTTCACATAGTAAGGTCCAGGCCAGGAGTACACATGAAATCTTGTCTTTCTTTCTTTCTTTTTTTTTTTTTTTAAATCAAACTCCTGAAAAGACATTGATGCTACCCTAAGGAGATGAACTTACCTTGGATGGACAGGAAAGCCCTGATGTAATAATAAAAGGGCGGGACAGAAAGCTGATGCCAGGAGAATGTAACTCAGCTAATGCTTGACTAACATGCATGAGTCCTGGGTCCAAGTCCCTATATTGCAGACACCAGAGATGGTGGCACACACCTATGATCCCAGGACTAAGGAGGTAAAAACAGAAGAATCATACGTTTAAGGTCATCATTGGCTACATGGGAAGTTCAAGGATAGCCTGGGATATATGAGAGCCTCAGGGGCTAACAGACACAAGACCTGGTCTGCCATCCACAGAGAGACAATGAAAGCAGCTCCAATGCCAAGCACCATTACTAGAGTAGCAGCAACAGGACGGAGTGACTCCATAGATATGAGAAATTGAAGAATAGAAACATCTCAAGTTTGTGGTGCTCATGGAGCAGGAGACATTCTCTGAGATGGTAAGACAGAGAAGGACACATCTAATAGAGAAATAATGGGTTCAGACACGGGCACATTGAGTTGGAAGCAGCCGCAAGTCATCACTACGGAAATGTCCAGTGGGCAGAGACAGCCTCACTGAAAATGCAGTCAAAATCCTGGCTTGGTGGTGCATGCCCTTAATCCCAGCACTCTTGAGGCAGAGGCAGGAAGATCTCTGTGAGTTCAAGGCCAGCCTGATCTACAAGAGCTACTTCCAGGACAGCTAGGGCTGTTGCATAGAGAAACCCTGTCTAGAAAACGGCCTGGATGATTCAGCCCTGAGAAAAATGAGTGGCATGAGAAGAGGACTCAGGGAGAATGCAAAAACCATTGACCTTTGGAGAAGCAGGATGAATGAACAGTAGAGAGGCAGGATGGGAATCAGGAAGGCAGAGCCGTGCCTCTTCCACGGAAGACACGGCTCGGGGAGCAAGCAGAATCTCCAGGCTCAGGAACCACAATGCCATCACCTTGAACAAAAGAAGAAAAATACCTGCTGGTCTTGGCAAGAACAAAATTCTGCTGGGTGAGGCTGACTCCAGTTCTGCAATGCTACAGATGGGTCAGAAGGGCTCGGGAGCAAGCGGGGTGTACAGAGCCAGGGTAGTGGGCTGGGAACTCTTGAGAAGCTAGTTGGGGAGATTATGACGGACAGTAAATGGCGGGAATGTCTTGGGGTGTGCATTTCCCAAAATGAGCCTCACTGTTGTTTAGCCAAAGAGGGCTAGATGGGACCCTGTCAGTCTGAAGACTCATACGTGCCTCTCTCTAAACATTTACCGTAAGTTTGGCGTGGATCCTTTCATTCCCAACATTGTTTTCAGGAAAATTTCCAGATCCCAGTACCAACACCACTAATATGTACTGACTGCACGCTAAGGGCTGTGCTGAGTACTATCCGTGGACTATCTTACTTATTCTCAGAGAGGTTATCAGGAAACTATTGACAAAGAGGGAAACTGGGGCTTGGGAACTGTGATTTGGTCGCACAGTTAATAGAAAGTGGACATTTGGAATGTCATTCCCCTACTTAGAGACGGGGTGCCCACTGGCCTGGCAACCACCCGGTTACACTAGGCTGGCTGCCCAGTGGGCAAATCTCTGCCACTGCAGCATTGGGATTACACATACGAGCCACCATGTCTGGCTTTCGGGTCCTCATGCTCGCATTACAAGCATTTTCAGTACTCTGAGCCATTTCCCCATCCCTACTTTGCCCATTTTATAGACAAAGAAAACCCAGGTCACACAGCTAGCAAATGGAATACCTGGACCCAAACCCAAGGTGGCCTGATACAGTAACTTCCCAAGTCCTCATGCTTCCAGCCATGGCCATAGGCAGCTGCTCCTCGTCCTTTGACCTCAGGAACTTTGGGTGATCCACTAGGTGGGATGAATAATAGAAGTGTTGTAGGAGGGTAAGATGTAGCTTGCAGGAATAAAGAAGAGGGACAAAAGCCAAGGTCATGAGGACCATAGCTTGGAGTCAAGGCTGCCAACACCCTCTCTACACTCCTCTCTCTCGCTCTGCCTGGCTTTCTACAGTGGGTAGGAAAGATGCCCACAGCATCTAGCATGCATCTAAACAGGAAGAAACACTCTTCCTCCTATCATTAACACATACGTGGGAAGGAGTCTGGTTGGTACTATGCCCACACCTTGGACCAATCATTGTGGCTGGAGGATGGAGGTCTATGGTTGGTGTCATCTGAGTCCCATGTCTGCCTGATGGCAGTAGAGCAGGGATGGATAAAATTTTAACTGACAACCTACCATGAATATGTGACAATAGAGAGACATTTCCCAAAGGAAGAGGATGTCAGAAGTGAGGTGATGGAAATCAGGGAAGAGCAGAAGGAGCCACTAGCTGTCACCGTCCATTTGAGAGCCAGGAAGGACACACACAAACATCCCCACGTGGAGTTCACAGCCTTCAAGAGAAACACAGTTACAGACATGACGACATTAATAAGAGCTGATATTATCTACCATCTCTGAGCATCTACAGGGGCCTGGCGCTATCCCGGAAAGTGGGTACTGCTGTTACTCCACTTTTGTCTAAGAGACAGTAAAACAAACAACAATCTCCCCACCCCTCTGCCCTATACTAGGCAATTCAGAAAAATATAAAAATGTTTATGGGTCCCTTATCCCCACTCACAAAGGATAAATGACTTGCTTGGGGTCACACAGCTAGCACACAAAAACATACTGGGAAGTATTTGGTTAAGGGCAAAACAAAGCTACTGTAGACTAAGGATTAGAGAAGACTACCTAGAAGTGGAGGAGGTAGTGGGGGGACCAACGCTGAGCCTGGAGGATGGAACATCTGGCTGAGTATACAGGGAAGTGAGAGCGGTCATCCCCCCAAACTCAGGGAAGCAAGTCTGAACACTCGCACATCTGTCTGGTCCCTCCGTGCTATGGCGGATCTTTCAAGACTTCCACTCAGAAACACCTTCTCTGAGTCTGCTCTTCTCAGTTGACTCCAGTCAGCCCAACCATCTTCACGGGATTTGTACACTGGCCCCTGCATATTCTGTCCTGGTGCCTCCTGTTGAGCCCGGCTATGGATGGGTGCTAGGCATAGTTTGAGCCACAGCAAAGACAAAAGAAATATCACCTCCCCTTTCCCATGCACTGAATTTCCTAATGAGAGCCAAGATCAGTTAGTAGGTATTAATCTGAAACCTCACAGGCTCTCGACACTCCCAAGTCCAGTGCATCACCCCTACTGTGGCCGAATGCAGATAGTTCCAAGCCTAAGATGAGACTCATTTCACTGTTTCGAGCTTAGTTCATCCTTGGTACTGGCTGTCCCCCAGCATCATAGCTTCTGTAGACGCAGGGTTGGGACTGTGTGACTTCCATGCCATGGTCTTGATGTATTGACTCTGGACTCAATGGACTCTAGATAAAATGTCCTTGTGCTACTGAGTGCAGTTTGTCACAAATTTAAGCTTACCTCTTGGGTGAACCTGTCCCCAGCCCAGACAGCTAGGTACCATCAAAAGGCAATAGAGGAGGAACTTCTTGGTGCTTTTTTATATGGGAACATAATATAATCTCTGAGAGGACTCAGAGGCCAAGTTAAACTATTAATACCTATACCACCATAACTGTACTGAAACCTGGATCCCTTGAACCACCTTAAAATTCCATCCAGTTCCCAGCCCTCCCTGCCTCTTTGATTAAGGGCCTCGACTTCCTGTCTGTCCACCTTTTGAAATGTCTTCCTCACCAGCCATTCAGTCTTAAATCCCAACAATTTGGATCTTGTCATTCCCTACTCACCCACCTACACACAGAGCAAATTGTCCCTGCCAGTCACCAATTGCCTCCTAACTGTGAAGGCCAAACAACACTTTCCTTCCTGCCTTCTCATCTTTGACACTGTTGTGTCCAGCCTCTCTGTGCTGGGGAGCTCAGAGCCTCTCTATGAAGGGTCCACAACTCCATTCCCTGGGCTCTGTTCCTACCTCCCTGATTGCTACTTCCCTTTCTCACTCCTGGGCTCTTCCAAGCCACCAGCCTGGTTCTGAAGCTGCTAACGTTTCTTCTGCACAGCTAACCTTCTCTGAGGATGAGCCAAACCCACGACCACAAGCCCAGCACTGTCAAGCCCCAGCCCTTCTAAGAACAGAGATCTATTTTCCTTCTCTGCATGGCCTAAACTTCTGCTCTTCATGCCAGACCACCCAGATATACAACAACCATTGACTCAGCCTCTCCTGAGCCCTTTTTTCCACCCACCTTCCCCCTTGGGTAGCTGATGCCCTCTTCTCCCAGGTCACAGTCACCCAGACTCCTACTTCTCTGTTAAGATTCAGCTCAAGGACTGCTTTCCTGGGAAAACCCTTTAGGGGTGGGGGACGAGGGGCTGGCCTGTGCTTCTTACTCAGCACCCCATACCTGCCACGTTACCAAAGCTTCTAGAACTTGCCTGTGTTCTGCATGCACCACCCTTCGGTTTGCTCAAGAATGCCCTCTTGGGTTACTTTTCTTCCTCAGCAGAGCTAGTAGGGATCAAGGCCCGCTGAAGGCCCTGAAAGAAACAACAACAAAACCAACAAAACAAAACAAATAAACAAAAAACTGTTGAGAACTTGGATGAAGAACAAGGGGAACCGAACCACCAAAAACAAACAAACAAACAAAAACAGTATTTACCAACCCCTTCCTCTCAACCAGGGTGTGACACACAAATAGGCGTTCAGTAAAGGTTGGTTGGATTCTATTTACTGAACTGACACAAGATTTGGGGCAGTTTGCGGTGAGGAATGATGGCAGAGGAGGGAAAGAGACTGAAGGGGAAGCCCGGGGCGCACCGCAGTGGGCGAAGGAGGGCCAAGAGATTGTGTGAAAGAGAGGAGAGGGAACTTGGAGTCAAGTCCCGGGCTCCGTGTGCCCCAGGCTGCGGGCGGCAACCAGGCTAAGCCCTCCTCCAGCCCCGCCAGCGCCCAGTTCTTCCGGCACCCTGGGGTGGCGAGACCCCCCGGCTCGCGCGCTCGGCTCCGGGCGCTGGGAGGCGTGTGTGTCGCTTTAAAAGCTCCCTCCCGGCGCGCGGGGCCGGCCCCTTCCCTGCCAGCGCCGAAGCGAGCGGAGCCGCGCGAGCCCGGCGGCCTTTGAGGGAGCCAGCGCCCGCCCGGGCGGCCAGTCCGGCGGGGCGCGGCGGCGCTCGGGGGAAACCCGCCAGGCCCGCGGAGCCGGGAGGGTAGCGCAGAGTAGGGCGAAAGCGAGGCAGCCCGGGAGAGAGGCCCGAGCCGCCTCGGTCCCTCCTTTGCCCCATCGGCAGCCACCGGGCGCTCGGGGCCGCGAGGCGCGGAGCCGTGAGCGAGCGCGCAGGAGGCGGTGGAGCCTAGCGGAGGCTGCGCGCCCCGTGTGCCCGGCCGGGCCCGCCGCGCCTCCTCCATCGCCTCCCTGGTGCCTCGCTCACCCCCTCTGCTTCCCTTTGCTTCTTCTGCTCAGCCCCGCCGTGCCGAGATCCCTAGACCTCGTGCGCTCATCTCGGCAGTGCTGGACACCGGTCCCCCAGACCACCGCCGCCGCCCCTCCCCCGGGACTCGAAGGAATCCGGACTTTCCTCATCGTGGATCGAGACGACTGCCGGCTAGGCTGAGCGGGTTCTCCGGCCGCTCCGGACGCCGCCCGGGCCGGAGCACAGACATTCTGGGTCCTGACTGAGTGCACCTCGGACGCCTGTCAGTGCCAGCTCGAAAAGGGCAAGGCAAGCCAGGGGCAGGACAGACCCCGGAGGGGCCCCAGACCCGCCGAACTGGACTGGACAGAGAGAATCGAGAACCCTGCGGAGCCCGGGGAATGCCGGGCGTGGGCTGAGGGGATCCCGGCGCCCTCCCCAGCCCTCCGACTTTGGCTCAGTCGCCCGGACCGGACCGGCGTCTCCTCGGCCCGGGTCACCTGTGGCCTCGGGGCCCCCGAGCCCACCGGACCCTTGCAACCCGGAGCCTGGCGGGCGTGGTGGGAGATTTTTCCTGCCCCCTTCCCCGGAGTGCAGAGGCCCCGCCCCCTCCCACCGCCCAGATGTCTCCGGTCACAGCTCGTAGGACCTTCCTGAGGCCAGGAGCCGAAGGGTCCAGAGAGAGAAGTCCGCCCTAGGGGAGCCTTGGGGGCCCCCAACCTCGTCTTGGGGCTCGGCCCCCGACGCTGCTTGGAGGAAAGACCGGTGCCCCCATCCTCTGTAAGTCGGGGAGTCCAGCTTCCGAGGGAAGGCGGGGCTGGGGGAGGAAGAGTCCGCTGGGAAGGAGGGCACCCTGTGGGCATTGAAAGAAGGATGGAGGACTGGAGAGGCCCTGTGCTGAACCAGTCTGGCTAAGCTTGGTTGGTGGCTTGGGGGGGGGGGGGGGTAGAAACGATCATAGCTAGAGTGCCCCAGAGGAGGCTGAAGACTTATGCCTCTAAACCAGGGGCTCCTCCGCTCTTCCTATAGAAGAGGGGTGCGCTAGAAACCATCTGCCTCCACCATCCCTCCCCACAAACAAAAATAAATAAATAAATCTCCAGCGAGGAAGGAGGGTGCAGGCAAGGGAGAAGAGGGAGGCAGCAGCAGCAGGCTGGTGCAGCAGCCTGGGAGGGCTGACGCCAGGCTCGCTCTTTCTGCAGGGGGCTGCCCTCCTCCAATCCAGGTCCCTCTCCAGCGCTGTTCACATCTGGAGCCCCCTCCACATCTGGAAGACCCTGACCACCGTCCCTTTGCAGGTTCAGCTGCGTCTAGAGACCTCTGCCTTTATAACTGCCTAGGAGTTGCGAGGGGATTGCTGCCTTCCCCCATCCCAAGGGCATCTCTTACCCTAGTCCTTGCAGAATCATCCCCCTGCCTCCACACCCAGATTCAGGCAAAGATCAGCTTTGTACACCACAGGCTCTTCAAGTCCTGGAAGCTGTTCTTGGGCCCTAAGGTCCCTCCCCTTGCCCTCTTGTGTCCTCACCTTGACCCCCCCCCATCAGACTCTGTCTCCCTCTGGGTGCTCCATCCCCCACCCAGAGGCAGAGTAGGTCGAGTGGCAGGCTGCAGGGGCTGGGTGAGGGCCGCCCAAGGCCAGGGTAGGCTGGGGGGCCGTTAAAATGTGGAGCTCTGCCCGGCCGAGGGAGGCTCCGTGGAGGCAGGCAAAGCGTGTGCCCCGCTGGGGCGAGTATGGGCAGGCTTGCGGCCACGTGGTGAAGGATGAACATTCGGGGTGCCCCAGACCTCGGGCAGCCCAGTGACAACCCCAACAGTGGTGGAGAGAGAGAGCGGATTCGACAGCGTATGAAGATGGTCATCGGGCAACTTGAAGGCATCCTGAAGGAACTCAAAGAAGTGGCTAAGGAGCTGAGGGAGGTGAGTGAGAGGCAGGGGTGGGGAGGGATGGGGGCACACAGACCTCAGCCCTGTCTGGCTGGGCTCAGCATCAAAACATGTATGTGTGTTTGCGTGTGCAATGCTATGTGCACATGGCATATTCCACAGAGGCCCACCCTTCTCATTCTTTCTTCAAGTCTGTTTTGCTAAAAATCACTGTCCCCAGAGCTGGTGGGGCCTTCGTGTGGTGGTGACTGTTTGAGCAGGTGCCAATGGGCCCAGCTCCATAGTTAGCACTCAGGGTGCCCAATGAGGACTAAATCTGCCCCTCTCCACTCTTAGTGGGACACATTCTTCTAAAACCCAAACTGTCCTTTGACCCCACTACTTACCTCCCAGACTCTAAGCAAGGGCTCTAGGAGCATGTGGATGGCTCACCTTAACTGATCCCCGCTGCTTGAGGCCCAGCTCGAAAAGTATTGCTTCCAGGGCCACACAGATACTCCAAACCTTAATTTCCAAAAGGGGAGAGGGGTTACAAGCAGTTGTGGCCTCCCTGTCTTAGGATGAGGATATGGCTGGAAAATGTGGGGGGATCAGAGGTCCTGTACACTGAAGAAGAGCTCTTTTATGCATATGTGACCCCCCCCCCAAGGCATGCTTCTGGATGGTTTTTGCAAAGACCAGAAAGTCACCAAGAAGCCCTCTCTGGCTTTCTAATCGGAGCCCAGTTTAATTACTGCTTCCCACATTGCTGGAGTAATGAGGTACACATGTCTTCCACCCTGCCCCCTGGGCAGTGTTCAAGTCCAAAATGCATGACCAGCGTTCTGAGCCGCTGGCCTGAATTTGCCCGCTGGGTCCCATTTCAACAGCCAGGTGGGCTTTAGGCAACTTCCAACTCCTTGTAACCAGGGCCCCTGCAGAGACAGAAGCAGAATGGATCATTCTGAGTTATGAGCCCCAGCTTCCCCACCAGCTGCGTATCCCGGGAGAGAGGGCTGTAGAAGGCTATGGAGATGGGGCAGGCTGTGAGCAGTGTGGCTTTCCACCCTGGCCTGAATTCAAGGCATGGAGAGGGGCTCCTTCTTTGAAGAGAGCTGTGACTTGGAGGGTGACAGAGATGCCAGGCCTGTTAGAGTAGACCTTGAGGGTCCAAGGTCTGCCTCATGAGACCTGCCAGGGGGTCCTGTCTCCAGATGTGGGGATGGTGGACGTTTCAGGCAGGCAGAGGTGGTGGTGCTCCTGCCCGTATGCTAGGCTGGTATGGTCTGGACTCCATAATACAATTTGGAAACCAAAGGCCACAGGTCCCTGAACACCCCTTCCTCTGACCTCATGAGTCCAAAGTATTAGGTTGTCCTCTCCTGCCCTGTCTTATTCTGGATCCTCTGTGGTTTAATAGGGGCCTTGAGAACTATCCAAAGTCTTGGCCTCAGGCAGGATCATGGGACCCAACCAGAGCTGGTATTGTGCATAATCCTGGAAGTCAGCCTTGGTACAACTCCCAGTGGGGCAGGCCTTTGCCTCTTCTCCCTTGGCATAATGATCCAGAACTTAAAGGGATCTCACAAGTAGTCCACGCAAACCCTGTCCACTTCCTGTGGAAGAAACTGGGGTCCGGAGAGGAATAGGGGCTTACCCAAGGCTACACAACCCACCCATGACAGAATTGAGTCTGGAACTCAAGATTCCCAGTGCCTATTTGAAGCTTCAGCAGGTGGGCTATTGTGTAATCTCAGCATTTTGACAGGAGCTTCCAAAGATGCTTGATGCTTGTGATTTGACGCCCAAGTGCCAGGGTTAATTTGTGGAGCTTTTAAATGCCCCCATCTTTTCTTTCATACTCACTGATTCCCGCGCCTCTCACCCCAGAGCTCCAGGTGACAGTCTGCACACACCAGAGGTCTGAACCAGGAGAAAGTGATGAGTCCCCTCCCCCACATCTGTAGGCCATGTGTCTCCACCCAAGACTTTGGCAGGTTGCTATGGAAACCAGAGTCTACCCCGTATGCCACTGCCTGCCCGCTGCCAATGGTACCCAGCTGGGTGGGGGGTTGAGCCTCAGAGCTCCCTAGTCCCCCAGAAAGGGGATGTGTACATAGGGTGATAGACAGAGAGGAAGGGAGACCCGAGCAGAAGAGCTGTCATAACCAACTTTCTCTGGGCTGGGGTTTGTTGGGGACAGGAGTATCTGTGGATATCAGGTCCTCGCTTCAAACTTGTGATGTAGCTCTAGGTCCTTCAGAAGGACATAAAGCTGATCTGTCTCTCTCCACTCAGGCCCTTTGTGGTGTTTCGCCATCAGGGCTATGGGGAGGCCCATGGTAAAGTGAACAAGCCCCTATTCCCGCATCATACCCGACTCCCTGGGCAGCACCTGCTCGGTCCCGCCAGCTCAGACCAAATTCTTTAGTATGGAGACTAGAGTTACACACAGGGTTGGCAGGGATGCTGTTCAGGAACCTTGTTGAAGGAGCTAGGCAGCAAAGAGCAGGCTCTGCCATTCTCTGTCCTCCCTTCACCATCCTCCCCCTGCCTGACACCTCTGATCCCAGAAGACACCCCAAACACACACACACACACACACACACACACACACACACTCCTGAGCTCAAAGCCTGAAACTAACCAGAAAATGAAAACCACCAAAGCCTAGGGCTCCCTGAGTCTCCCTTTGCTCCTCTCTGAATGGGGCTGTGGATGGGGAGGATGAGGAGGAGTTATCCCTTCCAGTGATGCTGCAATGTTTTTGGAAGCTTCGCATGAAGGAGGAGGGCCGATACTTTCTCACACTTCCAGAGGATTTGGAGTTCCCTCTCCCCATCCTCCCAGCCCGCACTTCAGCTCCCTGGGTCGGGGGTGGGGACAAAGGGAGGTAAGGATGGCAAACACACTGTGAAAGCTGAAGCTGAGCTGCCCAGGGATGCGGCATGACAGTCAGACATTAATTAGCCCTCATTTCTCCCAGGCTCCCCAATACCACAGGATGCCAGGCCAATCACAGCAGGCTCCCTAAGCTCCCCGGATTCCATGGATCTCAGTTAGAGACATAGACCATCCCAAGGGAAAGGAGCACATGCCAGGCAGCCAGAGATTTCTGGTTCAGTCCTTAGTACAGCTGTCTCCCGAGCTGTGTGAACTTAGGAAAGTTACTTTGCTTCTCTGTGCTTCAGTTGGCTCATCTGTAAGAGGAAGATACCAACTCATTCTATGCTCTCTTTTATACACAAAGCCAGCTCCATATCCTTTTTGTTTTGTTTTTGCTTTGCAAACCTAGGTCCTAATACATGTGAGGCAACCGTTCTCCCATAGAGCTCGGGCTCTGCCACCCACGAGGTATTGTTACTGAATGAGTCTAGCACTTCCCTGCACAGCCTTGTTTTCTAGAGTCACATAAGCTTTTTAGCCAAAAGCATGGGGATGGGGGCCAGATCCTGGCTGCTTGGTAGAAATCTCTAATAGGTCGCCTGCAGAAAGGTAGTCCGTCCCCTGCCCAGAGAGTACTGCAGGGATGGAGGTAGCACTAAGGGGCTCCTCTAGAGTGGTTTTAGAGCCGAGATGCATAGAAATGAGGGACGAGGTCAGCACGCATCTGGGGGGAAGAGCATTGCAGGCGGTGGGAGCTGTGATACCAGGGTCTTGAGGAGGAAGTGTGCCGGATCATCAGGAAGCCAGTAGAAAGTGGAGCAGAGAGGGACAGGGGTCTAGGGGTGGGGCAAGGGAGGGTGTCCCATGGAGCCTGTGCATCCGAGTGTGGAACTCAAGTTTGCTGAAAGTGAGAAGCCCACACACTTTTAATACATCTTGGTTACGTTTCTGACGAAACTGCCTTCCTACCGTTCCCACTGCTGCCCACAGACTCAGCTCCCACAGGCATGGTGAAGGTTCCTCATCCTTGGCCCATCAGATTTTGAGCTCCCCTTGAACATGTACTTGTTTCTTCCTGGTCCATAGGGGTTCAGAAGTGATCCTTTATTGAACCTCTGTACCCCCGCATCATCAGTGAGTCTCGACTAGAATCTAACTTAAAGACGCTGTCACCTCTATATGCCAAAAACCTCAGGAGAAAGGGGTAGGCACAGCCTGTTCACGGACTGAGGTGGCGGTGGAGGGTCCTGCAACCTGGTTTGCATAGAAATCAGGCTCTGTGGCAGCCTGTTTCCCAGCTGTCCATCAGCCAGGTTCCATGTGTAAAGGTGGCAGGGAAAGCCACAGACCTTGCTAGTAAGAGCTAAGTAAGTGTGGCCTACCAGGAAGCAGCTGGAGCAGGAAAATCTGGGGACCACAGGGTTGCACCAAAGTGGGTCAGCTCGGTACCCGCAGCTCAGTACAACTTGGGTGGATTTTTTTCCTTATTATTTTTTTTTCATGCCTTCCTTTCCTCCCTTTTCCCTTTGCCTTCTCCTCCTCTGGACAGATTCATAGAGGCTCCCTAGCCAATTAGGCCAAATTGCAGGATGAGAGCCATGAATCATGGTCAGCTCACTCCCCATCTCCCCAATGCCACAGCCCCCCAGGAAGATAATAAACAATGTAATCACAGAATTAAAAAATAATCAGTGGTCATAAATAATGCAGGATCCCCAGTTATGTAACCAGCTGCCCAGGGAGTTAAGAAAGAGGGAAGGAAGGAGAGGGAACACTGGATCTGGGACTCTGGGTCCCTCAGCACTGGCTGTTGGGCCTCAGGGGATGTGCACCCATTCATGCACACACGCACATATGCACACATGTGCTCATGTATACACGCACGCACTCGACACAAGCATGTATGCATGCATTCATCTGAATGGAGTTCAGCCAGTGTTGGTGGTCCAGGTCTGTAACAAAGAGGCCTCCCAGGCTTCTTTCAGGTGATCTGTAGCTGTGTTTATAGAGTGGGCCAGAATCTGGGCCACAATAGTAGATGAAACAGACCCAGCCTTGCCCTCTCTTAGGGTGACTGTCTAGTAGGGAGGCTGACATCAACTGCATCACAACATACATGCATAGAAGTATAGCTGTGACCAACATCGCCCTCAGCTGGGTTCTTCGAGGAAGTGAGGATGGATGGTGGGAGGGAGGGCACACCAGGTGAGCCCAGTGGCAGCTGGAGCTCCAGCTCTGTAAAATGTGCAGAGAGATGAGGGGGAGGCCACTTGCTGGAGGGGAAAGGGGGTGGCGTTTGGAAGGCTCAGAAGTTTGGGAAACAGGGAAGGGTTGGAGGCAGAGGGGTGATGTGGTCCTGATGCTGATCGGGAAATCTGTTGCAGAGCATGGAGCAGGCACTGGTGGGAAGTTCCTGTTGGTGGGCAAGGCTGAGATCAAGACAGAGGCTGGCGACACTCTTGGAACAGGAGTTAGGTTCTGGCTCAGCCCTGCCCTCCCTCCCAGGCACTCACTCTTGGCCCCTCTGAAACAGATTAGTCTTGTTTATAAGACGCCAGTCCCAGGAGTCAGGACTCCACTTCAGGCTTTAACTCAGCTCTTTCCAGGTGCTGGGCCTCAGTTTCCCTGTCTGCAAGCGCAATAGCACAGGTAGTGTCTCTCTAGTTACCCCCCCCATCTTAGAGATTTTCCTGGTTCTTTCTCCTTTCTCCCCCTCTTTTCTTCTGTGTATATAATTATTTCTCTGCACTCCAAGACAATCCCAAATTACATGTAGGCAAAATGATTATTAAATCTCGGAGAGAAATCACAGATTTCAAGACAGCCAGAGCAGAGAGGCAGGTAGCACGGGCCTGTACCATACTTGCTCTGCACATTGACCTGTGAAACTAGACACCAGGGAAGGATTAGCGGGTTTATGAGCTGATCACGGCCCTACACAGAAGCTGGACACTGTGGGCACATGGCTTCTCTTTCTCGCTCTCACTTCTGTCATTTATCAAGTCACTGGGAAACCAGAGCTGCCTGTGAGCCTCACAGCCTCAGGCCTCATGGGGCCCCTTCAAGTTCTGTTCTGAATGGACACACCCACACTTCAGGCAAAATGGGCAGTATTGGCACATGGGGCCACGGAAGGCACACCTACCATATCCTGGCATCATTTTGAACAGGTATCGAAAGCTGCCCATCAGTGCGGCATTCCTTAGGTGAAAACCTGTCTCCCATCTGCTCTTGGGCCTGGGTGTGTGCTTACGCTCACTGGTGTGAGATAGATGCTGCTCTTCTCACTGTTCTGCGTGCTTTCCTGGGGGCATTAGGTTCAGTCATCACCGTGGCTCTCAAGCAGAGAGAATTCTCTGATGAAGAAGCAGAGGCTAAAGGCAGAGTAACTTGGTTAAGGCTGCACAGCCCATAAGTAGTGAAGTCAGGGTTGGAGTCCAGCATCGGCTTCAGAGCCCAGGTATGGACAGGTTTGGCTGTCCTGACACTGTAGTTTAAAATACAGTGATATCTCTTCCATCTTCATCTCCCTGGACAAGGAGAGGGGTGTCAGAGTTAGAGACCACAGCTGGGAAGTGAATTATCACCTGCCTTCAGTTCCACTGCCAGGAGGGGGCAGACGTGAGACCCAGAAACCCGCTCCTTCGCTCTTCCTCCACATCCTGTGCAGAACCAAAGGAGGATGCTAAAGAAGAAGGGAAGGGACCCAATGAGAAGGCCTCTAGAACAGGCTAGCCAGGGCTTCCTCAGTGGAAGGAACACGTCTGGCCTCCCAAGCTTCTAGGCTCCTGTTGGGCATGCCTGGGATATCCCTGCTATCTATCCCTTAGGCCTGGGGCCTGACAGTGCTCATTCCTACTGAGCTTTTGGAAGCCAGAAAGCTCTGCTCAGCCTGGTCTCTGCTGAGTCTGTGAGATCTCAACTCCAGCTTCCTCCTGGCGCCCCTAGCCTGGGGCTGTAGCAGCTGAGGACAGTTTTTCCCCTTCTTAGGTTGCCCCAGCACCCAGGCTACCAGGCTAGTGCCTCTGAAAACAAGAGGCAGCCACTGGGAACATTATGATCTCATGAGTGTAGAGTAGAAAGCCTGATATGTCGTCGTAGGTCATCCGAGGTATGAAATGTCACTTTGACCCCCGGGCTCCTGAGTCCTCCTACCATCAGTACTGCTGCCTGCAAAGCTCTAATGATTTTGGCCAGGCACTCAGTGACAAATGATTTTGAGTTCCAGCAATCTTATGTGACTTGCCCAATTTCTGTCCCCGTGTGTCCTGACTCCTCCAGTTTGCTGCAGACCTCAGCAAAGAATTTCTTCGATCCCTGACTTAGGGCAGCCACCACCTAAACACTTTCCCATGCTGACTCTTACAGACACAGATTCCTAGAATCTCCCTTAGAAGTAAACCAATTCACCCACTCAGAGGTAGAGAAACAGACCTTAAGAGGGATAGGGACAGGTCACTTGCAACTAGAGCCCAGCTCCCACTGACCCAGAAGCTGTTGCAGGCAGCGTCTTTCTCTTTTACCTCAGGGCACTTGCCACCTACCCTTCCCCATGCATGGAATAACGGCTCTTGCTAGCAGTTCCCGGAAATGAGATCAGGTTAAGGCTTGCTTAGTTACCTTATTGACTGACTGACCGCCCTGAGCCCAGGCAGATAATGCCAGCCAGATGCAGGGAGCTGAATACAGTTCCTGATATCTTTGTCCCCGAGTCTCTGTGTCTTAGACACTTGTCCCCCCTCTGCTTTTTATTGTTTTATGTTTGAGTCTTGGCCTGACTCCGCTCTCTTCATCCTCATGTCTGTCCTCCACGTAGGCCTCCACCTAGTCTGCCTCCCTCTCTCGCAGCGTTCTACCCTGATATATGTGCAGATAGCCACAGGCAAGTGTATATCTGCAGGCAGAGCCACCTGCTCAGAGGCCAAGGGCTTCCCTTTGGGTCACTGGGAGGCGGGCAGGCAGAGAAGGGTACAGTGACCTCCACAGATGAGCTGCCTGCCCCATGGAGTGGTTTTTAATAATCATCCCCGGGCCAGGGCGGATGGTCTCTTTATTGCTTCCCAAAGAATTCTGGCTTTTTTTCCTTTTCCCAACAAGCTGAGATTGCTCTCCATTCATCAGTAGGCAGGGAAGGCAAGGCAGGCAGGTGGGGGTTCCAGAGCTTGAGGGTAGCCGGGGAGGGTGACTCAGCCAGTGCCGCACACCTGTTGTTCCAGTCCCCGGGGTTGGAAAGAGATCCCTGAGTGAGTCACTCACTGATGGGTCTGGAAGGCTTTAGTGAGGCTGGGCAGGGTCTTCTTTCTCTCCTGGCTTCCGGTCCAGCTACCACGTTATAGAGTCAGCAGCCGGGAGGCCCCCCGGGCTTGCTGGAGTCCCTCTACCCCTTCTATCCGACCCCCTCTCAATCAGTACAAGCATAAGCCCTGTTCATGACACTGTCCTCCCTACAAACGGCAGCTGTGTTGAGAGAGAAGAATGTGTGAATGAACAGGGTGCCTGGGGGGAGGCAGTGCCCCTCCCTCCAGGGGACAGCACAAGCTGTCCATCCTCGTCCAACCTGGCCTTGTGTGTTTGAGACTGAGTCTCTCACAGGCCTGGAACTTGCCAAGTAGGCTTGGCTGGCTGGCCAGAAAGCCCCAGGGATCCTCCTGTCTCCACTTCCCTGGGGCTAGGGTTATAAGCATGCACCACCATATCCAGCTTTGGATGGGTTCTAGGACTCGAACCCAAGTCCTCATGCTTACACAGCAAGCTCTTTACCAACCGAGCTGTCTTCTCAGCCCTAATTTGGGCTCTTAACAGTGCAAACAAACCTGTGATTTCTGTTCAGCCACCGTCTTCCAGAGTCACCTGCCAGGAGGTCTCCAGGGCAGGGGCAGAGGCACACACGCACCCAGCCGCTCTCACCTCCTCTCCCTTCCCTGGCCAGGTGGTGAGTCAGATCGACAAGCTCACCTCTGACTTTGACTTTGAACTGGAGCCAGACGACTGGACCACGGCCACTGTGAGCAGCACCTCCAGCAGTGACAAGGCGGGTGTGGGCGGCCCCTTTGACACGGGCCACCTGGACTTCATGACAGCCGATATCCTCTCAGACAGCTGGGAGTTCTGTTCCTTCCTGGACGTCTCCACCCCATCGGACTCCGTGGATGGCCCTGAGGCACCACGGCCAGGCACCGGCCCTGACTACCAGCTCATGAATGGTGGTTTGCCCATCCCCAACGGGCCGCGAGTGGAGACGCCAGATTCCTCCAGCGAAGAGGCCTTCAGTGCTGGCCCTGCGAAGGGTCAGGGACCCCAGCGGACCCCAGGGACGAGGGAAAGGGTGCGGTTCAGTGACAAAGTGCTCTACCACGCTCTGTGCTGTGATGATGAAGAGGGCGATGGGGAGGAGGAGGCGGAGGAGGAGGCAGGCCTGACCCCAGAGCTGCCCCACGTGGAGCCACACACAGGCCCCCTCAAGCCCTCCCCAGCCCCCCAAAAAACCAGGCGCTCTCCGTTGACTACCCGACGCCTGGGCCCCACGTTGGCTCCAGAACAGACCCGGAGGGTCACAAGGAACAGCAGCACCCAGACAGTATCAGACAAGAGCACGCAGACAGTGCTGCCCTATACGGCCACCAAACAGAAAACCAAGGGCAAGAACTAGGGGCTGGGGAGGGGGGAATGCATAGAGCTATAAATATATATATATATATATTTAAACAAACAGTCATAATAAAATTCATAAATACTAAGGATCCGGGCCCACAGGCCCCAAAGCCTCAAGAAAGCTCATCGTAAAACAATCAGATGTCCAGAGTTTACCCTCTCCTTCAGATGGCAGGGTCCTAAGGGAGCTGAACCCTGCTGTGCCCACTGCAAGCCCCCAGCACCACAGAGGTCTCTGACTGCTGGCCTGGGCCGTGTCCTAGAGACAAGCTAAGAGAAGAGTATCCCAGGGCAGGGATATAAGGACTTAAAACCCCCAAAGGACTCCATCCTCCTGCTCAGAGCTCCGTGGAGAGACAGCCCCACCTCACACCCCTCCCCCACCGTGCATTTTAGGATTGCCCGCAACACTGAGAGGGATACCCTGCCCTGGGAGAGGCTGGCAGCCACAGAGCAAATCTGAGAGCCCAATCCTCTCTGGTTCAGCTCCCAGTCTCAGCTCTGGAGTTCAGAATTCTCTGAGTGGTTCCAAGGTTTGTGGATTGTGATGGCAGCCATCACAGAGCTGGGAACCAAGATACAGATGTACTTGATCATCCACACTAGGCAGGCGGTAGGGAGGGGGACCCAGTGTATCCACCTGACTCCTACTTCTTCACACCCAGCCCCTTAGCTCACCTTAATACATCCTGAATAACAACAGAGCTTCCTCTGTAACTGCTCCCCCCAGTAACAGCACCCAAAAGTCCTGAGGGTGATAATGTTAGTCACTGTTCCCTTTATTGCAGGCCACTGTGCTGAATACACCGTATAGCATTATCTTACTGCCCCACTTTTCAGATGAGAAGGCTGAGGTTCAGAGAAGTGAAATAAGTGGCCCAAGGTCACTGCGCCTCTGCTTTCCTGCCCCCAAGAACAAAGAGTTTCCAGGCTACGCCCGTCCCTGTTATACAGCAGCCATATCACCTTGGGCAAATCCATTTGCCTTTTTGAACCTTTCTACTTCAGCTGTAAAATGGGTCTGGTAGTCTTTACCACCTCCGTAGCTGGCACAGGGATCCAGTAATTGGTGAGTGTACACACTGGAGATGATTTGGAGGCACTACATGCCTACTGTGGTCTGTGGGCCAGCCCACATCTCCGGTGACTTCCAGGGTAGAGGGGCCGAGTGGAAGCGATTTCCACGGGGTCAAGAGCCATCCTGAATTAAAAGTATCACATGGTTTTGCCCCTACAAACAACTTGAGGCCAGAAGATGGCCACATCGTGACTTACCCCGCCTGGAGCAGAGGGGTAAGGTTGGTTCACTGCGGAGAGCCTTGGTCCTGAGGCCTTCCTGGGACACATTTCTGTTAATGCAAAACCACCCCACCAGGAGGGGCCTTAGAATCTGATAGCACCTGCTGCTCCTGCAGAGTGGGGACTAACCAGCTAGTTTAGGGGGAATACCAGGGCATGGTTGGAGACTCTGGCAGACCTACAGTATCACAGGATGAAACCTGTCCCACCTGAGGTGAGGTCAGAGCCCTTCCAAGTCAGTGTGGTGCAGCCACCAGCGTCGAAGTCCAGTGGTGGGTGGCCAGCTGGGGCTAGCTCATGCCAGTGGGCCAGCAAGGTCCTGGCCTTCCTGAGCGGAACATTTCCTATACATCCCGTTCTCCCTCTGAGACTGGTTTTTCCCTCAGCAGTGGTAAGACCGTTTTTTCTCATCTTTGCAACCATTGTGGAGATTAAATCTACAGAACAGTTCTCATTTCACAGGGGAAGAAAGAGGCCCAGGGCCAGGGTCTCTGAGAGCCCTGAGTGAGGGATTTTTCCCCCTTCTTAAATCCCTCCTGTGACCCAGGTTCATATGACTACTTTAGGTCACAGATAACCTCCACCACTTGTGCCCAGGTGGGTGTATAGAGTGAGTGTGTCCTGGCTTTAGATATAGGTTCACCGTGGTGAAGGTCCACAAAGCTTTTGGCCTGCTCACCAGATCCGGACCTCATTGACAGAGGGATAGGATTGCCAAGGGCTTAAGACTTGAAACCCCCCCCCCCCCCGACCCTGCGCACCCAGGGAGAAAAGGCATCCTTAGAGTACACAAAGCCATCCTGGGCCCCTCCTCCACCAATCAGCTGTGTCTCCTGCTCCTCCCTGCCTCCAGGCCTGGCTGGTGTCTGGCTCTCTCCTGGGGAGAGGTCTGCTCCAGCAAGTAGGATTTCGCCTGGTAGCTGCTGTGTGCACTTTCTTGTGCTGTGGGTGCTCTGGCTGAAGTGGGAGGGATCCAAGCCAGAGAGGAGGCTAAGCATGATAAATAACTCCATTTAATGAGCACATACTATGCACTGGGATTGTGTAAGCATGTGCCTTTTATCATTCCTTGCTCACAGAAATTCCAAAGTATGTCATTTTAACTTGTGCCTGTTTCCATACTGGGAAACTGAGGTTCCGAGAAATCAAGTCACCTACTAAAGGACATGCAATTTGAGTTAGGGACCCAGTATTCAACCCCAGACGCAGCTTCTTAGCACTCAGATATGTGCTGGCATAAGGATATACATTAGGAGGCCCAAGAACACTGTGAGTCTCGGAGGGTAAGAAATGTGTTGGAAGGAGGAAGCTGATGAACCTTCTGTTTGGGGAGAACTTGGCTGCTGTCAACCTGTATGTCAGAGGCCCTGTCTCAGCCTGAAACTGAATGGATCATAGATTTGATAAATATTTGTCAAGTGTATTAATGAGCCCCCCCCCCTTTTGCAGCAGGGACATCCACTGTGTATTCATTCAGTCAGCCCACATTGAAGATGTTGCCAGATCTCATGTTGCTTGTGTGTGTGTGCATGTACAGTCATGCACCTGCATACACTCCCACGTTAACTCTCTCTCTCTCTCTCTCTCTCTCTGCCCTATAAGAGTCTCCCCTGTGGGGTGTCTGGAAGTTGGACAGGAATGAAGAATGTGAAGCTTCAGCCTTGACAAGTCACAGGTGTATGCCAGGATGCATAGGGGGAGAAAATGTCAGAAGCCAGGGGAGCCAGTTTGGTGAGGAAACCATTCAGAACCACGTCCTCAGGGCTGGAGGCTCCTCCAGCGGACACCACCTCAGTGGATAGGCACACCACAGTGTCCTTGAGTGCCTGTGGATAAGGAAGATCCTTGTCTCTGTTGTTGTGGGAACAGGGAGTCAACTATGGAGCTGGCAAGAGGTGGTTTGAAGAAACCAGGGGCAGAAAGCTGGGCACACCATTCAGAGACAACAACAGACAGAGCCGGGCCATGTTAACACAGGGGAAGGGGCTAAGGGTGGGAATCCAAGAAGCAGCAGGTCTAGCCCTCCACACCCCCTCTTGAATCCCCACCTCGGTCCTCCACCTCTCCCACCTCCACCTATTACCCGTTTCTCCTTACAGAACCGAGACTTGTGTAAGAAAACCGGCATTTATTGACAAGCTGGTGCATGCCAGGCACCAGGCCATGTCTGTTAACCAACACTAAATAACAGATCCAGTTGGGCCCTGTACGGAACAGGTTGTTCAATACGTATTTATTGAGCAAATGGATTAACTACAACCATCATTTTACAGGTCAGGCAGGAAACGAATGAACAAAGGACCTTTCAAAGCTACAAAGCAGGAACTTGGTGTTACTATAGTTTGTGAAACCTATGAGAACAGTGTTTATGGCCCTTCCTTTGGAATGGGGTACCCCTGGGCACCTAGAAAGGGGGATGACGGTCATTTGGAGCTGCTGGGACTTGAAAACAAAGATGGCTGGAGTGACCACATGCTAGGTAACAGAGTAAGGTCTTACTGAAACAGAGAGTAAATGTTGGAGCAAAAATGGGGCAAAATGCAAAAGCTGAGGGGCACAAAATGGAAAAACTGTTAGGAACTTCAGACCCCCCCCAAGCTCTCACCAATCTTCTCCATCCTCTTGGCAAGGGTTCAGGCAGGGAGGGAGAGCACCTGCTTAGTCTGAGATGGAGAGGCCATCTTTAAGACAAGTGTCCAGCAGATTATCGTGATAGTCTGGATTCATTCAATGCATAAATGGAAACGGCACAGTTAGTGCCTTGGAATTGTGGGTATACCAAAGCCCTGGAAAACCACTGCATTCTATCTTTCTGCCACACAGGCCAGCTAGGCAGGATGCTGAGCTGTGTTCTTGTGATACACATGAGCCAGCTGGGATTTTCATGGGGCCTGACTCCGCCCACCTGCCTGCCCTGCACCTCAGCCACCGTTCCTTTTACCTCTCCTCCTTCTCTGGTCACCAGTGAGGAGGTGGTGGGGTCTTGGTTGACCTCAGGCCAACACTGCTTAAGGCCTGGGCCCCATGCTGATTGGATCTGACTCCCTGCCAGGAATATTTAAGCTCACATACCTGCCTGAAGCTCTGCTGTCACTCCTGGCTCTGCTGGGACCTGCAAGGGTCAGGAGTTCTGTGCTCACCTTGTGACAGGGACTCACCATCTGTCCTTCCTGCAGTCATCTCAGACATGCCACAGAAACCCAATCTCAAGGGCTGCTCCGCCACCTTCTGCTTCCCGGAAGAAAGGGCCCATGGGGCTCAGGACAAGGTACAACCCACGGAAGAGGTTTGGACGGAGGTCTGGGGCCTGGTGCCTTTTGGTTCTTTCTCATTTCGTTTTTTAAAAAATTCTTATTAACATGTTAATTATACATAATAGTGGATTCCATTATGACATTGTATACATATATAATGTATTTTGATTAATATATATAATGTATTAAGCCCTTGGTACCCTCTATTGGCCCCTCCTCCTGCTAATCCCCTTACCCATCTCAACTAATCCTCCTTCTGTCGTGCCTTTTCTTTTCTTCCTTCCTTCCTTCCTTCCTTCCTTCCTTCCTTCCTTCCTTCCTTCCTTCCTTCCGTGTGTGTGTGTGTGCATGTGTGACTTCGTTTAATTAGGTCTGTTTACAGGAGCAAGGAAAATTTACCAATGACTACATCACTGAAAAAAAATGTTCCTTCCCCACCAACCATTAGCTGCTTTTAGATCCTAGGAAAATGTTGGGGCTCCATGAACCCCTCTGGGAGCCCCAACCTCCGTGGGGGTTTTCTAGACTCATCCTAGTCAGGAATGCTCCTGTGAGAATGGGGAAATTTCCCAGGCAAATGGTAGTAGCAGAGACTGAGCCCACTGCGGAGGTTGATGGCGTCTTTGTGGGTGTGACTGTCGCCTCCTGAAACAAACACGTAAGGGAGGGAGGGTTACCCCTGCTCACAGTTTCAGAGGAGCCAGTTCATAGTTTCCACCTGAGGCAAACAGACAGCAGAGTGCCATGGAGCAGGGCTGCTCACCTCATGGCAGCTGGGGAGCAGAGACAAATGGGAAAGGGCCACATACAAGGTATACCCTTCAAAAGCAACACACACACACCCCGCCCAGAGCCTACTTCCTCCAATCAGGTCCCACTTCCTAGCTTCCAGCAGCCTCTGGTAATGTCATCAGAACATATGTCTATCCGCACCTTGATCCATTGATTATGTCAGAACCCTCATGCTTCAGTCATGTCTCAATGATTGGATTTACCAGCTGTGGGCCAAACCTTCTCCACATGAGCTATCTTAGCCATGTGCTGTGGAAGCAAGTACAACACATGAGCCGCTTGAGGGGATGTATCATATCCAAACTGTAATGAGAAGGTGACCCAGGAGCTCGAGAAGAGTTCCCAAACCCTGGTGAACCCCTTTCCCAGAGTCAGCAATCTAGGTACCATCTCTGTTCCTTGTCCCCTAAAAACTAACGATGCCTGGCATCATAGCTAGGAAGAGGTCCATTTGCCCCAAGCCTCAGGGTTGTAGAGGGAAAGTCACCAGCAAGGATGGGTGAGTCTGCAGAGTGTCACAAAGCAGCCTGCAGGAGCTGATGGATGCCATTGACCTAAAGTCCCAGAAGCACCTGGAGGAACATGGTCAGGAGCAAGGCAGAAGCTCAGCTTGGGAACTCCCACGTGGCTCCAAGACTGTTCCCAGGGGCGCTCAGCCTGTACACTAACAAGAGGACCTGCTGAGTTGTTCCCAGAGCCTGAGACAACAGCCCCTGGCAATCGATACTTCCCTCCAGGCCTGGGATAAGCCTGGTAAAAGAGTAGATCCCCAAACATGGAGTCCTCAGTGCCCACTCAGAGTGTGCATCTGCCCTAGGGGCTCAGCTTCGCCAGGAGGCCCTTCCCTCAGGCTTCCTGACACACTTAAGAGCCCCTGGTGCTCCCTGGAGCCTGGAAGCAGCCTGAGGATGATGGTCTTCCCCTGCCCCATGACCAGAGGACCCGAGAGCCCCTAGAACTCAGACACTCCATGGCCAAGCTAACCATGATAACTCTCCTGCCCCCTGAGCACATCTCTGCCCCTCGGTCAGAGTTCACACTCTAGAAGCCTGCATACCTGTTTTACATCCTGGTGGGTTTTGTTTTAAAGGATAATTTTTACAACGGTTTGTATTTCCTGGGGTGGGGGCGCGAATTAGTAGATGTGCCAACACTGGCGTGTCATTTTCTTACCTAACCAGTCAGCAGTGCATTCTGGGAACTCGACAGGTTTCCGGGGAGCCCACATGAAACAAGCTCCCAGGTTGCCTTGACTCCAGCTCTCTCTGCAAGGTCATGAGGCCTTTCTAATTCTGGGAGACTTCCTGAAAGGAAGGAAATGCCATGCTGAGGCTTGAGGGGAGTGGAGCACATGAGGCCATGTTGCCTGAATCCCTGCCCTGACAGGTAGAAATTTCAGAGGGCCACATCCAGTTTGAAGTTTTGATTGGCTAGGTTGTTTTGTTTTGTTTTCACTTTTTCCTTATTCGGCTTCTTAAATTTTTCTTTTTAATTTAGAGTATCATCTCAGGGCTGAGAAATGATTTTACACTTTATAACAACAATAATAATTTCAATAATAACAAAAAATTCACTTCAAACTTTTGTAACTCTGCCAGCCACTAGAATACCAGCCATGTAGACGACTCATTCCCCAAGCAATTGCCAGTCATCAGGGAGTGGTGGGATGCAGTGAAGTGAATGTGAGCTGAATCTGGTGCTTTTGCCCCATGAAATGTCTGTTCTGAAACTGCAGACAAGCAAGGGCTAGTTACATATGTCCACATAGCATCTTTCTGCTAGCCAAATACATCCACATACCATTCTTTTGCTAGTTAAATACATCCACATAGCATTCTCCTGTTAGTTAAATACATCCACATGGCATTCTTCTGTTAGTTAAATACATCCACATAGCATCCTTCTGTTAGTTAAATATGTTCACATAGCATCCATCCGCTAGTTAAATGTGTCCCCATAGCATCTTACCGCTAGTTAAATATGTCCATGTCCACATAGCATCTTTTCATTCCCACAATGCTGATGACCTGGAAGATTGTTCCCAAAGCCCTCTGAGACACCTCACTGGCAAATCTATACCCCTTCCCCTATGCCCCTGCCCCAACCCTATCAGAACTTCCTTCACTGGAAGTGTTAAGGGTCCTATGTGAATGGCCCTCAGCACAATACCCCATGGGTGTCACATAATGATGTCCCCAGGAGCTGGGAAGCTCAGGGATCCTAACACCCACAAAGATCCAGTCCCAACTCTAAGGAGACTGCCAGAATACCCTGGATGTGAGATTAGGGTGTCCTCATACCGAATCCTTCTGTGGTTCAGGTGCCTTTAGCATCCTCACCCTACGCATGGAGGTTGGGAGACATTCTAACAGAAAATAGAGAGGGAAGAGGGTTGTTGCTCTTGTCAAGTCTGTTGCTGTGATAAAATACTCTGGTAAAAACAACGGAGGACAGAAAGGATGTATGTTAGCTTAAAATTCCAGGTTACAGCCCATCATTGTAGGTCAGATAGAGGAGGGATTCAAACCATCGAATCCACAGTCAGAGGCAAAGGGAGACTAAACGGACCTTTGCTTGTTTGCTTTCTTGCTATGCACCCAATTAGCTTTCTCTACTCAGATAACTGAGGGCCCCACGTAGGAGATGGTGTCACCCACACTCAGGGTGAGTCTTCTCAAACCAGCAAACAATCAAAACAATCCCCCCACAGACATACAGGCCAACCTGATTTGGATAATTCCTCACTGAGACGTTGCAGAAGAGTCTGTGTTGTAGCAAATTGGCAGCCTAATTAACCACCACAGAAGGGCCTACTGACAAGGTCCATACTCTCACCTCAGACTTGTCCCAAGAGGACCGTAATATCCTCCCCACTCCTTCACCCCTAGACTTTGACTAAAACTCATGCCAATTTTTCAGATGCGGAGAGCAGGTGCCGTGTTAATTCAGGTCCAGCAGATAGCTATCCCAGATCGCAAAGCTCACAATCACTGATTCCCAATGGCCAGAGTCAGAATCTGCCTGTAGCCTGGACTAGGAGGTAAGACAGCTATAGCCGACATGTGACCCACACAGCCGACATGTGACCCACTGCTAAAGTCCAGATACTGGATTCAGAGAGACCCAAGTCTGAAGTGGGACCAGACTGACAGAGACATCTCGCTTTAGCCAATAAGAAATTAGAGCTAATGGGCCAAGCAGTGTTTTAATGAATACAATTTCTGTGTGATTATTTCGGGGCAGGCTAGCGGGATGGCCAGGACGAACAAGCGGGCCCTCCTCCTACACCAGTCTCCTGCTAACCTCTTGGAGCTTTGATTCCTTCCTTCCTTCCTTCCTTCCTTCCTTCCTTCCTTCCTTCCTTTTCTTTCTTTTCCCTTTGGTTTTTCGAGACAAGATTTCCCTGTAGCTTTGGAACCTGTCCTGAAACTAGCTCTTGTAGACTAGGCTGGCCTCAAACTCACAGAAATTCACCTGCCGCTGCCTCCCGAGTGCTGGGATTAAAGGCGTGCGATACCACCACCCGTCATGGAGCTTTGATTTCTTAATGTCGCAAGATCTGGCAGCAGCTCTACTGTGGAGGCTCAATGACAAGCTCCATGCGAAGACCCTTGGAGGCACTTTCAGTTCACAGCCTCACTGCCTCCCTGCCACATCAGCCCCAGGAAATGTCCTGAGCTCGGACCCCAGAGGAACTTTCTATGGCTGCTGTCAGGGCGGTGAGCTGAGCTCAGAGGGGGACGGTTGTCACAGCAAAGTGAAGGAAGGTAAGGCGGGAGCAGAGTCTCCCAGGACAGCTGGGCTTTGCTGAAGATGGACTCCAGGGAACTGTAACTAACTGTCGGTTAGAAAGGGTTCATCCCCCTGTAGGGGATCACACCTAGTATTGGGTGGAACCTTTTCTTATCCCTGAAGGCTTTAGGAACTGAACAGAAACCTCCTAGACTTGTGATTGACAGGCATCTTCCCAGAGGTGGGCAGCCATGGCCCAAGTGAGCCAGGCTGTAAGAGAAAGTAGATGGGACCCAGAAAGCCAAGGACATCTCAAGCGCCTACAACTCCAAACGCTTCCACTGCCCCAGCTTTGTGAACGTCTTACCCACCTGCCATTAGACAGGCTAATTTCCAGTCAGAAGGTCTAGCTCTATCTGCAGCTTCTTCTGACAGGAAGAATCCTACTGTTTTGTGGAGCTTCTTAGGGCCTGGCCAGTAGATGCCAGCACAGGCTTGGTTTACCCTATTGAGCCAGCGCCTTAGCCCCGCCCTCATTGAGACCCCATAGGCCTGGGGTGAGGTCCTGGAGCAAGACTCTTCTGGAGGCCCTGCAGGTAAAAGGCCAGAGTGCATATCACCAAGGCTGCTAGTACATTCTCCCCAATATGCACCTGGTTATTGGGGAGCTCTAATGCCCCATCCCAGTGGAAAGAGAAGCTGACTATTCTAGGAACTCACCTTCATTTCCTCTCCTTCCTCAGCCATGCTCCTCCTACTTCTGTTCCGCCTCCATTTATCAAATGCTAAGCAAGCATTGGCTAGTCATCCTTCACCTTCTAGAAGCTGACACTGTTTAAACTGTTTAAAGACGTGCGCTCTGGGCTGCAGACACAGCAAGAGCAAAGGCAGCACTGCACGAATCATTCTTTTGCCTGACGGCCTCCGTCATTAGAGGGCCATCGGGGCCGCCCAGGATGGTTGCAAGAGTTCAGTTCCAGGAAAGGCTTGGGTACGGCCAGAGTGATCAGGGTCAGGCCAAGGGTGGGACTCAGTGGAGGGTAAAGGCCAGGCTCAGTGTGGGACAGTCAGGGCACAGTGTATGGGAAGTTCAGGCTTAATGTTTGGTGGGGTTGGAGCTTAGCGTGTAACTAGGCTCAGAACTCAGTGTGTGACCATGTCACACACGTGCCAGAGTGAGAGGAGGACTGGGGGTCAGGGTGTGAACAGGAGCAAGGGGCAGTGTGTGACCTGGATCAGTATGTGATCAGAATCAGGGCTCACTGCATGGCTACAGAGAGTTAGGTGTGTCATGAGGGCCAGGGCTTAATATTCTGTCAGACTCAGCTCTCCAGTTTCTATTTTAAACCGTTCTTCACGTATGAAATGCAAAACAGCTGTTTCTCTCCTCCCTTCAAAAGATCCCGTGGAAGCAAAGCATGAAAGGATGTTCAATGTCCCCTGTGGCCTTTACTGTAGCACCTTGCAGATCACCGTTACTTTCCATAACCCGGTCTCTGCTGGTCTCTGTTCTTCTTTTCACCTCCATCACAGCCTCTGGGCTTCTGACTGTTCCCAAAGTGACCAGCTGTTCTCGTGGGACTGCCCCTTGGCCCCTCTGCTGTGATGTGTGGCAGTTAGAAGCTGAAACTAAAAAGCTAACCCAAACTGGATCCTAACTCTGTCCCCACCACTCTCTTGCTAAGGGACTTTGGATAAACAGTTTAACCTGTCTCTACACAGGGGACTCTGCACAGCTGCGGCTGGGTTGCTGCAGGTCTTCACACTGAGTCCCTAGGGCAGCGGTTCTCAACCTTCCAAACGCTGTGACCCTTTAATATACCTCATGTTGTGGTAACTCCCAACCACAAAATTATTTTTATTGCTACTTCATAACTGTACTTTTGATACTGTTATGAATTATAACGTAAATATCCGATATACAGGGTATCTGATATGTGATCCCTGTAAAAAGGTCATTCGATCCCCAAAGGAGTCTTGACCCGCAGGTTGAGAACCACTGCCCTAGATGGTTAGACAGAAGCTCCCTTGTAGCTGAGGTTGTGTGTGTGAATTGGGTTCCAGCAACTAGATACATAATGATGAAGTTTGGAAGATGGAGCTGGAGGTTGCCCATGGCTGCTTTGGGCTGCTTTCAGCCAGCAAAACTGACCATGGAAATGAAACAGTGTTTCTCAGTTCCCTGGGTGTGGGGAAGCAGGGGCAACAGATCTCTGATGTTTGACAGGCTAAAGCTCTATTTGTCTTCAGCCTCTCCAGTGCTGGGAATTGAGGTGGGTGCTACTCTTCCTGGTTGGAAGCATATTCTGATCATTTAACCTGGGATAGCATGTGCCACCATGCCTGGTTTGATGTGATGTTGGGGGACTGACCCAAGAGCTTTCTGCACGGTAGGTTCTCTACCATCCGAGCTACACCCACGCCCGGGAAGCATGCTCTTAAACTCAGCAGTTCCAGTGATTTCTCCCACATAGGCATATTCCTTTGGCTACTGTAACGAGTCACCATGAACCCTTGCAGTTCTGCAGACCAGAAGCTCAGAACCCTTCTGCTAATGTCAAGGGCTAAGCAGAGGTCTGCTCCTTCTAGAATGTTTTAAAATTCCTTTAATTCCCTTTAATTCTCAGGGGAATTTTTTAAAAAATCCACGTTGATAACCTTCTGCAGGCTCTAGATGCCACCTACACTCCTTGGCTAATGGCCTTTTCCTCCAGCTTCAGCCCAGCTCTCCTTTCAGTCCCTGCTGCCCTGCCTCCCTCTTCCAGGAAGACTTATGATGAGATTGGGCGCATGCTGGATGATCCAGACAGGGTCTTAAGACTTCTTACCTACCAGACAGGCACACCTTCTGACATCACAATATTGACGATAAAGTCCTCTATGAAGTTTTCATTCAAGTACAAAAAAAATATTTCAAAAATATCCCATCATGTTTTAAGTAAGTCTGTGATTCCTGTGCTAGCCACATTCATAGTTATCTTGGGGCATAATAGCTTGTGTTTCACTTTGGACAAACTCGAATCTCTTTTGCCCTATGAAGTGGTTCCACAGGCTCCAATACTTCCAACATGTATGCCTTAGGGGACTGGTACTCAACCTACTACATCACCAAGGTAGCAGTCTTCTAACTGGTTCGTCCTGTGGTATTCTGTGCTCTGGAAGGCATTGCTGGAGACCCAGCCTCAAGCTCCTTAAGACCTAACAATCTTCCTTTTCCTTCCTAATTCCTCCTCCTCCTCTTCTTTTGGGGGAACAGGGTCTCGTGTAGCCCAGGCTGGCCGCAAGCCTGGTATGTAGACAAGCGTGGCTATAAACTTATGACTCCCCCCCCCCCCCAGCCTTCACCTGTCAAGTGCTGGAGTCATCATGTTAGGAACTGAACTCAGAGCTTTGGACATAGACAAGCACTTTACCAACCACGCTACATATTTAATCTCCTCTAAGACTTTTGAAAGCATCCAACACCCTATAGTTAAATCCTTTTTATTTGAAATTCAGTGGCTTCTATTCTGAAATTTTGTTTTCGTTTTTGTTTTTTAAGACAGGGTTTTTCTCTGTGTAGCTTTGGAGCCTATCCTGGAACTCTACTCTGTAGGCCAAGTTAACCTTGAACTCACAGACTTCCCAATGCTGGGATTAAAGGCGTGCACCACTACCACCCAGCTCTTCTTAAATTCTTTGTTCCTCCCTTGGGGCCCAACCTTAATCAGATTAGAATAAAGGTGCAGTTCACCTACTGGCTCATGGCTTACCCTCTACAATAGCATAGAACCTGAGTGAAGAAAGGCTGCGTGGAGAAATTAGGTAGGAGGGGCAATAGCTTGGAACAAGTTATCTTGGGCTGAGTATGAAGCTCTTGGTGCAGCAGAAGCAGGGAATTGGCCTGGGATAGGAAAGCCATCACAGCCTCACTAAGTACCCCCAAGGCTGGACACATGCCAAATCATGTGTTCTTCAGCATCTAGGCTTGTACCCAAAATGTACAAACAGCACGCAACCGACCCAGTATACAGAAGATTATCAGAGGTCGAGTCTAGTAAACAACCAATCAGCAGAAGGTCAGCTTTCTTCTTCAAAGCTTGTGTGTGTGTGTGTGTGTGTGCCTGTGAGCATGTGAGCATGTGTGTATGTATATGCATGTATGTGAGCATGTGTTCTAAAGCCCAGAGGAAACCTCAGGTATTATCCTCAGAAATGCTGTCTATCTTCAATGAAACAAGGTCACTTTAGATTAGATTAGCCTAGCTACTCAGAGAGCCCCAGGGATCTACCTGTCCCTGGTTCCCCAGGACTGGGATTATAACTACAAGTCTCATGTTATTAGGTGGGGATTGAACTCAGGTCCTCAGACTTGGAAGGCAAGCACATTACCAAATGAGCTGTCTCCCCAGCCCCAGGATGAACATCTTTTGACTGAGGGCAGGAGAAGAAACTGATAAGATGTCCTTAGTCCTTTATATCACTGTATGCCTGAATGTATGTCAACTGAAACAAGTGTGTGACCCCCAGAACCCAGAAGGACATGCCCAAGCCTGGGGGTAAATAGAACAAAGAAACTGCTCCCTCTGTGTACCAGATGGAGCTGGGGAAATGGCTCCCTAGGTGAAATGCTTGTCTTGCAAGCATAAAGAGTTATGGTTCCCCTGAACCCATGGACTGTCAGTGCTGAGGAAGTTGAGGCAGGAGGATTCCTGGGCCTCGCTGGCCATCCAGTCTAGTCCTCTAGGTGAACCCTAGGCCATTGAGAGACACTGTCAGAAAAGGTGAGCAGCACTTGAGGAATGGCAGCCTCCCTGTCACACACACACACACATACACACATACACATACACACACGCACACACAGGGGACATACACACCTGGACATCCACAGTCACACATATAAATGCACACTCACAGAGGTGTCAGATGTATTCAGCAAACTGAAGAAACGTTGTCACTTTAGATAACATGGATGACTAGATGGCACTCAATAGGTGAGCCACACTTCTCTCAAAGGCCACCTCCTCTGACGGACAAGCACTGAAGGAAGACCCCCAAATCAGAAAGCCTGAAGGTTCTGCTCATGTACACTGTGACATCAAGCGGACCTCTGCCCTCCTTCGGCCTCAGCCTTCCTCATCCATCCAACGTCCTCATGTGCATGGTAAAATGAGGAAAGAATGGTGCACAGTGAGAGATGAGGAAGGTCAAGGGAGTGGGGTGATAGAATCTGGGGCTGGGGCAGGAAAGGGGCTCCGGCTGGGGAGGGGAGATGGGAGGTCAGATGTGTCAGTAACGAGGTCCCAGCAGCCAGGCCTGGGCACGGAGAACCGACCCTCCTCCTTCCCAGTATCAGTACACTTCAAATTAATAATTAAAACGCTTCCTGTCAGATTCCAGCCGACACATAATTAGAGCAACTCTGGGCTTCAGGCGACAGAGGTGAAAACAGCTCTCATTAGAAAGGGACTTTCCTGAGGATCAGGAAGGTGAAGGTGGAACCCTCCTCCCAGATTCTTCACCAGGGCCTCCCTTCTGTTGACACAGGGATGAGGTTTCCTTTCTGGCTGCGGAGAGGCGGTGGACCTTGATGTCTCCACCTGTCCCTGGAGGGCAGATGAGATGCCATCCTAGACAGATCTGAAAGGGGAATCTCCAAGAGCTAGGCAAGAAAGCGGGCACCTAGGAACTGCATACAGCTTCCAAAGGCCAGCGAGTCGCGTCTGTGGCCATGTGCAGATCCCCAGCCAACACCACGACCCGTAACTCAGGAGTTGCTACTTTGACCCTTCCAGCCAGGGCTACTGGAGATAGCTGAGCCCAGCCACCAACTCTTCAGGATTAAGACCACCCAAACCTCTCCCCACCAAGTCATAGCACCCATGACTTCCTTCTAGAATATAGTCTTTCTCCAGTCCTAACCTCCAAAGCTGTGGGTTCCAACCTATCTCAGCCCCTAAGGATCATGGCCAGGACTTGCTGTCCATGGCTCTAAAGTCCAATCTTCAGTTCTTCCAGAAGCCTGGCTTGTCTCCCCACCCCCTCAACCACTAGCTCCCGAATCATACTGTCTTGAGTCACACTGTCCGCACTCCAGGCCTAGATACCTATCCCCACTGCAGGTTGGGTAATGGAGAGACCTGAGTGCCTACCACACAGGGCTTCACCAAGTGGGGCCACCTTCTAGAGCTGAGTAATGGGAGGGAGTCTGTGCTCAAACTACCTATTAGAAAAAAAATCATTTTAAAGCGATGTTGTGCGACTTCATTGAAGTTGCCTTCATAAATATTTCAGAGGTGTTTATTAAGAAAACCACAGGAGCGGAGAGGAGGTTGGGGAGGCTGGGAGGGGAGACGGCTGATGGGATTTCAACTGTTGCTGCCACCAAGTGACACCAAGACCTGGCCCTGGTGGCTGCCAAGGGGAAAAACCCTACTTAGAGAGGGCATTGGCAGCTCAGACGTCCCTACTTTCGTTCTTTGGGTAGAGCAGAGTCGCAAGGACACAGTATTGAGCTGGGGCAGGTACCCGCTGGGTCCTTCTCAGCTTTGTCTCCAGTGACGGGATAATCCCATCCTTCCTCTGAGCTGAACCACACACACAGCAGAGATGGGGACAGTCCTTTCAGACTAGCTGATGTTCCCAGAATGTTTTATGCTCTCCTTGGTCCTTCTCTCTCACACTCCTACACAGTCCACGCACCTATCAAAGACCACCACCGCATGAACCAGGAGCAGCAGAGAAGCCTTACAGGACCCAACAGAGTACCATCCCTAAAAGACCCTCAGCCCAGGGCCTGCCTCATTCCACACACAGGCAGGGAGGATCCTCCTGGGGCCTGGAGAGGTCAGTAGCCTGCTGGAGAGGTCAGTAGCTCCTCCTTAGAGGAACGACAGGAATGGAAGTCCAAAGACCATCTTTGATGATGCTCCACTCCTCAAGAAAGCTTTCTTCCCCGAGGCAGAGCCAACAAGGCAATTAAACTCCAAGAGTGTAGAATCGATCTGCAGGTCAAGAAATGACATTGATTCGTGTGCTGATTCTCCCGGGGCCATGGCTGCTTCTCTCAGGTGCTCAGATCTCTGACTGTCACCTTTGGCTGAGCAGTGGGCTTTCTGCTCCCTCCAGCCACTCTACAGCTCCCACTATCTTGACTGTGCGTGCATGTTACCTCTATCAAGTTCCCTAATGTCTCCTGTTTGCCCTGACTTTGCCTGACTCTATCAGGGCAGATCTGCCCATTCATACTGGAATGTGCCGGTCATGTGGCCCCAGGAAGGCTCTGCCCATTTCAGTCCTTGGGGAAGAGGGGTGCTTGCTGACCCCATTTTCCAGCAGCAGCCTACAAGGACACAGAATAATCAGTACTCAGCTCCAGCGGGAACAGCGCAGGTAATCCCATCACAGGAAATGGGAGTGGGCCATCAGCCTTCTGGCTCCTTCTCTGGTAAACAATAATAATAATAATAAAAAGAATTATTTGCAATTACCATGTCAGTTGTTTCTGGGTAAATAAAGGGCTTCTAAAAGATTTCTCAAGCAGCTTATTCCTTTAAGTAGGTTAAGGGCCCTTCGTAGTCTCATTTGCATTATTCATTGCTGGGAAATCCTTTTTTTCATGGAGATTGCAGAAGTAAACTCCAGCCACAGTCAGTCGGTTCAGAGAACTGAATTAATGTGGTCTGGGTCCATCTGGAGAAGGGTGGAGCTGGGGGTGGTGCACAGTCTAGACCAGCTGCTGGGGCGGGGACGGGGTGTCTCTGGGAAAACAATAGGCAGCCCTTTGTGTGACTGGGAAACACTGAGTGCAGAGCTGGGTTGGGAAGGATGGGAGGAGAGTATAGAACCAGAACAAGCAGAGAAGGGAGGGCAGGTGCTGGATGAGCCTGGGTGAATGCTGAGAGACACAGTTCTGTGAATAAGAGACTTATGAATCCGAGCCACGCTGCTTCAGCCACGCTGCCCTCTTGTCCTTCATGATCACCCCTCCATTCCCTCGGTATTGCCCCCCAGATGGAAGGAATACGGTCTCTCTATACACTGCTCCAAGGTCTGAGTGCTCAACCCAGGCCACTAACACACTCTCTTGCCAGGCTGACCCAGATCTTCCTGGACACAGCCCACAGGACCCGCAGAAGAACAGAAGACAGACACCAAGGAAATCTACATTCTGGCCATGCCTCCCAGGTCACTAAGGCCCTGAGCCTAATCTCCTAAGGAGGCCAAGCCACCTCTACAAGCTGGCCAACATCATTAGCAGTGACAAGGACCTGGATGCAGTTGCAAAAAGCATAGAGACATGGGACTGGAGAGATGGCTTTGCCATTAAGAGCACTTGCTGCTCTTTCGGAAGATTGAGTTCAATTCCCAGCACCATCCCTTTTCTGGACTGTGTGGGCATCAGGCACAACAGTGGTACACAGACATACGTGCCAGAGGAACAAGAAACAGTGCATCCACTGGGCTGGAGAGATGGTTCGATGGGTAAAGTCCCTGCTGTGCAAGAAGAGGACCTAAGTTCAGATACCCAGAACTCACATAAGAAGCTGGACATGGGAACGCATGCCTATAACCCCAGCGCTGGGAGAGGCAGAGACAAGTAGATCCCAGGAGCTTGCAGTCTAGCCCCAAAGAGCAAGCTCCAGGTTCAGTGAGAGATCCTGCCTCAAAAAATAAGGTGGAGAACAATTAAGGAAACTACTCTAAAACCACCCTCTGCCGCTTGTGCATGCATGGCTAAACACACCTACATGCACACAAGTACATACATACATATAGTTCAGACACACACACACACACACACACACACGAACACATTGTTTCATTAGTAGCAATTCCACTGCACTGCTTTAGCAAATAAGGCTTTGTAAACAGGTAGGCCTCTCCTCCTTACCTCCAACAGTAGGAGCAACACAGTACAGGGACTTTCATGGCAGGGATATAGTAACACAGGGCCTGGATATAATTAGGCCAAACACCTAGAAGCATACTGACCTTGAACCATGAACCTTTATGGCAAGTCTGGAGCCTGAGGAGGAACTAGGCCTGCAGGAAGTTGAAGGGGCGGAGGCCAGTTGGAGTGGTAAGAGCCAGAGAAGAGAGACACTAAGCTTAGTCAGTCTGGCTAGTGTGGGTCTATAGTACAGTGGGGACCCCAAGATACTCTGGAGTAGGACCACCTCTATGATAAGGGTCAGGAAGAGAGAGAAGGCTACTTCCCTAATAGTATCGGCACAGGCTCATAGACTGACAGTTGCTTACAGGAGGGAGGCAGATGGTTCCTCCCCATGCTGAGCATACAGTGCTGGAGAGAGGAGGGAGCCAAAATCAGTCACGTGACTGTGCACATCTGGAGGCCCAGGAGGGTGACAAGAGAGAGACCCAGAGGGAGGAAGTAGAAGTGGGAAGGAGACCCCCATCTGCTATCAGAACGCTGAAGAGACTTGGCCATCATGCATGGCACCACATCCCTCTTCTCTCCAGGGCCTGAATCTGACTGGTGACAGGAACGTGGGGTTTCTGCTAACCTCCTGGGCCCCACAATGCATTTGACCACTTCTGCTGGTCTTCCTTACTCCAGTTTTCTGAGCTTCTGGCTACTGGAAAACAAGGATCCCTTGGTCAGCTACTGTGGCAACGGAACAGCTGGCTTGCCTTGGTGCCTCCTCTCAAAGCTCAGGGGTCTCTCTCAGAATTCCATTTTGCATTAACTTGCGAAGTCTGGTTAGAGCCCCAAGAGAACACGCATCAGCTGTTCAGCAGTGACCTCAACCAATTACATCAGAACTTCTGGGGACGGAGCCCAAGCACCAGTGTTACTAAAAGTGATTTCAGTGAGCAGCCAGAGTCCGCTGGACTAAATGGGGCCTGGAGCTTTGTCGCTGGCGCATCGTGTGCAGGATCAAGAAGGTTGCTCTCTTAGGAGTGGATACATATGAGCTCAGCCAGGGCTTCAGTCTGGAAAGGACAATAATAAAACGTGTTTCGCGGAGGTCAAAGGGAAGTTTGGGGGTGGGGATGTTTTGCAGCACAGATGTTTGGGAAAGGTAGGAGGCAAAGATCACAACCTTTCCATCTAAGGGTTAGGGTCTATCTACCCCATGAGACCTTGATTTCCCCCTGCTCCAAAACGCCCTGCCTCATTAGTGATGAAATAATGTCATCGGAAGACCCTGGAGCTGGTGGAGCCAAATGGCAGGTTATGAATGCCTTGGGATTCAGTGTGGGCAGATGATTGCACTTCCCCCAGGCACCTGAATCCAAGATGCTGATAAGCCTTCCCATCAATTATGGCCAAGAGTTCTGCACTCAAGAGCCCAGCCTGATATATTCAGGCCACAGGTCTGCATCCACATATCTAGTGGGTGGGTAGACGTATTTGCCCAGGTTCAAGAGCCCAGAAATGGACACAGCTCCCCCCAAAATGCTGAAGAGTCCAGAGCAATAACAGAAAGAGGCGGCCACAAGTCCTGGACACTGATTTAGAATCTACTTTGCTAGTGACCCTGTATTCTCCTCTTGCAAGGGCCCAGCTGGAAAGGCAGCTCAGACAGCAGGCAGCTCAGACAGCAGGCAGCTCCACCAGCGTTTCAGATGAACGCAGAGAACCAGGAATGTAGCTCCTTGACAGTGCTTCTTTGGCATGCGTGGAGCCCTGGGTGCTATTCCTAGCATGTATATGGTGGTTACAGTGGCGCACACTGTAATGCCAGCGCCTGGAGGGTAGAAGCAAATTCAGAAGTTTGAGGTCATCCTTGGCTATATAGTGAACTTGAGACCAGTTGAGGATACAAAATGTTCTGCCCCTGCAACCCAAATAAAATAAAAGGTGCCTAGCAATCCCACATGCAGAACCTCATGGTATGGAAACCTGTATTAGTTGTGTCCCAAGTACAGGAACTGACAAGACACTTCTAGATCAGATACTAAGAGCTACTACCTCTCTGCTTATAAGGAAGGAAGTGTTTGCTAGAAGCTAGATACAAAATAGCATCACTGTCTATTCAGCTACTAAGTTCAAGAAGTAGGGCTAATTCACCCAGAACGCAGCCAGATGGTACCCCTGGGTGGGGCTGTTGCCTGCGGAAGGACATAAGGGAACTTTGTGGGGTTCCAACATTGTTCTAGATCTTGATCAAAGTAACAGTGACACTTGTGTAAAAAAAATCATGAACCCACATACTGAGGAATAGCAAAATTTAGATGCCGGATGTGTCGAATATCAGTGGAAAGAGAAAAGAGGAAGAAGGAAGAGACTTGGGAAATGGTAAAGAAAGTCAGGAAATGTTGCAGAATAACTATGTCACCTGGAGAAAAGTCTGGAAGAAAAGCAAATTGTAGCAGGACAGTGGTGGCACATGCCTTTAATCCCAGTACTCAGGAGGCAGAGGCAGGTGGATCTACGTAGACCACCGTGGTCTACAGAGCAAGTTCCAAGACAGGCTCCAAAGTTACACAGAGAAACCCTGTCTCAAAAAAACAAAACAACAACAACAAAAAAAAAAAAAAAACAAAAAAAAAAGAAAGAAAGAAAAGAAAAAAGAAATAAAAAATCAACCATTTGCCGGAGTGGAGGTCAGTGGGAGAACAGCCCAGTTCTCCACCTCTGTGTTTGCCTCTGTGCCTATCAGCGCCCAGCACGCCTACGAGGCACCCCAGCCTGGCTCCTGCTTCTCTACAGAGCCCCTTGAGGAGTTTTGGTTTCTCAGGACAACACTGACTTCGTGGCGCAGCTTAAGACTTGGCTTCACTGGCTGGGGAGGTGGCTCAGTGGGTAGAGTGCCGTACAAGAACAAAGGCCAGAGTTCAGATCCCCAGAACCCTCATAGAAGGGTCGCCTATAATCAATCTCCTGGGGCAAACTTCCTAGAAAGCCTGGCTGAAATGGTGAGCTGTTACCCTGCCTCAGAATATAAGGTGGAGCGTGATGGAGGACGGCAGCAGATGCCAGCCTCGGGCCTCCACATGTGAGCGTGCACAGGTGTGAACACACATAGACACACACGTAAGGGGGGGAGGGGCTTTGCATCTGGAGCTCTAGAAATGGCTCCGCTCGGAATCTCCAGAGTCTCTGCTCATGGACTCCCAGGTTCCCATTCAGTATCCACATCCTGGAACTGAACAAGGCCAAGTACTACTCTGGGAACAGCCCATCCCGAGCCATCATTCAACTATACATGCAAGCAGAACCATCTGTAACAAGCCATTAGGAGAGCCAGGGACTCAGGGCCCTGTCCACACCATTCCGACTCTTCCTGTTCCCTCGCCATGCGTGACTGAGTGGCCAGATCCAGGTTACAAATGGTGCGAGGGGCGAATTCCGGTCACACCTCTAGCCAGGCAAGCGAACCCTTGCTCTGTCCTCTCTTTAATATGAATGTGACACCTGCAGGCTACAGCTTGTCGCACTGTGAGAATTATTTCTCCATTAAAATGCAGGAATTGGAGCTGTGCCCAGGAAGGGCAGCTAAAAATACTGCTCTCCAAGGCACCTGCCATCAGGGGCCTCAGTGGCCACTTCCCTCACCCTCAGCTTCCAGGCCCATCCCACACCCGCTAAGTCTCTCCTCAAGCACAGGATATCATCACGTCTGACCCTCACCTCAGCCTGACAAGAAGAAAAGACACCACCTTTCTCTCTTCATGCAGATGGGAAAACAGGGGCGGATCCCTGGCCCAGGGTCACTGCACAACCCACCAAGTCAGCAGTAGTGTGGCAGGGAAGTCTCAGTCAGCCCTCATAGGTGCCCAGCTACTTTCTCTACCGCTCTCGTCCGAACCTCACAATGAACCTCCGAACCTCCGAAGCTGTTGTCCAACCCCGGGTGAGACTGAGGTCCAGGGAGGGGAGCAAGTTCACAAATGCACCGAGAGTCAGGGGAGGCAGAGCTTTGAGATTCCGAAACCCACCCAAGAGCACCCAGTGTAAGACATCAAACAAGGCAGATCTTTTCGTTACCGGAGCCTTCAATTTTATAACAAATCCTCCAGTTTGGGTTGTTACTGTTTTAAGACAGGATTGCAGGTAGCCCAGGCTGGTCTTGAACTCAGAACGTAGGTCAGATGACCTTGAACTCTGATCTCCCTGTTTCCAGCTCCTGAGAATGTACATGTGCACTACCATGTCCCATTTACACAGTGCTGGGCATCAGGACTACGGCTTTATACACGTTAGGTAAGCACCCTGCCAACAGAGCTATACATCCTCGGCCCCAAATCACCGAGTTTGTAAAGAAAGTCACCCGCTTTTCGTGCAGGACTCTTCACCCCATCCAGTAAAGAAATCCTCAGTGTTGAGGTTTGAGGGATACGGTCATGTTAGTTGTGGAGCGGGAGTAAGAAAAGCTCGGTAGCCCGAGCCCCACGCAGCGCAGCCGCCTGTCCATGGCTCGGGATGCTCTGACAAGGCCTCGTGCTGAAGCTATTTCCCAAGGGAAAAGGATGCAGGACATTTTGCAGGCTCCCTTGTCCCTGAACCTGGTTCCCTGGAAACTAGTTTGTCCTCCAAGTTCACTATCCCCTCAGACCTCCTAAGTGGAAGGTCTCTAGAAGTGAGCCCAAAGGCCAATGTCCTGCTCCGAGTCACAAAGCAGAGCCAGGTCCTGGGCTATTCCTCATTCCACTGGGGTTAGCCAGGAACGGTGTGCACCCTCATTCCTCTAGCATCTGCTTCCTCCTGCCTCTCTGCCTCTTAGGGTTCTTTTGTTTGTTTGGTTTTTGTTTGTTTTTGTTTTTCTCCTCAACTTGACAGAAGCATGAGAAGAGGAACCACAGTGGAGAAAAAGCCTTCATGGTGAGGTAGGTAGCCCTATTCCAGCCTGAATGCCCAGGACGGATTCCTCCCCTCTAGCACCAAGCCGCCCCACTGTTCACAAACATCACAGGCAAGAAGCTATCGAAAGACAAAGGCATTTATTTCTCCCACAGTGCACCCCGTTAACAGAGTCCCAGATTTATTTCTTATTTTATTTTTGCTTTGTCTTTTGAGATGGTTTCTCTGTGTTGCCCCAGTTATTCTGGAACACGCTCTGTAGACCAGTCTAGCCTCAAACTCAGAGATCCTCCTGCCTTTGCCTTCCGAGTGCACCATGACACCATGTAGATTATCCTCACATTCTCTAGTACTGGGGTGGGAGAGATGCCTTCAAGGGGACACCAGAAGTTCTGCTCTGCAAGAAGCCAGGGCTGTCAGAGACAAGCCAGGTACAAGCCCCAGCTCCAGAATAGCACCACGGTAAGGAGCAGTCCTTTCTTGTCCTCGGGGGCTCCAGCTGTTGAGACGGTCCCAGTATGACATAGGCTGCTGCTTCCATCCAGGTGCGCATGGCTGTGGCCACCTGCCTTTCAGTCCACATCTAGAAACACCCAGTTCTCCAAGTATGGCAAAGGGCTCTGCTCTCTCCTGGTTTCTGCCCCTACTCAGAGACAGTGTGGGCTGAGAGTGAGGTATCGAGAAACTGTGGGCACAGATGGGTACAATAAGGAGCCATTTCCCAGCTAGAAGCTGAGGTCTTGAGGGAAGGGACTCTGATTTTGCTGCAGGACCTTGGCACCCAGTTCAGCACTGATCCCTATGGTGGCCCTACAGACGTTAATTTAACTAAGAAAGTAAAAGTAACAAAGATTTCAAACTTGGGAAAGCAGAGGGATGAAGGCTGACCCTCTGAGGGGCTGTGAGAACCAGGGCAACCAGTACCTGCTTCCTGGGGGGAGAATGGGCACAGCCCAGGGCAGCCAAGGACACCATGCAAGGCAAGTCTGTACGTGTCCAGCACGTACAGCTGCAAGTATCACTGTACCTGTGTGTGTTGAGGAGCGATAAGTGAGCTGTATCAGGGCCTTGGGAAAAACCAAGAGATGACTGTGCAGCTGGCTTCAGATAAAGATGGCAGGGGTTCATCTGAATCGTTAGTTATGTGCCTTGGAGACCAACAGCAGTTACACAGTCTGTGTGACTTTGGAGGAGCAAGGAGGTGGGGTGGTTTGTGTGTGTCCATAAGACATAAGGCCGAAGGAAGGCTCACGTGTGGTGTAACTGGAGAAACAAGGCCACCAGATGACTCTAGAGGAACAACGAGGTGGAGCGGTCTGTGTGTAGCGTCCTTAAGAAATAAGGCCGCAGGATGGTTGCGTATCGTGTCACTGGAAAAATAAGGCTGCAGGCTGATGGGAATCGAGTCCATCAGAGAAATAAGGCTGTGGGTGGCCTAGGTACCACATCCTTTGAGGAATGGCGTGGAGCAGAACCCATGCGTTGGGGGTGGGGCTCACACTGAGGCTCAACACAGCCAGAGAGTAGGTTCCCCACCTGGGAAAGGCAGCAGCTCCCAGTCAGGCTATTTCTTGTCCATCATCTGCATTTCATGGTAGGATGGAAGAAAAAGGGGAAATGCATTAGAAGCTGGAAGTTCTATTCCTGGGAATACATCCAAAGTCACTTACCCAGGTCAGGGGTGTGTGCCCCTAACCTGAGCACAGGACAGATAGAGTAAGGCGTGTGTCTTCTTACACCGCTACGCTGGAGGCCAGTATGCACACAGGAGCCAGGTAAGACAGTCGCTCCACACACTCCCTCCTGCTGGCCTGCTTGGTCCATCTGACTCACCCTTCAAGGCCTGGCCCAATTCCCTCCCCTGGCAGGGCGCCTCTTCCCATCCTAATGACCTGGAGAGTAATATTGCAGGGAGCCTTCTCCCTCTGACCTTGCCTCCCTATTGAAGAGCATTCAAATCTGACACCCCTGGCCCCGCTCCACATCCCAGCTTGCACCAGCAGTTTAGAAGGCCTTGGGTATGTGTGGCCCTGCTCTTCTCCCTTCCTTTGGGTTCTGTCTGTGTCCTCGGGAAAGGAACTGTCATATCCTGTGTCCGCAGTCATCCATCTTGGACACAGACTAAAGTCAAGGTTCCTGTGGGGAGCAGGGAAGCCCATTGTTTCACCTATGGGGTTACTTTGGGCAGCAACTCTCTTCGGCTGATATTCTCATTAGCAGAGCTTCACTCTTCTGCGCTCACTGTTTCCCAACGACAGGGGGATCTCTCATTTCCTAGGCTTCCTAATAAACCTGCGGATGTGAGTAATGATGACTGTTGTACCGAATGCCCACCTCCTATGCACCAGAAACATGGCCGCCCAGACGAAAGCTACGTTTCTAGGCTCACCTGAGAAACAGGTCATGTGACTAGGTTCTGCCCAATGGGATGTATCTAAAGTGACAGCAGCTATTTTTGGCCAAGCCCTAGAAAGATGTTCCCTGCCCTCCTTCTCATCCCTTGCCTCTGGAGGGGGCATAGCAGCCACGGCAGCAACCCCTTGGACCCAGGGATGGAGGCTTCATGTTGCAGGGGACAGAATCCAGGCCCCAGGCTACCTGCAGCTTTCAGACCGTCAGACAGGAGAGGCAGAACTGCCTGGTATAGGTAAGCCTGTGTCTGACATCTGAGTCCTACTGGAGCAGCTGGGATCGGGATTCCTCTACCCTCCACTATCTCAGCTGGAGGTGAGTGAGTGCTGTTCTTCTTGGGGGGACACAGGTCAGCAGCAGAAGGGTGATGATGGCTGCCCCACACCCCAGCTTCCTACACAGACACACAAACACACACATTCCATTTCAGGTAATAATATAGCTTTACCTTCTTTGTTTTCAGAGTGTTTCAGAGGCCGCAGAGCTGAAAAAAAAAAAAAAAAGGAAGGAGCATGTGATGAGAGAGGAACCCCAGGGAGGCAGGCAAAGGAAGAAGTAAAGGTGAGGACGCAGAAGGAATGGGATGGGATGGACAGGCTGGGGGCACCATCACAGTGCCAGGGGAGGGGCCCCAGACAGCCATCCCAAGCCTCAGTCCCACCTCCACTGTCTCTGAATAAGTCCCGTGTGTCTTTTCTCTCTGAGCCTCTGCTTCCTGTTACTACAGACAAGCACCTGTGCCCAGACAAGCTGGAGATGGGGCAGCACATAGAGCCCAGATCATAAATGAGGTGAAATGAGGACCAAGGGAGGCCGGCATGGTTACAGGTGCCTCCAGAGGCCCAGGGTCACGTGGCCTAGAGGCTGACGAACTCTCCAGCCCATCCTTCCTCCCTCCCTCCCTCCCTCCCTCCCTCCCTCCCTCCCTCCCTCCCTCCCTCTGCCAACATCTGTCACTAAGCATGAGACATGGGGCCCGAGCCCATGTCTGCCGCACAGGCGCCAACAGGTGAGTGGAGAATTAATTGGTGTGATTTACAGCAGCCCCCAGGCATCGTTCCCGCCCTTCCTTCTACTGGGTAGGGAGGGCGCTAGTGTCAACTGGAGCAGGCCAAGAAGGCTCATGGGAAACCTGCCTTTCTCAGCCTGGTGACTCCTGGTCCTGCAGCTCTGGGGCACCAGGACCTCAGTACCCACCCTAGGACCAGATCTCAGCCAAGGACGCCCTGCAAAGCACCTGCCTCTCTGGGCTCTGGAGAGAGCTTCGGAACAGCTCTCAGGCGCCATTAGAACAGGGCCAAGATGGTGGCTTTACAGGTGAGACCTAGAAGCCCAGAGCGAAGCACCTCATCCAAGTTGCACAGCCTAAGAACAGGGCAGCTGTTTGCTGGATCACGACAGGGCGCCACTGTAAGCTCCGAACAAGACAGCAGCCGTGGTACTGCTTTCTATAGAGATTATCTCATTTAACCCAACCCAGAAAAGCCTAGAGACCTGTTCTCATGCCCACTTTTTTTTTTTTACATATGGGAAAAATAGGCCAAAGAGACAGTTATTTGCCGAAGGCTCCTTTGTTTATTATAAGAGACTGCCTCTCTTTTGAAGCCCTCCTCTCCTCCCACCCCTGGGAAGCTCTCAGTTGGTGTAGTCCTGAAGGACAGGTTAGGGTAGGCAGGAGACTCCTGTGGCAGTCCGGTACTCTACCTCCAGACCCTTTCTGATTTGGGGGCTCCATCAGAGGGTATTTCATTCAAACCTCGGGGCATGAAGTCCTGTTCTCCTGTCCCTGGTGCCTCCCAGTGAAGAAGGCCAGACTCACCTGTCTTGGAGCCTTCTCCATCCCCGTCCTGGTCCTCAGCGCCTAGAAGGATGAATAACACTTTCTCAGTGTTTGCATTGCCACACTTCCACACCTGGCTGAGCAAATGTGACTTCTGGTCGGAACGCTTGAGACCAGAGCAGAGCTGAACCTAGGACAGAACGGAAGGGCCCAGCAGAAAGCCCAGCACTCGTCTGGCCAGGGACCATTTATCCGGCCCTCTACCCACCAAGCCTAGCGCTTCGCATACCCACTCACTTGCCACCCAGTCGAATCACCCCATTTGCACCCCACTTCTGTCATGCTTTGTATGTGTATGGTGTGCGTGTGTGCACGTGTGTGTACATGCGCACGAAAGTCAGAGGTTGGCATCAGGTGTCTTCCTCAATCACTCTCCACCTTATCTGAAACGGGGTTCCTCACTGAACATGGAGCGTGCTGACTGAGCTAGACTGGCTGCCCGGAGAATGTCAGCGGGCCTCCTGTCCCCCTAACCCCAGTGTTACAGAAGCAAGCTGCCACGCCAGAGTTACGAGGGTGCTGGGGACCCAAACTCAAGTCCTTTACTGATAGTCATCTCCCCAGTCTCTTGGTACCCCACTTCTGTCTGCGCATCCTCTACCAGCCTCGCACAGCCCAATTAACCATCCAAGTCACAAGCATCACTTACCCACATCTGACCAAACTCCCCCCACTTCCTCCTCAAGCCTACTCTCCTTCCAGCCTCTACTACCGTCGGCTCCCACACCCCGTCGGCTCCCACACCCCGTCTACTCATGTGCCACCCACCAATGTCCACCCACTAATACCAATTCGTAACCCCCTCCCCCAGCAGATAGTAGTATCCGAGGAAGACACACACTCTCGTGACACACAAGCTAAATGCTCACAAGGCCCTGAACCTTTTCTCACTCACAGACACACTCATCCCTTGTCACACCGCATGCAGCCTTACACACTACCATCTTCATGACACGTCACACTCTTGTTTACACCCATCTGCCGTGTTCACGCACGGACAGGCAGTTTATACTGATTCAGAGAGGACAGTTAGCCACGAGGACTCAGGCTATGGTCCTCTGTGTACCCCCTTCCTGTTCATCCTGTCACGGACACAGCAACTGCTGTGTTTGAACGTCTGTTCCCTCCCAAATGCACACTGAAATCAGCTGCCACCCAACAGTGTCAAGGGGCGTGACTTCTGGGCTGGAGAGTTGGCTCAATAGTTAATATTTAGTTAACTATTTAGTTAATAAATAGTTAAGAGCATTGTCTGCTTTTGCAGAGAACAAGATTCTGTTCTCAGCACCCACATGGCGAGTGTAATAATAATCTGTAACCACAGTTCCGTGCATACATGCAGGCAAAACATACATACGCAAAAACTTTAAATTTAAATTTTAGATTAATTTTATTTTAAAGAGGTGACACTTCTAAGGGGTGATTAGGCTCTGACAGCTCTACCCTTGCAGATGGCACTGCCACTGTGACCTTTGCCCTCTCATTTTCCACCATCTAACGATCAGCAAGGCCCCAGCAGATGCTGGTGCCTGGAGATGGTATTGACTTTCTTACTTTGTGCCTGTGTCTGAGTGTGTTGTATTCGTGCATGCCTGTTCAGATGTGTGTGGTTGTCCATGTGGGCGTGCATGTATGTGGGGGCCCAAGGCTGACAGAAGGAGGCTTTCTTAATCATGCTCCCTGTTATATCCATTAAAGCAGGGTCTTTCAATCGAATCCAGAGCTTACTGATTTGGCTAGTCTAGCTGATCAGTTTCTCCTTCTAAATGCTGGAATTACAGACAAGCTGCCATGCTCACTAGATATTTAGGTGGGTGCTAGGGCTCCAAACTCCAGCCTTCCTTCTTCTATGGCAAGTGATTTCTCTGCTCTCCCTGGATGCAATACTCCCAGCTTGAGAAACTCAAGCCAGTAAATTTCTGCTTTTTATTCGATCCTGTCTCAAGTATTCTCTTACAGCTGCACCCGAGAAACTAAAACAGTGTCATGCCTCAAGACATGTGGCCATGTATGCACATGTGCATACCTGCATGTACACATACACACACACGCACACGCTTACCTTCATTCTCCTCTTCGCAGCTCTGCTTGATCTTTCTCCAGCACACAAAGGCCAGGGCCACCAGCAGTACCACAAGGCAGACAGAGAGCCCCACAGTCACCCACAGAGCCTCAGGGGGGAATGTCATAGGCTGCCCTGGAAGAAGACAGAAGGATGAGACCATCTTGTTCCGAGGTGTGAACAGGGGCTCCTAGACACTGTGCCCCACTGAGATGAATGAAACTCACTCAGGCTCCCGCAGCCATAGCTCCATTCACCCTACCAAACCCTGCCACTGTGGCTATGGGTGATGGAAACATGCCTCAGAAGGGAGGGGGTGGAGCCAACAAGCCTGAAGGTGACTAGTGATCACGGATAGGGCCCCACTGACCAAGGATAAGCTTTCTGTCTTCTAGGAGTGGCTTAAGGATCTCTAAGCTGACCAAGCGTCCAGTCTCCCAGCTTTTCTGTGTGATGTCACCAAAGGAAGTCCCACTTCAGCCATTCTCTGCAGAGACCCTGACACCTTCTGGCCTCTGCCCGTCCCCTGTCATTTTCCCTTCCTAGCAGGGGCTCCCAAATTCCCCGTCTGGCTTAGGAATCATCTCTCCAGCGGCCTCCCTGAGGGTTGCAGTTCCACCTAGCTAACATCATCCTGAGGGTCTGACATCAGCCAGCTACAGCCCTGGGAGCCAGGGTGTGGCCTGTTTTTGACAATCCATGAGCTACTATTAGCTTTTATTTTGTAAAAAGTTACAAAAAGAAAGGAGAAAGAAAGAAAAGGAAAGAAAGGAGAAAGAAGAACAGAAAGAAAAACTCCAGGGCTCTGGAGAGGCCGCTCAGCTGGCAGACTGCCTGCTGGAATACATGAAGCCTGGGGTTCAGTTCCCAGCATGACATAAACTAGCCATGGATTCCCATGCCACCTGTGCCCCAGAACTAAGGAGGTAGAGATGGGAGAATAAGAAACTCAAGGTCATCCTCATTGCATACTGAATGCTAAGTCCACTAAGACAATGAGATGCTGACAATAACAAATAAACAGACTAATAAACAAACAAAATCAGCAGCTTTCAGAAAAGCGGCACGTGGCCCACAAAGTGGGCACATGGCCCATAAGGTATTCATTCTGTCTCTTTACAGAAAGTGTGACTAGTTCTAAACACAGATGAGGGCCTGGAGTGAGTGGCTACGCCACTCAAGGACTCGTACAGATCTGGGGGAGCCTTACCAAGGGAACGTTCACGTGCGGCTCTGAGGCTGCCCCCATTAGATACCTAAGGTCAAGAGAATGAGTAAGGCCGAGGAGCTCAAGGTAGGGCTGAGGCCAGCAGCTGCTCTAAGCACAGCCCACAGGACTCCAACATAGATTCCACTCTCGCCTAGAGCCACACTGGCTGCTGGGCAGAACCTTGGAGGGGAAAAAAACCTCTAACAAAGACAGCTGGTTCCTTTTGCCCTCTGGGGGCAGCATGCAGCCAGGGCATCAGCAGCCTCTGGAGTACACAGGCAGCGGGGCCCTGCACCTGAACCTGCAGAGGCCCAGGCCCAGAGGAATTGGGGTAAGTCCTTGCAGCAAATACGCTTTCCACAAGTATGGGCTGGGGGCAGGCATGCTGCTGCTCTGGACCCTGGAATCTGAAGAAGCCATCACCCAGGAGAGCAGGAACAGGAGCGAAGGCCACAGCTAAGGCTGACAGCTAGAAGGCCAGCCTAGAGCACTTGTGAGAGACCTCTGGAAATTTCAAGATAGGGTTCCTGTAGCAGTGGACAGGGCAGAGGAGGAGAAATACTCAAGAGACTCCCCGCCTCCCTGAAGAACCACAGGCAGCTAGTGGTTGCTAGGGGAGGGAGAGACATTTTCTTCAGCGATAGAGCCCCATGATAAAGTGCCCAAGCTCCTCTAACCGATCCCGCACTTGGGCTCCTGTAAGCAATCCTAACCAAAGTCACTGTGTCACAAAGAATAGACAGTAAAATGGGAGGGGGCCACCAAGATGGGTCAGCTGGTAAAGAGTCTTCTGGGACTGCCTGACGACCTACGTGCTAGCCCAGAGCCTTTGGGGAAGGGAAAAACCGATTCCCGAAAGTTGTCCTCTGACCTTTGTATACACACACAGTAAATAAGGCTTTAAAAGAATGAGAGTAGGAGGGGACTAGCTGGGCAGAGGAAGGGGATCAGCAGGAAAGAAAGCGGGGCGTGAAGTGGTATTAAAGGTGACTATCATCAAAATCATACACACGCACGAGATATCACAAGGAATCTACTCAATATCTAATTAGTATAAGCTAATTACTCAAAGGGAAAATCGCCCCGTGCTCGCCCCTAAACTGCCTGAAATACTGTCAGACTTCCTTCGTGCCTCTAGCGAAGGACACAGTCAGCTGGGGCTCAGACCTATATCTCCAGTTCTCGCTCCAGAAAGCCCTCTCCAGAGAGGCCTGGCACAGCACTCAATGTCACTCAGCCCCATCAGGTGGAGGGAGAGCAGCTAGAGGACTGAGCATCGAAATCCCAGAATGCCGTACAAGGCAGAGCTGCCCGAAGCAAAATGCAGGCCAAGGGCTCCAAGGCAAGCCAGATCTGTTCTAATGAAAACAGGAGGCCAGCCGCGGGGAGGAAGGGAAACTGGGCTAAGAGGCCAATGCTGGATTCAGATCCCGGCTTGTCTCTTGCTGCAGAATGTGGGAAGCAGGATGCAAAGCGGTCCCCGAATAGTTTGGAGAGGCTGGGGACCCTCCAAGCTATGGGCAAATCATGGCCTCTATCACTTGTCCAATTTTCAAAGTGGTGTCTGGCCCCCCAAAATGTATGGAGCCGCTGTGCTAGTCTCTGGTCTTGGGGAGAGTCCCCTTTCACTGGGTCTTGTCTGAATTGTGCTTGGCAACACAAGCCCAGATGAAATTCTTTCCGTGCTAACTACAGAGGTGTAAAGAATGTTCTCTGAGGTGGGGCGAATGCTCTTTCCACATGCAAGTCCTTGCTTCACAGGGTCAGTGCAGAGTCCAGCCCACCTGGTGCAAGATGCCATGAGTCCTCTGTCCTCCCTGTCTCACGCCACAGTTCTTGGTCTCTCTTGTGAACAAAGTGATTTAGTGTGTGTGTGTTCACACGTGTGTGTGACTGTACCCACAGAGGCCAGAAAACAGCATGTGACCACTCAGAGCTCTAAGCATTTGAGAGCCACCTGATCTGGGTGCTAGGATGTGAATTCTTGTCTTCACAATAGAACAGTCAGTGTTCTTAATCACCGAGCCATCTCTCCAGCACCAGTGAAATATTTTTTTCCTATGGTGTTCTCTACAAGGTCAACGTGGTACTTAGGACATGAGGGAACACAGGAAGTGACTCCCTTAGATGACGCATAGACTGGCTCCCTACAGGGAAGCCTAAGGTTTACCCAGACACCGGCAACCATTGGAAGTAAAGAGCTGGGTGGGCTGGAGGTGTCGGGCAGAAATTGTGGGATGAGAAAAGACAAGAACCAGGGATGGACAACCTGCTCTACTGATCTCAGAGATGTAGGCGGTCCCTGGGAAAGCTCACACGCCCCTGAGGTAGGACCTAGGGAGCTAGACCTAGCACACAGACCTACCAAAGCACTGAACTGGGACACGTCAGGGACAAATACAGACGATGACTGCCTACCTTGGCAAGAAGATGAGCCTAAGTCCTCTTTACAGCCTAAAGCACTGGAGGTGCCGACCTGGGCTAGAGCTGACCTGGAAACCAGAGATGAAGTGACTTCTCCAATATTAGAGGGTCAATCTGGCATTGACCACATAGGGGCAGTAGAGACAACTCTGGCTACGTAAGGGCCCAGTCTACAGGGAGGGCTGCCCTTGACCCAGGTGAGTAGGCTCCACCTGGGAGGCCCCACAGTCTCCCAGGGCTTCACAGTTGCAATTCCTTCACACACCAAAGAAGTGTGCACTGGAAGCAAGACAAACACACCCTCTTGTCTCTAAGCAAGCCTTGCGGCTGCTCCAAAATTCTACCCACACTCTAGATTCCAGGCAGGTACTTTGCAGTCCATGTAGTAAGAGGCGTAAGAGCTGTGGGAAGCATGTTCAGGAGAGCAAACACTAGAAATGATTTCCATCAGCTCAAGGAAACAAGGACCTTAAAGATGTCTCACCGGGGAAGCTCTGGGAATGTTGAAATCGACACCCTAATAAGTGTTTTTATACTGATATTCAGGTTAAGGCCTAGAGAGGAGGTAGCTGTTCCCTTAGTCCTTCCCTAGCTAACCTTCTCCCCTTACCTGTGATGGTGACTGAGCCATGAGCATCTTGCTGCAACACGGGGTTGCGTACCAAGCAGCTATAGGTACCATTAGCACCCAGCACCACCCTCAGCACGCTGTGGACATCAAACAAGCCCCGCTCATTGGCCATCTGGGATGTGGTCACATTGTCAGTCAAGGGCAGTCCCTGCCCATCCTTCCAGAACACCTCAGCCTCGGGATAGCCCTGGTAGCTGGAGCACGTGATGGTCACCATGTTCCCCGGACGCAGGATCTTGTTGGGTTCCAGGGTCATGCTGGGCTTCGAGTAGGGGGCTGGAGGGTGGCAGAGGGGAGAGATCAATAACGGTCAGGTCAAGAGACAGTGGAGCAAGGACACACGGGCTGTTAGCTAGGACAGTCTGGGGTCTGATGGTGGGGTCAGCAGGGGACAAGCGGGTGGGCTGCATGCAGACTGGGTAAGGGACGGACAATGCTCCCTCCTGGTACTGAACTGCCACCTGCAGGCTAGCAGCAGCACTGACAAGGTCCCGGATGTTCACAAAGCTGCCCTCATCGGCTACATACGTGTGCGCAGTATCCTCAAGAACACACGGCCCTAAGCCAGCAGGTCAGGGGAAAGTGCTGCACCCTGGGATAGGCCCAGCCCGTGGGGAAGCGGCACACCAGCTAGTTAGTGCCCATCAGTTACCCAATGAGGTTAAACTGTGCCAGGCTGGAGCCAGGCTGGGGGAGGAACGGCCTAGGGTGGTGTCACTGTCCAGCAGGGCCACCACGGATCTTCAGAACCTGGACCTCCAGAATCGTGGAGACAAAGCAGTAAGAAAGGACAGGGCCTCTCCAGCTGTTCCGCAGCCTCTTTGACCATCAAAATCCAGGTTTTGTTCCTTCCCATTCTCTAGGCAGATCTTTTCAGATCTGACTTCCACAGCAGGTTGGCCTCGTCTGACAAGAGCCATCCCCGGGATCCAGACTTGGGGCAATGACATTGTCAAGCGCTCCAGCAAGAGCAAACCCCTTCCCCAGCAGAAGTTCTGTGGCTCTCCTATTCCATGGCTTTCTGCTGACCCAGATGCATCTCCATCCTTTCCAGAAATTTCTATAGCCTTGGAGCTGGGGGTGAGGTGGTCAAGAAGGCCTTTGCTCAGTGACTCCACACTACTTGGAGTCCCCGCCCATCATTCTCCTATCACTCTCAGCTGTCTCCGTAATCTGGGAGACTAAGGATAGGGAACTAACTTCCTTTAACTTCAAATGCAATCGACAGAACTATAACCTCCCTCTGAGGTGCCACTTAAAACCAAAAAAATAAAAATCCATGGGTCTTCTAGGGGTTGTCATGGTGACTGAGCTGTGCACATGTTACTGCACCACCAGGTTGCGTACCAGGCATCTGTAGGTGCCATTAACACCCTGCACCAGCCTAAGAATGCTGTGCAAGTCAAACCAGCCACGGTCCTTGGCAAGTCAAAAGGTGGTCACGTGACCAATCAAGGTGATCCCTGTCAGAACACTGTGGCCTCAAGGCACACAGGACTGCCACCTCGTCCCCAGGTCGTTGTGGGGCTCCAGAGTCATGCTGGACTTTGAGCAGAAGGCAGGAGGGTAGCAGAGGGCAGGGGTTAGCAACATCATCAGTGCAGGAGATACAGTGGGAGAGAGGCTGTTAGGACACGAATGAGATCTGTGGGGAGCAGTGTATGAGAGGCCGCGTGCAGAAGAACGGAGCGTGGACGTGGAAGGCGACCCCCTCGCCACACTCACCTGCCACCTGCAGGCTAACAGCAGCGCTGTCAAAGTCCCGAATGCTCACGAAGCACGTGTAGCTGCCTTCGTCGGTGACTCGGACTCGCTGCAGCCGCAAGGATGCGTTGCCCTGTACCAACAAGTCAGGGAAGAGCGCTGTGCGGTTGGCATAGGCACTGCCTCGGTCCTGGCCCTCAGTGAAGCTGTGTACCAGCTGTTTGGTGTCTGTCAGCTGCCAGATGAGGTTGAGCTGTGCCAGACTGAAGCCAGGCTCCAGGGTAAAGGAGCAGCGGAGGGTGGCATCAGTGTCCACCAGGGCCACCACAGGGTCTTCAGAGACCTGGACCTCCACAGCTCCTGGGGGTGAGTCAGAGGGCGGTTAGGGTGGGGTTTTCAGGGTCTCTCTCCTTCCCCAGCTATCTCTAGGCTTTGCACAACATTCCTTTTAGGTCTGTGACTCAAAGAAAGTTCCGCATCGGGCTGGAGAGATGGCTCAGCGCTTAAGAACGTTGCCTGCTTTTCCAAAGGTCCTGAGTTCAATTCCCAGCAACCACATGGTGGCTCACAACCATCTGTAATGAAGTCTGGTGACCTCTTCTGGCCTGCAGGCATACACGCAGACAGAATATTGTATATATAATAAATAAATATTTTTTTAAAAAAAGAAAGTTCCACATCTATGCTCCTCACCGTAAGCAGCTAATCCATCAACAGGAATTAGGAATGTAACAAGGACCGAGACCAGGTCACACCCTTGAGCCTGTTTACATCCTAATAGAAGAGAGAGGCAGTTTGTGACGAACACAGATAATTATCANGGGCCCGAGCCCATGTCTGCCGCACAGGCGCCAACAGGTGAGTGGAGAATTAATTGGTGTGATTTACAGCAGCCCCCAGGCATCGTTCCCGCCCTTCCTTCTACTGGGTAGGGAGGGCGCTAGTGTCAACTGGAGCAGGCCAAGAAGGCTCATGGGAAACCTGCCTTTCTCAGCCTGGTGACTCCTGGTCCTGCAGCTCTGGGGCACCAGGACCTCAGTACCCACCCTAGGACCAGATCTCAGCCAAGGACGCCCTGCAAAGCACCTGCCTCTCTGGGCTCTGGAGAGAGCTTCGGAACAGCTCTCAGGCGCCATTAGAACAGGGCCAAGATGGTGGCTTTACAGGTGAGACCTAGAAGCCCAGAGCGAAGCACCTCATCCAAGTTGCACAGCCTAAGAACAGGGCAGCTGTTTGCTGGATCACGACAGGGCGCCACTGTAAGCTCCGAACAAGACAGCAGCCGTGGTACTGCTTTCTATAGAGATTATCTCATTTAACCCAACCCAGAAAAGCCTAGAGACCTGTTCTCATGCCCACTTTTTTTTTTTTACATATGGGAAAAATAGGCCAAAGAGACAGTTATTTGCCGAAGGCTCCTTTGTTTATTATAAGAGACTGCCTCTCTTTTGAAGCCCTCCTCTCCTCCCACCCCTGGGAAGCTCTCAGTTGGTGTAGTCCTGAAGGACAGGTTAGGGTAGGCAGGAGACTCCTGTGGCAGTCCGGTACTCTACCTCCAGACCCTTTCTGATTTGGGGGCTCCATCAGAGGGTATTTCATTCAAACCTCGGGGCATGAAGTCCTGTTCTCCTGTCCCTGGTGCCTCCCAGTGAAGAAGGCCAGACTCACCTGTCTTGGAGCCTTCTCCATCCCCGTCCTGGTCCTCAGCGCCTAGAAGGATGAATAACACTTTCTCAGTGTTTGCATTGCCACACTTCCACACCTGGCTGAGCAAATGTGACTTCTGGTCGGAACGCTTGAGACCAGAGCAGAGCTGAACCTAGGACAGAACGGAAGGGCCCAGCAGAAAGCCCAGCACTCGTCTGGCCAGGGACCATTTATCCGGCCCTCTACCCACCAAGCCTAGCGCTTCGCATACCCACTCACTTGCCACCCAGTCGAATCACCCCATTTGCACCCCACTTCTGTCATGCTTTGTATGTGTATGGTGTGCGTGTGTGCACGTGTGTGTACATGCGCACGAAAGTCAGAGGTTGGCATCAGGTGTCTTCCTCAATCACTCTCCACCTTATCTGAAACGGGGTTCCTCACTGAACATGGAGCGTGCTGACTGAGCTAGACTGGCTGCCCGGAGAATGTCAGCGGGCCTCCTGTCCCCCTAACCCCAGTGTTACAGAAGCAAGCTGCCACGCCAGAGTTACGAGGGTGCTGGGGACCCAAACTCAAGTCCTTTACTGATAGTCATCTCCCCAGTCTCTTGGTACCCCACTTCTGTCTGCGCATCCTCTACCAGCCTCGCACAGCCCAATTAACCATCCAAGTCACAAGCATCACTTACCCACATCTGACCAAACTCCCCCCACTTCCTCCTCAAGCCTACTCTCCTTCCAGCCTCTACTACCGTCGGCTCCCACACCCCGTCGGCTCCCACACCCCGTCTACTCATGTGCCACCCACCAATGTCCACCCACTAATACCAATTCGTAACCCCCTCCCCCAGCAGATAGTAGTATCCGAGGAAGACACACACTCTCGTGACACACAAGCTAAATGCTCACAAGGCCCTGAACCTTTTCTCACTCACAGACACACTCATCCCTTGTCACACCGCATGCAGCCTTACACACTACCATCTTCATGACACGTCACACTCTTGTTTACACCCATCTGCCGTGTTCACGCACGGACAGGCAGTTTATACTGATTCAGAGAGGACAGTTAGCCACGAGGACTCAGGCTATGGTCCTCTGTGTACCCCCTTCCTGTTCATCCTGTCACGGACACAGCAACTGCTGTGTTTGAACGTCTGTTCCCTCCCAAATGCACACTGAAATCAGCTGCCACCCAACAGTGTCAAGGGGCGTGACTTCTGGGCTGGAGAGTTGGCTCAATAGTTAATATTTAGTTAACTATTTAGTTAATAAATAGTTAAGAGCATTGTCTGCTTTTGCAGAGAACAAGATTCTGTTCTCAGCACCCACATGGCGAGTGTAATAATAATCTGTAACCACAGTTCCGTGCATACATGCAGGCAAAACATACATACGCAAAAACTTTAAATTTAAATTTTAGATTAATTTTATTTTAAAGAGGTGACACTTCTAAGGGGTGATTAGGCTCTGACAGCTCTACCCTTGCAGATGGCACTGCCACTGTGACCTTTGCCCTCTCATTTTCCACCATCTAACGATCAGCAAGGCCCCAGCAGATGCTGGTGCCTGGAGATGGTATTGACTTTCTTACTTTGTGCCTGTGTCTGAGTGTGTTGTATTCGTGCATGCCTGTTCAGATGTGTGTGGTTGTCCATGTGGGCGTGCATGTATGTGGGGGCCCAAGGCTGACAGAAGGAGGCTTTCTTAATCATGCTCCCTGTTATATCCATTAAAGCAGGGTCTTTCAATCGAATCCAGAGCTTACTGATTTGGCTAGTCTAGCTGATCAGTTTCTCCTTCTAAATGCTGGAATTACAGACAAGCTGCCATGCTCACTAGATATTTAGGTGGGTGCTAGGGCTCCAAACTCCAGCCTTCCTTCTTCTATGGCAAGTGATTTCTCTGCTCTCCCTGGATGCAATACTCCCAGCTTGAGAAACTCAAGCCAGTAAATTTCTGCTTTTTATTCGATCCTGTCTCAAGTATTCTCTTACAGCTGCACCCGAGAAACTAAAACAGTGTCATGCCTCAAGACATGTGGCCATGTATGCACATGTGCATACCTGCATGTACACATACACACACACGCACACGCTTACCTTCATTCTCCTCTTCGCAGCTCTGCTTGATCTTTCTCCAGCACACAAAGGCCAGGGCCACCAGCAGTACCACAAGGCAGACAGAGAGCCCCACAGTCACCCACAGAGCCTCAGGGGGGAATGTCATAGGCTGCCCTGGAAGAAGACAGAAGGATGAGACCATCTTGTTCCGAGGTGTGAACAGGGGCTCCTAGACACTGTGCCCCACTGAGATGAATGAAACTCACTCAGGCTCCCGCAGCCATAGCTCCATTCACCCTACCAAACCCTGCCACTGTGGCTATGGGTGATGGAAACATGCCTCAGAAGGGAGGGGGTGGAGCCAACAAGCCTGAAGGTGACTAGTGATCACGGATAGGGCCCCACTGACCAAGGATAAGCTTTCTGTCTTCTAGGAGTGGCTTAAGGATCTCTAAGCTGACCAAGCGTCCAGTCTCCCAGCTTTTCTGTGTGATGTCACCAAAGGAAGTCCCACTTCAGCCATTCTCTGCAGAGACCCTGACACCTTCTGGCCTCTGCCCGTCCCCTGTCATTTTCCCTTCCTAGCAGGGGCTCCCAAATTCCCCGTCTGGCTTAGGAATCATCTCTCCAGCGGCCTCCCTGAGGGTTGCAGTTCCACCTAGCTAACATCATCCTGAGGGTCTGACATCAGCCAGCTACAGCCCTGGGAGCCAGGGTGTGGCCTGTTTTTGACAATCCATGAGCTACTATTAGCTTTTATTTTGTAAAAAGTTACAAAAAGAAAGGAGAAAGAAAGAAAAGGAAAGAAAGGAGAAAGAAGAACAGAAAGAAAAACTCCAGGGCTCTGGAGAGGCCGCTCAGCTGGCAGACTGCCTGCTGGAATACATGAAGCCTGGGGTTCAGTTCCCAGCATGACATAAACTAGCCATGGATTCCCATGCCACCTGTGCCCCAGAACTAAGGAGGTAGAGATGGGAGAATAAGAAACTCAAGGTCATCCTCATTGCATACTGAATGCTAAGTCCACTAAGACAATGAGATGCTGACAATAACAAATAAACAGACTAATAAACAAACAAAATCAGCAGCTTTCAGAAAAGCGGCACGTGGCCCACAAAGTGGGCACATGGCCCATAAGGTATTCATTCTGTCTCTTTACAGAAAGTGTGACTAGTTCTAAACACAGATGAGGGCCTGGAGTGAGTGGCTACGCCACTCAAGGACTCGTACAGATCTGGGGGAGCCTTACCAAGGGAACGTTCACGTGCGGCTCTGAGGCTGCCCCCATTAGATACCTAAGGTCAAGAGAATGAGTAAGGCCGAGGAGCTCAAGGTAGGGCTGAGGCCAGCAGCTGCTCTAAGCACAGCCCACAGGACTCCAACATAGATTCCACTCTCGCCTAGAGCCACACTGGCTGCTGGGCAGAACCTTGGAGGGGAAAAAAACCTCTAACAAAGACAGCTGGTTCCTTTTGCCCTCTGGGGGCAGCATGCAGCCAGGGCATCAGCAGCCTCTGGAGTACACAGGCAGCGGGGCCCTGCACCTGAACCTGCAGAGGCCCAGGCCCAGAGGAATTGGGGTAAGTCCTTGCAGCAAATACGCTTTCCACAAGTATGGGCTGGGGGCAGGCATGCTGCTGCTCTGGACCCTGGAATCTGAAGAAGCCATCACCCAGGAGAGCAGGAACAGGAGCGAAGGCCACAGCTAAGGCTGACAGCTAGAAGGCCAGCCTAGAGCACTTGTGAGAGACCTCTGGAAATTTCAAGATAGGGTTCCTGTAGCAGTGGACAGGGCAGAGGAGGAGAAATACTCAAGAGACTCCCCGCCTCCCTGAAGAACCACAGGCAGCTAGTGGTTGCTAGGGGAGGGAGAGACATTTTCTTCAGCGATAGAGCCCCATGATAAAGTGCCCAAGCTCCTCTAACCGATCCCGCACTTGGGCTCCTGTAAGCAATCCTAACCAAAGTCACTGTGTCACAAAGAATAGACAGTAAAATGGGAGGGGGCCACCAAGATGGGTCAGCTGGTAAAGAGTCTTCTGGGACTGCCTGACGACCTACGTGCTAGCCCAGAGCCTTTGGGGAAGGGAAAAACCGATTCCCGAAAGTTGTCCTCTGACCTTTGTATACACACACAGTAAATAAGGCTTTAAAAGAATGAGAGTAGGAGGGGACTAGCTGGGCAGAGGAAGGGGATCAGCAGGAAAGAAAGCGGGGCGTGAAGTGGTATTAAAGGTGACTATCATCAAAATCATACACACGCACGAGATATCACAAGGAATCTACTCAATATCTAATTAGTATAAGCTAATTACTCAAAGGGAAAATCGCCCCGTGCTCGCCCCTAAACTGCCTGAAATACTGTCAGACTTCCTTCGTGCCTCTAGCGAAGGACACAGTCAGCTGGGGCTCAGACCTATATCTCCAGTTCTCGCTCCAGAAAGCCCTCTCCAGAGAGGCCTGGCACAGCACTCAATGTCACTCAGCCCCATCAGGTGGAGGGAGAGCAGCTAGAGGACTGAGCATCGAAATCCCAGAATGCCGTACAAGGCAGAGCTGCCCGAAGCAAAATGCAGGCCAAGGGCTCCAAGGCAAGCCAGATCTGTTCTAATGAAAACAGGAGGCCAGCCGCGGGGAGGAAGGGAAACTGGGCTAAGAGGCCAATGCTGGATTCAGATCCCGGCTTGTCTCTTGCTGCAGAATGTGGGAAGCAGGATGCAAAGCGGTCCCCGAATAGTTTGGAGAGGCTGGGGACCCTCCAAGCTATGGGCAAATCATGGCCTCTATCACTTGTCCAATTTTCAAAGTGGTGTCTGGCCCCCCAAAATGTATGGAGCCGCTGTGCTAGTCTCTGGTCTTGGGGAGAGTCCCCTTTCACTGGGTCTTGTCTGAATTGTGCTTGGCAACACAAGCCCAGATGAAATTCTTTCCGTGCTAACTACAGAGGTGTAAAGAATGTTCTCTGAGGTGGGGCGAATGCTCTTTCCACATGCAAGTCCTTGCTTCACAGGGTCAGTGCAGAGTCCAGCCCACCTGGTGCAAGATGCCATGAGTCCTCTGTCCTCCCTGTCTCACGCCACAGTTCTTGGTCTCTCTTGTGAACAAAGTGATTTAGTGTGTGTGTGTTCACACGTGTGTGTGACTGTACCCACAGAGGCCAGAAAACAGCATGTGACCACTCAGAGCTCTAAGCATTTGAGAGCCACCTGATCTGGGTGCTAGGATGTGAATTCTTGTCTTCACAATAGAACAGTCAGTGTTCTTAATCACCGAGCCATCTCTCCAGCACCAGTGAAATATTTTTTTCCTATGGTGTTCTCTACAAGGTCAACGTGGTACTTAGGACATGAGGGAACACAGGAAGTGACTCCCTTAGATGACGCATAGACTGGCTCCCTACAGGGAAGCCTAAGGTTTACCCAGACACCGGCAACCATTGGAAGTAAAGAGCTGGGTGGGCTGGAGGTGTCGGGCAGAAATTGTGGGATGAGAAAAGACAAGAACCAGGGATGGACAACCTGCTCTACTGATCTCAGAGATGTAGGCGGTCCCTGGGAAAGCTCACACGCCCCTGAGGTAGGACCTAGGGAGCTAGACCTAGCACACAGACCTACCAAAGCACTGAACTGGGACACGTCAGGGACAAATACAGACGATGACTGCCTACCTTGGCAAGAAGATGAGCCTAAGTCCTCTTTACAGCCTAAAGCACTGGAGGTGCCGACCTGGGCTAGAGCTGACCTGGAAACCAGAGATGAAGTGACTTCTCCAATATTAGAGGGTCAATCTGGCATTGACCACATAGGGGCAGTAGAGACAACTCTGGCTACGTAAGGGCCCAGTCTACAGGGAGGGCTGCCCTTGACCCAGGTGAGTAGGCTCCACCTGGGAGGCCCCACAGTCTCCCAGGGCTTCACAGTTGCAATTCCTTCACACACCAAAGAAGTGTGCACTGGAAGCAAGACAAACACACCCTCTTGTCTCTAAGCAAGCCTTGCGGCTGCTCCAAAATTCTACCCACACTCTAGATTCCAGGCAGGTACTTTGCAGTCCATGTAGTAAGAGGCGTAAGAGCTGTGGGAAGCATGTTCAGGAGAGCAAACACTAGAAATGATTTCCATCAGCTCAAGGAAACAAGGACCTTAAAGATGTCTCACCGGGGAAGCTCTGGGAATGTTGAAATCGACACCCTAATAAGTGTTTTTATACTGATATTCAGGTTAAGGCCTAGAGAGGAGGTAGCTGTTCCCTTAGTCCTTCCCTAGCTAACCTTCTCCCCTTACCTGTGATGGTGACTGAGCCATGAGCATCTTGCTGCAACACGGGGTTGCGTACCAAGCAGCTATAGGTACCATTAGCACCCAGCACCACCCTCAGCACGCTGTGGACATCAAACAAGCCCCGCTCATTGGCCATCTGGGATGTGGTCACATTGTCAGTCAAGGGCAGTCCCTGCCCATCCTTCCAGAACACCTCAGCCTCGGGATAGCCCTGGTAGCTGGAGCACGTGATGGTCACCATGTTCCCCGGACGCAGGATCTTGTTGGGTTCCAGGGTCATGCTGGGCTTCGAGTAGGGGGCTGGAGGGTGGCAGAGGGGAGAGATCAATAACGGTCAGGTCAAGAGACAGTGGAGCAAGGACACACGGGCTGTTAGCTAGGACAGTCTGGGGTCTGATGGTGGGGTCAGCAGGGGACAAGCGGGTGGGCTGCATGCAGACTGGGTAAGGGACGGACAATGCTCCCTCCTGGTACTGAACTGCCACCTGCAGGCTAGCAGCAGCACTGACAAGGTCCCGGATGTTCACAAAGCTGCCCTCATCGGCTACATACGTGTGCGCAGTATCCTCAAGAACACACGGCCCTAAGCCAGCAGGTCAGGGGAAAGTGCTGCACCCTGGGATAGGCCCAGCCCGTGGGGAAGCGGCACACCAGCTAGTTAGTGCCCATCAGTTACCCAATGAGGTTAAACTGTGCCAGGCTGGAGCCAGGCTGGGGGAGGAACGGCCTAGGGTGGTGTCACTGTCCAGCAGGGCCACCACGGATCTTCAGAACCTGGACCTCCAGAATCGTGGAGACAAAGCAGTAAGAAAGGACAGGGCCTCTCCAGCTGTTCCGCAGCCTCTTTGACCATCAAAATCCAGGTTTTGTTCCTTCCCATTCTCTAGGCAGATCTTTTCAGATCTGACTTCCACAGCAGGTTGGCCTCGTCTGACAAGAGCCATCCCCGGGATCCAGACTTGGGGCAATGACATTGTCAAGCGCTCCAGCAAGAGCAAACCCCTTCCCCAGCAGAAGTTCTGTGGCTCTCCTATTCCATGGCTTTCTGCTGACCCAGATGCATCTCCATCCTTTCCAGAAATTTCTATAGCCTTGGAGCTGGGGGTGAGGTGGTCAAGAAGGCCTTTGCTCAGTGACTCCACACTACTTGGAGTCCCCGCCCATCATTCTCCTATCACTCTCAGCTGTCTCCGTAATCTGGGAGACTAAGGATAGGGAACTAACTTCCTTTAACTTCAAATGCAATCGACAGAACTATAACCTCCCTCTGAGGTGCCACTTAAAACCAAAAAAATAAAAATCCATGGGTCTTCTAGGGGTTGTCATGGTGACTGAGCTGTGCACATGTTACTGCACCACCAGGTTGCGTACCAGGCATCTGTAGGTGCCATTAACACCCTGCACCAGCCTAAGAATGCTGTGCAAGTCAAACCAGCCACGGTCCTTGGCAAGTCAAAAGGTGGTCACGTGACCAATCAAGGTGATCCCTGTCAGAACACTGTGGCCTCAAGGCACACAGGACTGCCACCTCGTCCCCAGGTCGTTGTGGGGCTCCAGAGTCATGCTGGACTTTGAGCAGAAGGCAGGAGGGTAGCAGAGGGCAGGGGTTAGCAACATCATCAGTGCAGGAGATACAGTGGGAGAGAGGCTGTTAGGACACGAATGAGATCTGTGGGGAGCAGTGTATGAGAGGCCGCGTGCAGAAGAACGGAGCGTGGACGTGGAAGGCGACCCCCTCGCCACACTCACCTGCCACCTGCAGGCTAACAGCAGCGCTGTCAAAGTCCCGAATGCTCACGAAGCACGTGTAGCTGCCTTCGTCGGTGACTCGGACTCGCTGCAGCCGCAAGGATGCGTTGCCCTGTACCAACAAGTCAGGGAAGAGCGCTGTGCGGTTGGCATAGGCACTGCCTCGGTCCTGGCCCTCAGTGAAGCTGTGTACCAGCTGTTTGGTGTCTGTCAGCTGCCAGATGAGGTTGAGCTGTGCCAGACTGAAGCCAGGCTCCAGGGTAAAGGAGCAGCGGAGGGTGGCATCAGTGTCCACCAGGGCCACCACAGGGTCTTCAGAGACCTGGACCTCCACAGCTCCTGGGGGTGAGTCAGAGGGCGGTTAGGGTGGGGTTTTCAGGGTCTCTCTCCTTCCCCAGCTATCTCTAGGCTTTGCACAACATTCCTTTTAGGTCTGTGACTCAAAGAAAGTTCCGCATCGGGCTGGAGAGATGGCTCAGCGCTTAAGAACGTTGCCTGCTTTTCCAAAGGTCCTGAGTTCAATTCCCAGCAACCACATGGTGGCTCACAACCATCTGTAATGAAGTCTGGTGACCTCTTCTGGCCTGCAGGCATACACGCAGACAGAATATTGTATATATAATAAATAAATATTTTTTTAAAAAAAGAAAGTTCCACATCTATGCTCCTCACCGTAAGCAGCTAATCCATCAACAGGAATTAGGAATGTAACAAGGACCGAGACCAGGTCACACCCTTGAGCCTGTTTACATCCTAATAGAAGAGAGAGGCAGTTTGTGACGAACACAGATAATTATCAGCTTCCGATTAGACTATGGGGGGGGGGGGTGGTTGGAGAAGTGAGGCTGTGGCCGCGCCTCAGTGTTGGAACTCTTGCCCAGTTTGGGATCCACTCTGTCCCAAAAAAGGAGAGAGAGAAGAGAGGAAGAGAGAGGAGAGAAGGGGGGGAGAGAAAAGAAAAACAAAAAGAGGAAGTACTATAAAAGAGAGAGAACAAAAGAAGCCAGGGACTTGGCGCCAGGTCCTCTCCACCTGCCGGGTCATTTGCATTTCCCACAATTACATACTATTTGGATAACTAGGCAGGGGTGCCTACAAAAAGTGAACACCTAATGTCCTCAGTGATTTTCTTTGGGTGAGAGAACTTCATGGGTGCTTTTCCTTTGCTTCACTTCCTAAACAGACATACAAGAAAGAACACCCCTGTCTTTAAATAAAGTGCAAAGCACGCGCTCTGTGAAACACTGAGCCTATATAAGTGGGCGCCAGGAAGGGGAGTCAGCAGACAGAAAGACCCTGAGGTAGGGGTCAGTGAGAGCCTAAGGGAAGGCAACCCATCGGGAAAGCCCTCTGAGGAGGCAAGACAGACTTTTGAGAGACTGCAAGAAGCCTGGGGTTTCTGCCTTTGAGGAAATAGCATTAAGGAGGACAGTAGTTATTAAATGTTATGTGGGTAGCAAAGCCCCAAGCTTGCCCTGGCTCCTCTACACAGGGAGACTATATTGTATATAGAAGGGTAAAAGGGAGAGTAGTCAGGGACCACCTCAGAGGTCCTCACAAGAAGTGATAGCGAGGGCTGGAGAGATGGCTCAGCAGTTAAGAGCTGCTCTTCCAGAGGTCCTGAGTTCAATTCCCAGCAACCACATGGTGGCTCACAACCACCTGTAATGAGATCTGATGCTCTCTTCAGTCCTGCAGGCACATGTGCAGACAGAACACTGTATACATAATAAATAAATAAAAATGTTTAAAAAAAAAAAAAAAACAAGTGATAGTAAAACCTGCCAATGATGGCGCACGCCTTTAACCCAGCACTCGGAAGGCAGAGACAGGTGGATCTCTGTGCGTTCGAGGCCAGCCCGGTCTACAAAGTGAGTTCCAAGAGAGCCAGAACTGTTACTCAGAGAAACTCTGTCTCGACAAACAAAAAAATAAAATAAAACTGTGGTAGTGATCCAGTAGAAGAAAGGGCACGTGAGGTGGTTAGCACAGGAGACAGCTACAAGCATGACTCCTTTACTCCCAGCACCATGAGGCAGAGGCAAGAGATCTCTGTCAATTCAAGCCTGCCTGGACTATATAGCAAGTTCTAGGCCAGTCAGGACTCCATACTGAAACCCTGTCTTAAAAAAAAAAAAAAAACCCAAAAACTGAAGAGTGGCCATAGAATCAGCCAGATCTGAGATGCAGTCAGAACTATCAATCAATATTTGCTGACTGATGACGGGTGAGAAGGAAGGAATGTGTGGTGGTTTGGATGAGAATGGCTCCCACAGGCTCGTGTGTTTAAAATGCTCCGTTCCCAGCTGGTGGAACAGTCTGGGAAGGGTTAGGAGGTGTGGCCTTGTCAGAGGAGGTATCACTGGAAGTGGACTTTGAGGTCTCTAAAGCCCATGCCATCCCTCACTCTGCTGTGTGCTTGTGGATTAGATGTAAGCTCTCAGCGGCTGCCCAGTGCCTGCCTGCCTTCCTGCTGCCACATTCCCCGCCATGATGTCCATGGACTCCCCACCCCCGACACTGTAAGCAAGCCCCCAGATGGAATGCTTTTAAAGCTGCCTTGGCCATGGCGGCTTTGTCACAGCTATAGAAAAGTAACTATGTAACAGAATGTAAGTCATCCTGCAGGAAACCCCGAGTTCCCAGAGAAAAGGGCCCTGGGGCAGGCGTCTCTGTGGTCACCTGTGCCCTCTGTCCCGTGGGCTTCCCGGCGGCTTCCCTGCCAGGAACCTCTGTTTGCCCATCATCTCTGCTTCTGCAGCTCTGAGAAGTCAGGAAGGGTCTGGGGAATGTGCTGTGCTCGGACGGAGGGATTAGGTGAAAACTATGCCCACAGGAAGTAGGCACACTCAAAATATGTGAAGCGCAGCCTTCAAAGGAAGCTAACTGAATGTAGCACCCACAGAGGGCTATTGTATTCGTTCTGTGGTTAGTGTTCTATTAGGCTATTCCACACTTTCTTAGTACATGATGTCTAGAGGTTGAAGCTGGGCCTGGCTATTTTTCAGAAATTCCATGAAATCTTAGGCCAGTTCCCATCCTTGCCAACTAGACACCAAGGTGTCCCTTGCAGAGGACATCTGGGACATGGAAATTAAATCACCTAAAACCCTTTCTTTCTATCAAGAAGTGAGAATCAGGCTGGGTGTGGTGGTGGTGCACGCCTTTAATCTCAGCACTCATGAGGCAGAGGCAAGTGGATTTCTGTGAGTAGAGATCAGCCTGTTTACATAGTGAGTTTCGGGATAGACAGCCAGGGATACATAGTGAGACTCTGTTTCAAACAAACAAATAAAAACAAATCAAAAAAGAAGTCAACCCTTAGTGGCAGAGATGGGTATTGCCTCCTGTGACCACTAGATGGCACCAGACACTCGGCTTTGTTTTCTCTATGGGTTGCCGGACTATACAAGTAGGGCATTTACACAGCCAAGTACTATCGGGGAAGTACCTTCCTTGATTTGTTCATCATGGTGACTGAGCACTGACTATATAGCAAGCATCCATCCACTCCCTGAGGACAGACCCTACCTTCTGAGCAGGAGGACAACAAGAAATAAACAAAGGAACCATACGTCAAGTGGAGGCAAAAGCTAGGAAGAAAGTGATGAAGCACAGGGACAGGGAGGGAGAGAGGGCTATGCTTTTATGCAAAGCAGCCAAGGAAGCATGCTGAAGATCTGCCATCTGAGCAAAGGCTTACAACAGAATACAGAGCGGAATCACGCCTCTGTCTGAGGGTAGAAAGTTCTGGGCAGAGGAAGCCCTAGGCACAAGGGTCCTGAAGAGAATTTAAACAGTGCGTTCAGGAACCTGAATTACCATAGTACACAGTGCTCAAGTCCCTCTTCCCAGATGGAAAAGTACAGACTAAGGTGAAGAAGGTTGCCTGTGGATCCCAGAGGTGGAAATCAGTGTGATTCTTCAAGACAGAGCCAGCCTGGCAGTAGCCCAGGAAGGAGTAGGCATGGTCACACACCATCATGACAATGATCTTTCCCCTCACCTGTGAGGCAGATGTACAGCACTCCCAGGGCTGTGCGCATACACACACCCACGCTGGGGCCGCCCCATCCACGCAGCATCTTCCTGTCAGGCAGCTGACAGCTGGGCGCTCCGTGGCGGATGGCTGCTCCTGCCTGTGGAAGAGGAAGAGAGGCCTCTGTCTCCAAAGTTCCTCCCTAACACCTTCCTAATTCCTCAGGACCATCCAAATCCAAGAGGGAAGAAGTCAGGTAGCCAGCAAGACAAGGTTGATGAAGCTTGGGGTCCGGGCTGTGCCCAGGTCACTTTGGCTGGTGGGAGAGTAAAAGAGAAGGTTTTAGAGAAACTTGGGGTTTAATCTGAAAAGTACACTCTACCCTAAAGGTAGCCAGGAGCCACTGAAGGTTCTGGGATAGATAAACAGCCTTGCGAGGGCTAACTTGATAGCATCTGCAGAATAAATGCGAGAAGCCAACCGAGGGGCAAAGCAGGCGTGGACAGAAACGACAGCATTTAAGAGTGTGGGAAATGACGGAGGCAGCAGTCAGCACAGTCGGTTCTGAGCCCTGGTCCCTGGGACAGGAAGTGTGGAACATTTGGTCTAGGGTGTGCTAGGATAGGAGCATGTGAGCAGAAAGCCCAGGGCAGAGCTCTAGGAGCAGCTGGATGTATGGATGTGGAGTTTGGGAGGGACACCTGCCAATTTAATACATGTACCAAGCAACCAAGACCCAGCAGAAATGAAGGGGGTGGCAGAGCTGTGTCAGTCGGACCTGAGCCAGGGCTGGATCTGTTGCAATAGATCGGGCCTGGGTCAGAGGGGTCCCAGACTTCCCTGGGTTCAGCATATACCCCGGCTTCCCTCAGGTGCCTGACTCAAGCAGGCTGCATGCACCACTTCTTATGTCCCTCACTGTTGCCTGCTCAAGCCATGTGACCCATGTCCATCTGTCCCACCTAACGATGATTAGCAAGAATATGAACATTTTATACACCCACCCCCTGGCCACCCCTAGTGTCAGATTGCATCCTTGGTCACATTTTTTTGTAGGAGAAACAAAAAAATACATACATAAACCCAAACACATGCGTTTCTTAATGTCAAATCATCTGTCACTGAGCAGAGCTGAAAGGAGCCCAATCCTGCAGCAGTTTTTTTCTGACCCTTCATGCAGTAAATCCTACCTACAGCCAAGCATCTTGTCTAGCCTCGGGTCCCTGGGGACAATCCTTCCATCCTGTTCTAGCCTATTGTGCACCCCTTCCCCCACTCCCGATGCCAGGAAGCTGCACAGAGGGAGTCCCTCAGCCAAACCCAGCATCCTGGCTAGCCCCGCACTTCCCTGGCTGTCGACAGCCCATTGCGGAGAAGCCCTGGGCAGCCACTTCCTTTCCAGGTGCTTCCAGTCCAAAGTCCGGTGGCCTCAAAGCCTCCCTGTCTGGGTGCTGAGTCAGCAGCTCCGATTCATGGCGGCATCCTTGGGGACACCACTTCCTGCCTGACAAATGGGCCACAGTCAGCCTGCAGGAAAACCTAGCAGGCAGCTGCCTGGACTACTGGCTGTGTGCCATAGGAAGCTAAAGCCCACAGAGTTGCCAGCTTCTATGTCTTCTGTCCTCTTTTACTCCCTAGATGGAAGCAAAGCCTGGGAGCTGGGACGTGGCTCAGTCGGTTGAGGGCTTCTGAAGCTCTGGCTTCAACCTCCAGCCTCTCACAAGCCAGGTGTGATGGTACATGCCTGTAATCTTGGCACTCTGAGGTGGGGGCAGGAAGATCAGGAGTTCCGGGCCATCCTTAGCTACATAGTGAGTGCAAGGCCAGCCTGGACAATAAGAGACCCTGTCTTAAAACAAAAACAAACCCTGAGTCGGTCAGTGGTTCTCGGGCCCCGTGTCTTTCAGTCCTTCTCACTGCTGCTTGTGCCCGTCGTCCAGGGCCACCTCGGCCCTCGTCACTGACCTGTAAGCCCCACATATCATCCCCACCTACCACATTCTCTCAGGTGCCTTCTCCTCAGTCCTAAAACAGGAATCAGGCTCATGCCCTCCCCCGCTGACAAATCCCCCACAGCCCCCCAGTACGCACAAGAAAAGTCCTACATTCCTCTACCTGATACTCAAGGGTCTTCTTGGGATGTCTTCCCATGCTTCAAGCTACTTTCTGTTACTGGGGTTTACCCTAAGGATCACTTGTGAATGTCTGCTGAATATGTGGGGAGCCAGGAGTTCCCTCCTGATCAGACTAATCATGTGTCCCCAGAGCACAGCTGTCCCTCACTCCAGAGGGTCCATGAGAGGCTTCCAGAGTAGACGCCAAGCTTGCTCCCTTTTGTTCCTTTTCTTCATTCTGGACCCAGGAAGTCCACCACTGTAATTTCAGCCTAGAAACTCCATGGAGCCCCTGCCAGAAAGACTACAGAGTGTCCTGGCCTCTTGGAGACACTGTAAGGACCAGCCACCCTCACCTTGAAGCTACTGCAAGCTTATCGAAACCCAGCAGAATCAGGACCCAAGGATACTCTCAAGACATCACCCAAGACTCATTACCCTGTACATTCAGAACAGCAAACCTAACTGCTAATGAGCTCTGGGCCAAGATGCCTTGGACCCACGGGTACTCGATAGGGATTCTTCTCCCACCATATCCACTGGCATCACTCCAGTCTCTTTTCAAAAGATGTTTTATTATTATTATTATTATTATTATTATTATTATTATTATTATTATTACTAAAAGAGTGCTGGATCCCCTGAAACTGAACTCAGGTCCTCTGCAAGAGCAGCAACCCTTAACCACAGAACCATCTCTCCAGCCTGATTTGTTTGTATGTGTAGCTGCATGTTTGTTTACAAAGTCTAGAAGAGGGTATCAGCTCCCCTGAAATGGGGCTTACAGAGAGCTGTGCACCACCATGTGAGTTCTGGGAACCGAAGTCAAGGTTACCTGCAAGAGCAATACATGCCCTCAACTACAGAACCATCTCTTTAGTCCCACCCTATAGTCCACTCCACACCCCACTAACCTCCCACAGAGAGGACAGAAGGGAGAGGCTCAGAACTCTAAAAATATCAGCTAAGTTCCTAGATGCAGATATGCCTGAAACAAGCTGCAGACCTAGATGGGCCTATCTTCATCCAGTTCCAGCTAAGTTTCTATCCTATGCAACTGAAGGACAAAGGTGACTCATCTGTGTATGCTCTCAAGTAGCAGACCCTGGGACAGCAGGTGGGTATGCCTTTCAGTAGAGCCCACTTTAAGATACCACGAGGGCTGCTCAGTGGCACCTGAGAGCCATCACAGTGTCCACGTGCATCCTGAGGGCCTGGAGCAGCTCTCCAGGTAAGGCTGGGAAAGGTGAGACTCAGCCCCATCTGCTGCCTTTCAAGCAGACCTCCTTGATATGAAAGCAAATGAAGACCAAGGCCTCGAAAGCGGGAGGAACTGAGTTTGATCTTCAGAACCCAGGGGGAGTAGCAGGCATGGTGAAAGCTGCTTGTAATCCCAGGGCTGAGGAGATGAAGACAGGAAGATTCCTAGGCTCACTGGTGAACCAACCCAGCCTATGTGGTGAGTTGTGGGCCAGTGAGAGCCTGTCTCAAAACAAAAACAAACAAAAACCAAGGTGGATGACAACTGAGGAACAACAGCCAAGGCTGTCATTTGGCTTCCACAGATAGCAACCACACAGGCACACAAGCCTGCACACACATACACAATGGCAGAAAGTAAGGCCAGGGTTTGGGGTTCGTAGCTCTACCACTTCACTGCAGTCTTAATAAGGTCTCCCACTGTGGTGGTTTGCATGAAGATGTCCCCCACAGATCACATATTTGAACAGTTGGTAGTTGTTTGGGAAGGATTAAGAGGTGTAGCCCAGGAGGGCTGGAGAGATGACTCAGTGGTTAAGAGCACTGACTGCTCTTCCAGAGGATCAGGGTCCAATTCCCAGCACCCAAATGGCAGCTCACAACTGTTCTGGAACTCCGACACCCTCACACAGACATACATGCAGGCAAAACACCAATGCATGCACATACACACAAAGACACACAGAGACACACAAAAAGAGGTGTGGCCCTGTTGGGGGAGGTGTTTCACTAGGGGCAGGCTTGAGGTTTCAAAAGATTGGCACCATCCCCAATGTGCTCTCTGCAACCTGCTTGTAGCTCAAGATGTAAGCTCTCAGCTGTTCCTGCTACCACACCTTCACTCTGCCTCTGCCTCTGCTTCCCAAGTGCTGGGATCAAAGGTGCACACCACCATACCCGGCTCTTATGCCCTTCCTTTTATAGGCTGCTTTGGTCATGGTGTTTTTATCACAATAGAAAAACAATGACTACACTCACCTTTCTTTAACAACAACAACATGAACAAAAAGTACAGGGCTGGAGAAGGCTCAGTGGTGAAAGCACTGGCTGCTCTTGCAGAGGACCCTGATTCCCAGCACCCACATGGCAGGCCACAACCATCCAGTTCCAGATGTGACCTCCTCTGGTACCAGGCACACATATGGTGCACACACATACATGTAGACAAAACATTCATACACATAAAATAGCTAAATCCTTTTTAAAATTCTGTAATTGTTTACACACATTTATGGCGTGCAGAAGTGCATGCCAGAGCATGTGTACAGAGGTGAGGGGACAACTTGTGGGGGTCAGTTCTCTTCCTTCACCGTGGGGATGCTGGGGACTGAACTCAGATCCTCAGGTTTTGAAATAAGCGCCTTACCACGCTGAGCCATCTTGTTGGCCCAGCTTCCTCTCTCTGAGGTCCATGTTTATAAAAGAAACTTTGCCAAACCTGATGGATCTTCTTCAATATTTTAATCCTTATGGTGTACTAACTATCATGCAACTCACAATGAAATTCATGCAGCCATGTTACCATAGAAGCCACCAATTATTTCCTTAAATCTGTTCTCCACTTCTGTAGCATTTAGTCAGGCATAGGACTACTCAGCTAAAGACTACAGATCCCAGACTCCTTTTCAGCTGGGTGTGGCCACATGACCCTTTTCTGGCTAATCAGATCTCAGAGGAACTAATATGTACAGTTTCTGGGTCGTGTCCTTAAAGATGAGGGCACCCTCTTTTTCTCCTCCCCCTTCCAATGCATGGAATAGAGAAGTGGCAAGCCTTGTAGGCACACACCGCCAGGGCAACACCCCAAGCATTACAAAGCAGCAGGACAGAGGGTCCCTGGGGCTATGGCTTCAGCCCTGGATATAGCCAGATGGTCACATGGGTGAGAAATAAGCATCTGTTCTAGCATAAGTCACTGTTATTTTGGTCTTTCTTACGGCATCTGAATGAACTAATTTAAGGAGCCCTCGTTTGTCTCTTCTTTCTCTCTCCACCCGAGGAAAATTGCTAGTGCTCAGAGCCACAAAAGAAACCATCCAAAGTCGCTGTCTCAAAATTTGAGCTGCAGTCTCAACAATTGCCGACGGATGTCAGAACCCAGTTGAGAGATATTTCAAGGATGGAAGTGACCCAGGGATTGTACAGAAGGAGAGAAGAGGAACGCTTGGGACAAGTGGGTGAATGCGGGCCCGCAGACTAGGATGTAGAGGAGACGGAGAAGCATGCTTCAGGGGAAGAAGGAAATCAGATTGAAATTAAACTAGGTTCATCCACAGCACAGTGAGAAGCAGGGGAAGTCATTCACACACTGGCTGGGATCCCTGAGGGAGGCCAATAGAATGAGAAGAACAGGGGACCTTTCCCTGGCCACCCTTCCAGCTTGTATGCTCTCTCTGGAGATGGGAACCAGCTGTCCCCAACCCGAGGCAATCTGCTTGCTTTGAGGCAACTCTTATTGGTGGAAAATGCTTCCTTACTCTGAGCCAAAATCTGTCTCCCAGGACAGCCTATGTCAGTTCTCAAGAAGTCCCTACGACCACACAGAACAAGCATGTGCCCTTTCTCATGGCCCTGCAAGTATTTGTTCTTCCTTGACAAGGTCACCACTGGGCAGCTGTGCCACAGAATTTGCCAAAACAATAGATTATCAAATGTGCAGCTCAAAACCATAAGTCCTTGAACTCAGGGCCACCTTCCCATGTCCAGCTACCCGCTTCTGATGAAGCTGGAGAGGACTGGAACTTTCAGGTTCTCGGTATTGCTCTGTTAGTTCACTGGGTCCACCCAAGTCTACCCCTCTTCCCAACTTCCACAACTGACTAAGTTGGCTGGTCAGTAAGCCTCTGAAATCAGCAAACCTGCCTTTTACTTGGGTTCTGGGGATCAAAACTCAGGTCATCATGTTTGTAAGGCAAGCATCATCTCCTCTGCCCCTAAAATACCACATTTTCATAAAAAATATAGGGCAAAGGTTTGGGGGAAAAATGGATAATATGACCAGTTCTTTGGTACAGGTGTATACAGGTGATATTGGCATGCTGGACTAGCAATTCCTTGACAGCTTTCAGGGAGGCTTAGGAAGGACTGCTCAAGAGAAGGGGACATTCCTGTCTGGGAAAGGAGGTGGCAGAGAAGGTGATGGAGGAGTGAAGGAGTGAACGTCACGGCATATTCTGGGAAGACGGTGCTCTGGAAGAGGCTGTGGGAAGATGAGGCAGAGGTCACTTAAGGATTCCAGGTTGCTTCTGTGCAGTGGGGAGCTGGGATGCTGTGGCCCACACCTCCGCCCCCTCTCCCCATGTTCTACCCCAGACTGTCTTGAAATATCCCTGACAGCTTCTTGGAGATAGTGATTTTAAGTTTGTTCAGCATGGGGGACAGCCAATCCCAGGGGCCAGATACAATTCAAACAACAAACCACCCCTTTTTCACCTGACTTGCTCAGATCCTCCTGGGTATCTGTGCTTCCCTTCTTTGGCAACGGAGTAACACACACACACACACACACACACACACACACACACACCAGATACAACTCAAACAGACCACCCCCTTTTCACCTGACTTGCTCAGTTCCTTCTTCTGGGCATCTGTGCTTTCCTTCTTTGGCAACAGAGTAACACACACGCACACGCACACACACACACACACACACACACGCAAGATACATTTCAAACGGACCATTCTTCCTCACCTGACTTGTTCAATTCCTCCTGGGCATCTGTGCTTTCCCTCTTTGGCAATGGAGTAACACACACACACACACACACGCACGCACGCACACACACGCACACACACACGCACACGCACGCACACACACACGCGCACACACACACGCACACACACACCTCTGAAGGGCGGATGCTTATTTTCTCCACAGGCCTTAATGAGTTCCTCTTTTATTCTCAATGGCTTCTTCTGATACCAGGGATCAACCCCCTTGTAGGGAATCCAGCCTGTATGATACTGGAAGGATGTGGCCCCAACCTCAAGCCTGGGCTTGTGACCTGATCTGACTCAGGGAAGAACCCTTGCCCCACCCCTATTTCAGGGAAGGGACGTGAGCCAAGCCATAACCAATCAGAGTCTTTCCTCAGCTTTTCTGCAGGAACCCTCAGTAAAGATTTTCTTACTGAAGTTGCTAGGAAGAATATGGTTTAGGCTGCTAGCAATCAAGTTATTATCTATCACCAATCTGAGGGAACTGATCCAGGGGCTGTGGAGATGGCTCAATGGATAAAGTGATCGTCACACAAGCATACGGATCTCAGCTTGACACCTCCTTGAAAGCAGGATGTGGTGGGGAAGCTACAATTCCAGAGCTGGGAAAGGCCCCCTGGCCAGTCAGGTTTACCAAATTGGTGAGCTCCAGGTGAAGCAAGAGACCCTGTCTCAGAAAGCAAGGTCGGTAACAACCGAGGAAGACACCAAGGTTGACTGCTGGCTTCCACTTACACACATGTGTGTGCCTATACACACACTTGCACTTACATGAACACACTCATATACATAGACACGGACTCATAAAACATGCACCAATCCACCCCCTTCCACGGGGAACCCAGGCTTGCTCATCCATTGGAGATAATGGTTCAGCTCCAAGGGAGCCCTAACTGACCCAGCTCTGCCCACCTCCCCACGTTCACTTCCTGGGCTGCTTCCAGCGTCTACAGTACACGACCCTCTTTCCTATCACATAAGAGATTGTTTTTATCGCTGCAGTCCCTTCTTCTGAGATGACACGGCTAATACCTCTTTACCCTGAAGGTGCCCTTGACAGCAAAGCCAGAACAAAGTCTGCTGCTCGATCGTGCCTGATCAGCACCCCAGAACCTCCCATGTGTGCTTCCATTTAACTTTAGCATCCATAATCCCAGCAAAGGCTTGGCCCATAGGGAGCTCAGTGCTCTCTGCTCAATGGTGGATGAATGGACAAACACACCTGTGCTTAGATGGACAGACAGATGGACAGACAGATGCTTACAAATGAAGAAGGGATTTAGAAGCCTGATGGTGAACCCACGCCCCGAATGTGGGAATGAGGGTCAAATCCACTTTGGTTTTTTACTTGATCACATTCCGTTTTTGTTTGTTTTTACAATGACTGTGTAATTCTTCTGCCATAAGCAAATGGAAAAGAGAAAACAGCAATATCAAAGATGTATAAGGCTTTAAGTCCTGGCTCTACTGCTTACTTGCTAGGCTCTCATTCTTATTCCCTAAGAAGAGTCCGGGTCACTGATCCCTGCTGAGATTACAATTGCATGCTGGACTGGAGACGTCACTGAAGGTCTGGTGGAAGGGAGCCTTAGTGTGGCTTTGGAGTTGGAGGTTCAAATGCATACTCTGCCATTCCCAAAGTCATGTGACTTTAGGGATAGAGGCTGGTCCTCAGTGTGCTCATTCATAAAATAGGAGTAACATCCTCTGTCCTCACAGGGCATGGCTGAGTAAGACGATGTAAGCTGTCCTAAGAAACACCAGATGCTCTGTAAGGGGGTGAGGGACCTGGGCAAGGGAAGAAGGGTCTCTAGAGTTCCCTGGGGAGATGCTTCCAAGATGGCTTTGTTTTCCTGACAGTGAGTCATTTCAGGCCTTTTGTGTCCATGACTACCCACTGGATACAATGCCCCAGCACTGTGATTCCACCCAACAGAACAACCCGACTTCCTCTCAAAATGAGTGTGTGAGTCAAGACTGTGGCCAGCCATCAGAACTGCCTACAGAGCGGCCCAAGGTCTTTCCAGCATCCTCAACCCATTTCCCCCTGGGCCTGCAGGAAGCACACAGAAAGAGGAGACAGAACCCAGGATGGGGTGACTGGCCTCCCCAACCACATGATCGCTACCACACAGACATCAAGGCTCCAAACCCAGAGAAGGCAAACCACAGGCCTTGGTAGATAGTGTATTCATGGCAAGGCATGCGCCACAGCGCTGGCCCACAGTTCTCACTCTTCTGCTCAGGGAGAGGCCCACGAGTGATGAGCATCTTCTAGGACCCAGCAGTCACTTAAAGCAGTATGATGCCACCTGCAGAGGTGGGAAGCTGACCTGGGCACTCACAAGGGGGCACATATGTGCACAAACACACACCACCAGAGGCTCAGAGCTCAGAAAAAAATTTGAAAGTCATGCTGGGTTCAGGGACCAGCCAGAATGGGGGAGGAAAGAAGAGATAGGAGCATAGGAGCCCAAATCAGAGGGCAGATCCTAGGCCAGATGCTGGCAAGCCATGAAACATACACCTGAATTCACGCAACGTCTGTCGAGCCTTGCCAGGTGTCTATCTAAACATGTCTGGCAATGCCAGCCCAGACAGAAGTCAGGCCAGACTCCAGTAAGGGTCCACTTGTAGTCTATTCAATGCTTTTCTGCCTCCAGATCCTTTCTGTTTCTGCCCTGAAAGAGGCCCTGGCTAGCAGAAAACTCCCTCTCTCTGAGCATGCCCCATTGCCTCTACCAGGGACAGGTCTCAGCAGTGTAACAGGCTCTGCCAGTCCTGAGGCGGAAGACCTTTGGAAATAGATGTGGCCTGGGGCCCATGGTCAGGTTCCTATGAGAATGTGAGCCCAGAAGGGAGGCTGCTGCCAGCAAGGGTGACTAATGAGTGTTGAACTAGCTCATGAATGCCCTCAGGTCTCCATTCCTCACCTGTTAGCGGGAATTCCCAGGCCGCTTTAACTGCCCAGGGCACAGCATAGGCTCAGGAGTAACCCTGGGTTTAAATCCTGACACAGAAGCCCTGCTACAATCACAACGAAATGTCAATGACAGTGACTACCTATTGAGACTCATCTATAAAATAGGACTGACAATTCCTAACCCACAAAGCTGCTATGGGAATAAATACAACAGGGAAAGACGGGTTAAAGTATTTAATACCAAATCAGTGGTACATTTTATTGTGTGTGTGCGAGTACTGTGTGTGCATACGTGATGCAGACACACTGGTGTCACGGCACACGTGTGGAGATCAGAGAACAACCTTGGGTTTCCGTCCTTGCCTTTGACCTTGTTGGAGACAAGGCTAGCTTCTGGTAGTTATTCAGTCTCCACCCCCCCATCTCACCACAGCAACTCTGGAACTGCAAACAAGGCCAGCTTTAGTGGCTTGTGAGAATGCAGACTCAGGTAGGTCCTCAGGTTTCTGGGGCAAGCATTTCCCACTGAGCAATCTCTTCAGTCTGCTTATTGCTTTTTGAGTCAGAGTCTCCTATATCCAGGTCTGACTTCAAATTCGTTACATAGCTGAGGCTGGCCTTGAACTCCTGATGTTCCTGCCTCTATTTCCCAAGTGCTGGGATCATAGGTACACATCCTCTGCCCAGCTTCACAGAGGTAATTATTGTCATTACTGCTATTACAGCCACAGGCATGAGCTTCTGCACCTCTTCCCAGCCAAGATCTCCTCTATAGGGCTATCTCTCTAGGCACTGGAGACTGTTAGTCCTTCTGACTGCTCTCCTTTGCACCGAGACCCCACCATCGCCAGATTCCAGAGGAGCCAACAGGCAGTTTGACTTCACCTCTCGATCTGGCTCATTCTATTTTCCTTTCCCTGTGCTCCTCCCAGAAACTGAGTTGTAGCTCTGTGCATCAAGAGTTCCAGTCCCAAACTGGGTAATGGTGGTGCAGACTCGGGAGGCAGAGGCAGGCAGATCTCTGTGAGTTCAAGGCCAACCAGGTCTACAAAGTGAGTTCCAGGACAGCCAGGGCTTTTACACAGAGATAGCCTGTCTCAAATAAATGAATGAATGAATGAATGAATGAATGAATAAATACAAAAAAACCTGCTATCACCCCAAGGTCAGAGCCTCTTCATAAGCAAATATTCCAGTATTCCCCAGGAAGGGCTAATGACAAAGTTACGAGGGGTGTGGGGGCATCTTTCCCAAGACCACAGAGAAACTGAGAGGGAGAATGGGCGCTGCCAGCTGGAAGAACTAGTCAGAACTGGAGGGCATAGGCAGGTCTCTTCTCCAGGAGTTGCGAGCACCAGTGTGACAAAGATTAGGTCTCTGACAGCACAAGAATATTCTATCAGGGTCCACAAGTCTCTGTGGTCAGGTCTGTTCTCTCCCTGGCTCACCAGATGAGTTCTCTCCGCCCCAGAGGACCCCTGGCACATTTGCCGGGGTCTAAAATGAGTCAAACTTGAAGCTGCCTCTGGAGTGGCAGAAAGAGCCATTTCTGAAGGCAGACAACAGATTGCCCTCACCATTTGCCCATTGTCCGTCTGTGGGTGTGTGACTTGCTAGGCTTGCGTTTCTTCTTCTCATGTTAAGATAATCACATGATGTTCATTCTGCATAGTCCCACCCCTAAATCCTGAAAATCCAATGCTCCTGCCCTGAACACTGCAAAAATGGACGTACAGGTAGTGGCAAGGGCTGTATATGTGGCCCTCTCCCATTGTGTGGCCATGCTGAGTCCCTCTCCCCAACCAAGGCCCTCCTCCTTTTGCTGGTAGATTTCCCTGACACTCCTGTCCCAGGGTGTGGAGAAGAGGACAGCAAGCAAAAGTCCCCACCCACTCAGAGGATAAGCTCCTGGGCAGTGACATCATCCTCCCTACCCTCTTCCTCCTTTTCCAACCCTATGACTCATATTCACAGCTCAATAGTCCCCATGTGGTCATAATCTCAGAGGATTTGGGTTGTTTTCTGCCCATGGCTCAACCCAGAAGCATCGGGCTACAGGTCAGTCACTTAACACTTTCTAGGATCTGGGTGGTGGAGGTGCACGCCTTTAATCCCAGCACTCAGGAAGCAGGGACAGGTGGATCTCTGTGAGTTCGAGGCCAGCCTGGTCTACAAGAGCTAGCTCCAGGACAGGCTCCAAAGCTACAGAGAGAAACCCTGTCTCAAAAGAGAGATGGCTCAGAGGTTAAGAGCATGGACTGCTCTTCCGTAGGTCCTGAGTTCAATTCCCAGCAACCACATGGTGGCTCACAACCATCTGTAATGAGGTCTGGTGCCCTCTTCTGGCACCTGCATGGAGACTGAACACTGTGTACTTAATAAATAAATAAATCTTTAAAAAAAAAAAAGCAAAAACAAAAAAAACCACTTTCTAGGAGTCTCTCTGAGGATGTGGAATGGCCAACTCATAGTCACACTGCATCCCAAACTGGATTTTTCATCTTGGTGTCCAACCCTAATCCAGCCAAAAAGAATCGAGGCTTCCACCTAGAGGTCAGCTTTGGAGGAGGGTGACTCCTGCAGAAAGCGTAAGGTGTGGCCTCTCCAGAGTAAGGATGCCGGCCCCCCAGAGGGCTGTTCTGAAAAGCCACCACTTCTACAATGTTCTGAAGGTAAACATTAAAGCACCCAGCCTAGCTGCCAGGCACCCAGCTGCCAGGCCGCTGAGCATCTTGGACATTCAGGTGTCCTGTTCCTATCAGGTGCCTGGACAGAGCTTAAGGGGGACAGGGATGGAAAAGAAAACTGGGACAAGAATTCCAGCTCTCCGCTGACACTGAGGCCGGCAGGAGACCAGGATGCTTCCTTCCCAAGGCGCAGGGCCCACCTCTGGCAGCACAAGTCTGGAGTGCATACAACACTCTGCACGCAGGAGGAAGCCACCATGGATGCCAGGGCCAGTCATGGGACCAATGAAATCATCACCAGGGCTACTCCACACATGGACAAATGCCCTCTCTTTTCTGTCCCTTTGCCTCATGACACTTGGTGGCAAAACTGATGTTCTCAGGACTAACCTAAAGCGATGATGTAATGAAAAACTTTCTTTCGGACACAAGTCTCACGTATCCCAGAAGAGCTTTGAACAATGTACCCTAGGATGACTTCTGAGCCTCCTGCCCCCAAGCACTGAGATTTCGGGTATGAGCCACAACAACCAGTTTATGGGTTGCTGGTTGCTGGGGATCTAACACAGGCTTCATGCATGTTAGGCAAGCATTCTATACACTGAGCTACTTTCCCAGTCACATGAAGAAAATGTCAGTGACATCAGGACACACTGTGTCAGCTAAGTGTGATGTATTTGTAATACCAGGAGAGAAGACATCCATGGGCCACAACTAGCCAAGAGCTAGTCTTTGGAACTCCAGCTACCAAGAAAATGCACACATCCAAAATAGTCTCATTCCCAAGCAAGCTGGAAATATAGGCCACCACTCCATAGCGCTTAGCTCCCCAGCCCTCCACACTTGCCTGTCATTCAATCAGCCCAGGTTTCAATTCAAGTACACGAATTCAACTTCCCTATCTGCAGGTCCCCAAACTACAAGGAATGCTGTTGCTCAGCAGCAGCCCTGGGGACTTCTGGGCAGTCAGAGGGGATGAGAAAGGAGGCTCAGCTAAATAAATAACTCTCATACAGGTCAAATGGCTCTATTAGTTTCTCAAACTGAAGAGCTACTGCACACACTTAAAGGAAAAGGACTCGAGCCCAGCACTTGGGGGGCGGAGGCAGGTGGGCTTCTGTGAGTCAAGGTCAGCCAGGTCTACACAGTGAGACCCTATCTAAAAAAAAAAAAATAAAAAGGACTTGGATTTTAATTTAATCAATATTCATTTAAAGATCATCCGCAGTCTGAAAAGAAATCGTTTTCACAATTAAGTCAGTGCAGTCCCAACACATACACAAAAACCCCAGATGCACATATACAAACTTCTGATTTAGTATTTGCTTAATAGTTCCCTTCGATGATAAGCTCTCAGGCCTGAGTCATCCATCATGCATTTCTCATTAAGGCAGGTTTGGCTTGAGGGGGGAAAGAAAAAGAACCTTTTCTGCCAGTTCACTGCCTTGAGTTCCCAAATCTGGAAGTGGTTGGCTCAGCCCTAGTGAGGAAGGGCCTCGAGGAACTGGATTCAATCCTGTCCTCTTTGTCCCATCCTGGACCTTCAGCTTCTTTCCACCTTCCTCCGGATCTCCCCTCCATCCATCTCCGTTTACCTAAGACGTCCCAAACTGCCCCATCCCTATTTGCACTTGAATCTTTAGTTCTGGGGGAGCCTTCCCTGAACCTGTTCCCGATTGCTCTTCTGCAGCATGTATAAGCCCGCCAGTTATCGCCACCTTCACCCTTCAGAACCAAGCACAGGGGGCCACCCAACCTCGTGCTCCCCTCCCGCTCAGCTTCCCTTCTCGGAGCAGGCATTCGTGGTGTTTTCCTCCTCAAAGTCGGGGGAATGCTTCCCTCCTAGTCTTGGCTAGCAGCTTCCTTAAGCTTCCAGAACCATCAACCCAGTGACCTACCTGCCTTCATGCCCACTCCACACCCAGGGCCTGAACATTCACCCAACCCAGTCCTGGGCCCCACAAGTCCCAGACTCCGGGAGTCTTCAGATCCCACAAGTCCCAGCGGGTCTCAGCCCCAAGGAGGGAGCGGCCAGGCAAGGGTGCTCTTAGCTCCTCGGGGCCCTAGAGCCCTAGCGGTGTCCTCGGATCAGGGTACTGGTGCCTTATGGGAAAGGGCCGCGGGCTCCCAGCTCCAAGCACCCGGCGCCCCCAGCGCGCGCAGTGCAGGCGCGGCCGCACACAAAGGCAACCCCAGCCCTCGCCGCCCCGCGCCACGCAAGCACTCACCGCGCAGCGCCGACTCCCGGGATTCGGGGACACGGCGGGGCGCAGCCCAATCGCCGCTCCCGTCGGTGTCGCCGCCGCCGTGAGGCCCGGCCAGACTAGGGCCGAGGGAGGGGGGCGGGAGCGCGAGGGGCTGGACTGCAGGAGGAAGCTGCGGACCCGGAAAGGCCACCCGGGTGCGCCCCAGAGGCAGAATTGGCCCCGAGGAGGAGATCCTACGACGTTGAGGCCTGAGCCCGCCTGCTGGGCAGGGCCCCGGGCCTGGGCCCGCCTCCAACCCGGACCCCAGCTCGACCCCGACCGGGGAAGACCTGGTGCTCCAAGAAGGGGTTGTTGGACTACGCACTGCCCATCCCCCACGCGGATCTTCACACTTCCAAGAGCCAAAGTTTCTTTTTCGGTGAGAGAGGACAGGTGACTGACCATTGACCACTCCCATCCTCCAAGCTCCTGGCTCCAAGCCCTGTTGCAATCCAGCTGTCCCATCTCAGTCCTGTATTTCTCCCCCTCCGCACCAGGCTGGCACCGCGGCTCGGAAAGGGTTAACTCGACAGTGAAGAATTCCAGAATTGCCGGGAGCTCTCTATAAATACAGTGCTGTGGGCGCCTGAGCCAACCGCAGGGCAATTTCCACTGAGAAGGTTTTCCTCTTTTTCTTACTCCCACAGACACCGGACCAACCCTGCCCCCAAGCCCCCAACCATGCTCCCAGCCTTATGACAGCTGTTGGCCAGACCAGGTTCCAAGGGAAGAGTAAGCCTGGCTGGCCCCCACGCTCCATCTTTGCCACCTATCCTTTCCCACCCCCTTGGACCAAGTCCTTAAAAGATCTAGCTCCAGCCTGCTACAATAGGAAGGCAGAAGTGTGTATAATCCTGCCCGGAATTTGCCAACATCACTACACCTGTGCTTGGATCACAGACAGGAAGTAGCGGCAGTGTAGAGGGTTTTCTAAGGACTCAAGTCTAGGCAGAGAGCTTTCCGTGCTGGGCTCTATAGATCTTCCCAAGGGTCCTGCCAGGTAGATATTTCCATTTTACAGATGGAAAAACTGAGACTTGAGGGATGAAGAGACACTAACCTTGTGCCCCTGCCAGTCTTAGCACCAAGTGACGGCAGCCCTCAGAGAGGGCTTAGGGAATATGCATGAATCCATGTGAGTCTCCTTGTGTCTGCTACTATTTTAAGTTCTTCACGATTTATCTCATTTAATCTTCAAAATTCAGTGAAGGGGATGCTGTTATCCACATTTTTCAGATAAGAAGACTTAGACACAAAGAGACTTTATAGTAATTTATCTGAGGACACCCACCTATTAAGGGAAGAGTCAGAATTATTTTACGTCTCAGAATTTATGTGCTGAGGTCAGGCATAGCTTCTCTGTGCTCCTGAATATAAATTTGGTATTTCAAAAAAATGCATGTGCATGTTCCAACCTGTCTGCCACAGCTCTCATGTGGAAGTCAGAGGATGATCTTGGGTATCAGTCCTTGATTTCCACCTTGCTTAAGACAAGATATCTTTGTTTTTCTGCTGTGTGCACCAGACTAGCTGGTCCATGAGCTTCCCAACTCAGCCATGAGAGGTGATGAAGGAACAATTTATACTGAGGAGGCTTTTCTCAGCCTTGCTCCAGAACACAGTCCAAGAGGGAAGAAAATAATGAACACTGGTTCTCAGTTCAAGGGGCTCTGACACCCGGGAAAGGCAAACAGCTTGAGCAAGGTGTAGATGGTCTCAAGGACCGTTGGCCACAGACAGAGACACCTAGGGTGACCATTCTAGCGCCCAAGAGTCTCTCAGTTCAGAAGACGTGGCTTTGGTATTTCCGGGAGGGTGAAGTTGAGAATGTTTCCTACAGTGTCCAACCTAAAGCAGAGGCATCCAGGATAGAGGGTTTTCTCCATACATTCTGTCTGCACAGGCGTCCTCCACTCCTCACCTCTGTTTCCTGGGCTAGCACTGCGATGATTCGAATGAGAATGGCCCCATTGCTCATATGTTTGAATGTTTGGTCCCCAGTTGTGTAATTGTTTGGGAAGGATTTGGAGGTGTGGATCTGTTGAAGGAGCTGTGTCACTGGAAGTGGGTTTTGATGGAATGCAGGTAATCCTCAGGAATGGATGAAGCCTGAGACTCCCTTCCACTATTGCTGTGTGAACTGTCTCAGTTTTTCCCAGGCCTCCACACTGGTCCAGAGAGGGAAAAGTAGTTTATGTTGGGGCATCGGACCCCAACAGCCATGGTGTCTCTTCACCACTGTAGAAAAGTAACTAAAACAAACACAGAAACGGGTGATCCAAAAAACCTCCAGTTTTGCCTTAAAGTCCCTAAGGAAGTCAGAAACCAATTCTGAAAGACCCAGATTGAGACAGATAGTCCTTCAACACCTTAGCTACCTATACAGCCTGCAGGCTCCCTAGACTCAACAGTACAAAAGTGAGCTATCATATGTCCTTGAAACCTGTCCCTTAGAAAACCGAGAAGGACCCGAGACTCAAACTAGGACTCAGTCAACACTGTTCTTATATCGCCTTGCAGTCAGAACCCAGACAGGCATTAAAGAGTGTCCCCCCCCAAACATTTCCAGAGTCTATCCCTCCTCCAAATACCTTCTTCCCTGTTCACCCTCTTCTGGGTCCCCAGTGTTCCTCACTGGATTGTTGTAGGGTGGGATCTGTTCACTGATTCTCCTGACTCTGATCATCAATTCTCATTTGCCAGAGATTTTTCTAAAATATAAGTTCTCCTACAATGTTCCTCTTCAACCTGCAGCCCTTCCTTCTGTTCTTATTTTCCCTTAGGCTGCTAATTGGCACCTAATATTTATTCTCCTCTTCTTCCTTAAAACAGGGTACAGTTTTTGTTCTCCGAAGTTCTAAGTCAAGCTTGTGGATGTAGCTAGGTTGGCACAGTGCTTGCTTACTGCACACAGAATCCTGGGTTTAACCCCCAACATTGTATAAAAACCAAATGCCAGCACTGGTGTGAGGGGAGGATCAGAAGTTCAAGGACGTCCTATGCTAGGTATCAAGTTTGATTCCCACCCTGGAATACATGAGATCAGGAAAAGAAGAGGAGGAGGAAGAGGAGGAGAAAAGAAGAAAAGAAAAAAGGTTCTATGCTTAGTTATAAATGGTTCTTTTCTCAGACTCCCTTGCAGCTAGGAGTGAGCATGTGACCCAATGCAGCCAATAAGATGAAAGTGAAACTCTCTGATTAGGATTAAGGGGGGAAAAGTTTATTAAAGTAGTAGGCTTGTACTGCGGGGGGGGGGGGGAAGTTTCTAAATAATTGAAATAGGATTATACCATAGAATCCAGAAATTCCACTTCTGAGTTTATTCCCCCCCCCAAAAAAAATTGAAAGCAGAGTCTCAAATCAATGCCTACATATTTATGTTTTTAATAGCATGATTCACAGTTGCCAAAAGCAAACCAAATTTCCACTGATGGTTAAATGGGCAAGCTAAATGTCATTCCATACTATGAAACCCACTCTCGTTACTTTTCTCAGATACTTTCCTTGAGAGCTCAAATGTCCTACCTTGGCGCTACTGAAAGGTGATGAAAGCTTTCAGAAATAGATCACGTGGGATGTTTACACTCTTTAGAGGCAAGCCTTTGAAAGTGATAATGGGATCTCCTTCATGTACTTACCACCATGATGTGCTGTGCCCCACAGGCTCAAAAGCAATGGGCCAATTGACTATGGACAGAAACCTCCAAGACTGTTAGCCAAAATTAACTATATATCCCAGACTGGCCTCAAACCCCAATCCTTCTGTCTCAGCCTCCTAATTGCATGTTCCACCACACCTGACGAACCTTTTCTCTTTATAAATGTCTCAGATGTTTCTCATGGTAACAGAAAGATAACACACCAAGACAGATATTATGAGCTAATGGAAGAACTAAGAAATAGCTTCCCTTGGCATCACATTCTTCAAAAGGACAAATATCTCCCCTATCTATTTAAATTTGCTTAAACCAAATGATTTTCTTTACTTAGCTTTAAAGTGAAGGCTATGAAGATGTTTCTGGCTCTTTATAATAGCTAAGCATCCCAACTTTGTTTGGCTGTTTGGCCTCAAACTTGCTATGTAGCCAGAGATAACTGTTAATTTCTGATCCTTCTGCCTTTACCTCCTGAGTGATAGGATCACAGATTTGTGCCATCAGTTTTATGCAGAGCTGGAGATCAAACCCAAGGCTTTGTGCATGCTGTGCAAACACTCTACTGCTGAGCTACATCCCAACCTGGAAGTAGCCCATCTTTAAAAGCCTCAGTACTCAAAATATATTTGTTTTTTTTTTCTGCTTATATAAGAAAGAAAAATCAAGCCTTTGCAGTGCCAGAGCCCTAGGCTTTTTCTAGAGAGTCACTGTGACACTTAGCCAATACCTTGGCCCTGGCCTCCAAGCTCAGACTGAAGTTGTTTACATTTTCAGGCCCCACATCCTCGGAGTTTTGTCAAGGGCCACCACTCCACCCTGTCAACTCAAGTAGGGATCACAGGACTGCCCTCCGACATCCAACCCAGACCGAGGCAACCACACTTCCCCAAATGACCAAGACCAATGCAGGGCTGGAAAGAGTAAGTGGCAACCACTGCAGGCTCCTTTCTGGCTTCCTATTCCTGGGAACTGAATCTTGGAACAGGCTTCAAGTTTCTAGGTCCAAATGCTTCCAGATGGCAGCAGCTGTGCTGAAGGCAAACTAGCAGAAGCAACCCCATGAAAGAACTGATCACCCAGAGGGGATCATCTGAGACACTCCACTCCGCCGCAGTACATACACTCAAAACAACAAACTAGAACCCAGCTTGTATAACTATCTGTCGCCTTGTGACTCACTATCCCCTCTCCTTTCTTGTTCATCCTGTTCTATATCTGTCCTCCTTCCCCATCCTCAGTGAAATCATTCATTCAATCCTCTCTTGCTTTCCCCAAGAGTTTTTCCAGAGCCCAGACTGATAACACTCCCCCTACCAGGAATCCATTTTAGACTCTCTTAGAGGTTCTATTGCTGGAGGTTTAGGGCACCCTCCAAATCAGAGGCCTAGGACAGTGTTTAAAACACACAAGGACAGGGGCTGAAGAGACGACTCAGCTGGCTAAGAGTTTGCTGTGCAAGCGTGAGGGCTTGAGCTCAATCCCCAGGTCCTGCCTGAAATGCTGGGGACAACATTGTGCAGCTGTAATCCCAATGCTGGGGAGATGGAGGCATAATGGCCCGTGGGGTTTGCTGGACAGCCAATCAAGCCTAAGCACTGAGCTCCAGGTTAAACAGGACACCTAGTCTCAAAATATAAGGTTGGAAGCCAAACATCATAACCGGAGGCTTTTCTATCCCACCCAACCCTCTAGCCATTTCTAAATAATTATTCAAAGACTTAATATTAACTATAAAGGTTTGGCCCATGGCTTAGGCTTATTATTAGCTAGCTCTTACATTTAAACTAACCCATTCTATTAATCTGTATATCGTCACATGGCCCATGGCTTACGGGTGGTGCTCTGGCGTGTTGCTCCTTGGAAGGCTGCTGACATCTCTCAGACTCAGCTCTTTCTTCTCCTGTATCTATGCTTGGATTTCCTGTCAGGCTCTATCCTGCCTAGCCAAGTAGCTTTATTTATCAATCAATGAGAGCAACACGTATTCACAGTGTACAGAAAGACATCTCAGATCAAGACATGGTGGCACACACCTTTAAACCTAGCACTGGAGAAGCAAAGGCAAACAGATCTCTGTGAGATCAAGGCCAGCTTGGTCTACATAGAATCCTAGGCCAGCTAAGGCTACAGAATAAATCCATATTCAACAAAACAAAAAAAACAAAAACAAACAGTTAGAATTTCTATTTCTGTGAAGAGACACCATGGCAACTCTTATAAAGAAAAATATTCGATAGGGGCTGACTTACAATTTCAGAGGTTTAGTCCATTATCGTCATGGCAGGAAACATGGTAACAGGCAGCCAGACACGGTGCTGGAGAAGGAGCTGAAAGTTCTACATCTTGATCCTCAGGCAACAGAAGTGAAAGTGACACTAGGCCTTATACGCAGATGTTTCTTATACCGACTGCCTGTTCCCAACTACCCGGCAGCCATTTCCTAAATTACCACACAGAGGCTTATATTAATTGTAAATGCTTGGCTGATAGCTTAGGCTTATTTCTAACTAGCTCTTACATTTTAAATTAACCCATATGCCTTATTTATACTCTGCCACGTGGCAGTAGCTTTATTAGCATGGTATGTTCATCTCCCGTTCCTTCTGTGTCTGTCTGGCTGGCTACTCCTGATTCAGCCCTTCTTCCCATCATCCTTAGTTTGGTCACCCCACCTATACTTTCTGCCTGGCTACTGGCCAATTAGCATTTTGTTATACCAATTCGAATGACAAATCTTTACAGCAAGGCCTAACTTGAGCATCTGAGACCTCAAAGCCCACCCCCACGGTGACACACTTCCTCTTACAAGGCCACACCTTCTAACAGTGCCACCCCCTATTAGTCAATCATTCAAATACATGGGTCTATGCAGGCCACTCCTATTCAAACCACCACACAAACAAAAAAAAAAAGTAATAAAACGAGGTTGGAAAGTGATTGTAGAAGATAACTGATATTGATCCCTGGCCTCCATAGGCATTGCACACATGTATGTGTAACAACCCCAAGCAAAAACATACATATATAAGCCTTGCACACGCAAATACAATCAGACCAAAATGAAGTCCATATTATAGTCCAGAGGTAAGCTTCCATTTTATAGCTGTCAGTTTCTAGCAACGTCAGTGTATGAATCCTGAGTTTCTCAAATAGGCTCCTCATTTGACCTGAAAGTGAGAAACTTCCTTGATTTCGAATTCTAAGGGGGTCTCGCTTACTTCACAGTAGTCTTTCCCTTTCTCTGAGGTTTGGTCCATGACAGGATCAAGAAAGACAGCACAGAACAGAACAAGACTAAGACCAAGTGTCTTGGAGAACAGAGGTCTAGTATATGAAGCTGACAATGATGATCCTCTTACAGAAGTGGGTAAGCCACAGGAAATCCAGAGATCCTGACTTAAAGCCTGGTGCTGGACCTCCAGGGCTAATACCGGTGTGTGTAGAGTCACAGGGTCCCTTTGAGTTAGTTGTTTCCAGATAGGCGTGAGAAACCGTGCTGGAGCATCTTTAGACATCTTAGCACAGCCCTGACCCTCAAAGGGAGGCACCAGGCTATCCCAGTAGGAAGACTATTCCTAGCCCTCCCTAATGGACCCCTCCTAACCTGCCAGTCCCCGCACACTTTTCCTCCTGCCCTCGTCTGCCACCAGAAGTGGGGCTCTCTGCCCACTCGAAGTTACCACAATAGACGCGGGGCATTATTGCTTAACTGCACCTCCCACTGTTGTGGTTAGCAGTTGATGAATACAATCTTATGCTTGTTTTCTTAAAACATAACTCTTAGCACATTAGTGGATTTGGCATTTCTTCCTCTTTCCTCATTTCCCACAAGATCATCACAAGCATGCCTTCTAAAATTCTCACAGTCATTCTTTCAGAGGAAGCACAGCACTCTCCCAGGCAAGCATCGGGCCTCTACCCTCCCGAGGGAACTTTAACTGTGGTGGACCATTCTCTCCTAGCTCTAAAAGTCTCCCAGTTGGAGCACTGCTTGCATGAAGGTTTCAGTTCAGTCCCAAGTGCTGTGTAAACCAGATCGCTAGCATTTGGCATTTGGCAGGAGGATAAGAAGTTCAAGGTCATTTTTGGCTACATAGCAAGTTCAAGGACAACCCCTTTCACAAAAATGTCCCTACTCAGTCTCTCAATACACTCTTGGGGTCTGTATTGCTGTCACAATGTGGTTTCTCATGATTCCTCAACACTCCTACCCCACTGTGAATAACACAGCCTGTTTCCTCTCCCCTCAGGAAGGAAGTCTGTCATTGACAGTTGATAATCTCACTAGCTGGATAAATTCACTGTCTCCAGGTGCTGTCTTAGTTTACTTTTCTATTGCTGTGACAAAACACCATGACCATTGGAGCTAGTAAAAGAAAGCATTTAATTGGGTGTACAGCTTCAGAGGGTAGAGTCCACAGTGGCTCTGTAAAGGCATGGTGGCTGGAACAGCGGAGAAAGCCAAAGGCAGCAGTGCAGGGAGGAGCACCTCAAAGCCCACCCCCAGTGACACCTCCTCCAACAAGGCCACACCTCCTAGTCCTTCCCAAACAGCTTCACCAACTCCTGACTACATAGTCAAACACATGAGTCAAAGGTGGTCATTCTCATGCAAACTGCCGCAACTCCCAAATTTAGCCCTTTTCTGTTCAAATATGTATTTCCCAGGGTTCTCAGTTCTGTATTATTCATGTGGCTTACATTTCAGCATTTTAAATTTGTTTATTTATTTGATAGGGGTCTAGATATATAGCTCTAGTCGATCTTGAACTCATGTAGCCCAAGCTGGCCTCAAACTCACAGTGATCTTACTCCCTCTGACTCTTGAGTAGTGGGATTACAGGTGTGTTCCAATATGCCTTTTGGCATTTTAATCATCTCCTGTGGGTACTGGGGTTGGCAAGATGGTTAGGTGGGGGGCTGGAGAGATGGCTCAGAGGTTAAGAGCACTGACTGCTATTCTAGAGGTCCTGAGTTCAATTCCCAGCAACCACATGGTGGCTCACAGTCATCTATAATGAGATGACTGTGCCCTCTTCTGACAAGCATACATGGAAGGAATGTTGTATACATAATAAATAAATAAATCTAAAAAAAAAAAAAAGATGGTTCGGTGGGTAAAAGCCTGACCACCTGGGTCTGATATCCTAGACCCACATGGTGGGAGGAAAAAACCGACTCTGGAAAGTTGTCTTCTGAGTTCCATGTATCATGGCACTAGTGCACGCACTCTGATCCAAACACACACACACACACACCACTAAACAACTAAATAAATACATAAATGTATAAAGAAAAAAAGAATTCCCAGAAGGCAGGGACCCTAGTTCACCTCCTCCATTCCCCATATTCCACCCACCCTTCCCTTCCCCCACGCTAATGCCGGAGCTACCCAAAAGCTCACACTCTGGAGGGAATGCCCTACCCTTTACAGGTGGAGGATAGGGGGTTCAGCAAACTGGAGACCAGGGTACTAGGCTGTAGCGTGAATCTAATTGGTCTTAATAATAAAAACCCTGAGTCAGCTATCAGGATAAATGCTGAAAGACCAAAGTAAAGAAGTTGGCCACTAGAGAGACCTTTCCTGAATCCTCAGACCAAATAGGTGTGATCCCATGTCCACCTCTCTAGTGCTGGAACTAAAGGTGTATCCCTCCCAAGTACTGGCATCAAAGGCATGAGATCCCAAGTGCTGGACTCAAAGGTGTGTGCCACTACTGCCTGGCTTCTATGGAGAAGCTAGGTCCACCCTCTGATCTTCAGGCAAGCTTTATTTGTTAGAGCACAAACAAAACATCACCACACTAGGCTCACCTCTCAGGCCTGCTATGGAAGAGCTACGTGGCCAGGGTAAAGAAGTGGATTGACTGTGCTGGACCCCTGTCTCCTTTTCTTTTTTGCTTTCTCCCCAGACTTGCCTACAGACTGTTAAGCCACTGGCCTTTTCTCACCAAGAGCACCAGGAGGGTCTTTTCCTTGGCCCTAAAGCATGAGACCCAAGAAGCAGGGCCACACAGCGGGCAGGCAGCCTATAAGGCCAGGAATAGACAAAATTTATTTCCAACTTTCCCTCCAAGTTCTTGCCAAGATTGACCAGTGTGCTTGCTCGTGTGAGTCCCCTAGTGGTGATAGGTGAAAATGCAACGGAAGAGGGTTTTACTCACTCAAACTGAGGCTGCTAGGTCAACCTCTCAAGCCACTGGAGATTTCCGCACCTAGAACACCGCACTCCCTTGCTTTCTCCTCAGTAGGGGCTCCTTCTAGTTCCTATGCTGGGCTCTTCTCTCCATAGCCCCCTAATGTTGGGGAATCCCGGGACTGAGTACTCAGATTTCTTTTCTTTGGGGGTTTTCGCCCACTCCTTTGTTGTCCTGTCTGATGACTTCGACTGAAATTACAGAGGTTTCTCTAAGGAGAATCTCTAGCTAAGACCGAGTCCCTGAGATTTGCATATGCAAAGGCTTACTTACATCTTCACTTAACTTCTGTCTCCCAGAACTTTCGCTGTGCCAACCATGGTTCAAAGACAGAAGAAGCCATTTGCGATGAGTCTTCCCTGCCTGGCGATGGCAACTCCATTTTTCCAACAGCTCAGACTAAATACTTTGCCGTCATTCTTGCTTTTTCTCTTTCTTGGCAAATCCACGTTTACCACTCTTACTGTAAGACTCTTAATGGTGAAGGTGTGTGATGATCAGCATACAGGTCATGACCCAGAGCCAATGAGAACCTCCTTACATGGGCTAGAGGGGATGGAAGAAGATGGGTAATAGAATGTGAAAAGGGACATTGATGGACCAACTGGTAGCTTCTTTTCTTTCTTCTCCTCTGTTACATATAAGGCAAGACCATCATCTATTGAGAGCAAATAAAATGTAGGTTCAGAAGGGCAAGACATGAAGATTTTGGGTAACGGCTCTAAGAAGTGGAAGAAATTGATATCCCGCTATACATTGCATGTTTGTTTTATTTTTTTTTTCTGAGACAGGATCTTGCAGTTCAGCTAAAGCTGGCCTCAAACTTATTATCCTCCCTCCTAAGTTTTCCAACTAGCAAAGTTGATAGGCGTGTGTCACCATCCCATCTCATGGCATGCGTGGTTAAAAAACGTTTTATATGTGTGGGTATTTTTCATCATGTCTTGTGCCCAGGATGGCCTGATCACTTGCCTAGCATTCAAAATACATAATGCCTTGGATGCAATCTCAGCACTAAAGAAAGTAGCACGGGTGGGGGACACTCTGTAATATATAAAGACAAAATTGGGCAGTGGTGGCACACACCTTTAATCCCAGCACTTGGGGAGGGAGAGGCAAGCAGATCTCTTGGAGTTCGAGGCTAACCTTGTCTACAGAGCAAGTTCCAGGACAGAGAAGCACCCACCTCTCTCTCTCTCTCTCTCTACATATATATATATATATATATATAATGATAATGAAAATAGAGCCTTATAGGCTGACACTTGACTAGAACAAATCGAAGATTAATTGAATCCAGTGCAGCAGCTGTCCACAAAAGCAAAAATCAATGAATAGAGACGGCATTAATGAAGATGCAGTCACATGCTAAATAGATATCACAGAGATTTAAATAAGTTAGTGACTTTTTCTTTGTTTTTAGATTTATTTTATGTGGCAGTGTGAATGTAATTGGTCCCCATAGGCTCATAGTGAGTGGCACTATTGAGAAGTATAGTTTTGTTGGACTAGGTATGGCCTTGTTGAAGGAAGTATGTCACTGTGGGGGTGGGTTTTGAGGCTTCCCTATGCTCAAGTTTTACTCAGATTACTTTCTGTTGCTGGAGGATCAAAGATTAGAACTCTCAGCTCCGTCTCCAGCACTGTGTCTGCCTGCACGCTGCCATGTCCCACCATGATGATAATGACCTGAACCTCTGAACTGTAAGTCACCCAATTAAATGTTTTCCTTTATCAGAGTTGCTGTGGTCATCATGTCTCTTCACAGCAATAGAAACCCTAAGACATTTGATATGTTTTAATGTTTTGTCTGCATGTATGCATGTGTCTGGTGCCCATGGAGATAAGAAAATGTTATTAGATTCTCTGGCACTAGGGTTATGGATGGTTGTAAGCCACCATGTGGGTGCTGGGAACCTAACCTGGGTCCTCTACTTTTAACCACTGAGCTATTCCCCCAGCCCAGGTTTTTCTCCCCAAAGATCTTCACGGGTCAGTAAGAGCCAGAAAGAGGAGTAGAACCTGGAGTTATTCATTAGAGCTCCGCTCCAAAGAGCTGGCCAGGCCTTCTCTCTCCTGCCCCTCTCTCAATATTGCAGTCACCAGTCACAGACCTGGAGCTTAAACTGTCGAGAATGAATGAATGGAAATGAACCATCAGCCCAGTCTGGCAAGTATGAAATATAAAAAGCAAGGACCAGTAGATAACTGGGTGTCATGCCTGTCATCTCAGCACCGCAGAAGCCAAGAAGAATAGAGTGACCCAAGTGCAAGTCCACCGAACTATATTGTGGGTTCCAAGGTGGCCTGAGCTACAGTGTAAGGTCCTGTCTGACAACAGCAAAGCCAGAAGAGCAACAGACAGGTGACCAATAGTATAAATGAGAAGAAGAACTGGGTGAATGAATAGGTCTTCAACCTGGAAAGAGCCATAGCTAATTCAGTGAACAGAAGACCAATTTTTTTTTTTTTTGCAAGGCAGTGTTTCTCTGCAGCTTTGGATCCTGCCCTAGAACCAGCTCTTGTAAACCAGCCTGTCCTCAAACTCACAGAGATCTGCCTGCCTCTGCTTCCCAAGTGCTGGGATTAAAGGTGTGTGTCACCACTGCCTGGTCTGAGCAAAAGAACTTATTAAAAAAAATGTTTTCAAGTTGGAGTTGGAAATATAATTCAGTTTGCAGAGCACCCGGTTGTCCTGCATGAAGCTCTAGGCTTAGTGCCTAGCAGTAAATAAACCATATGTATTGGTAGATGCCCCTAATCCCAGTAGTCAGTGGGTAGTTACAGGAACATGAAAAGTTCAAGGTCCTCCTCAGCTGCGTATCAGGTTTTAGGTGATATACATGAGACTCTGACTCCAAAAAAGCATTTTGAAGTGAATTAATGTCTTGAGAGAGAGTTAAGAGGAGCTTGGTAGTAATGGGAAAACAGAGGAAACATTGATGTTTATAAAATGAATTACCTATCTGGCCTAGATCTGTAATATCAGAACGTGGGAGGCAGAGGCAGAAAGAGGACCAGTTAGTTCACATAGAAAGCTCCAGATCAGCCACGGAGGTACGTGTCTACAATCCCATCCAGAACTAGAGAGTTGGAGGCAGTAGATCAGAAATTCCCAGCCAAAACCAACAGACAATAAACAAACAAGCAAAACATCTGGGCATGGTTGAAGACCAGTTAAACGTCTGATGGTAAATCAAAGACATCTCTCAGAATGCAGATCATAAGGGACTAGGGAGATGGCTGGGAGGGTTAAGAGCTCCTTTTCCAAGCGCCTCTCACAGGCCCACATTCTGTTGTTTGTCTGTTTTACATAAAAACAATGGGATTTTATCCAAACAGAATAAAGAACTAAATTAGGTTATTTTGGGGAGATAGATGAAACTGGAGATCATCTTATCAAATGAAATAAAATGACCTCAGATAGCACATGTTTTTTCTAATCTGTGGAGCCTAGATTATATATATGCAAACAAAAACCAAAAAAAAAAGAAAGAAAAAAAAGAGAGAAAAGAAAGACAAAGACAAAAAAAAAAGAAAGCCTGGGGCTGGAGAGATGGCTCAGTGGTTAAGAGCATTGCCTGCTCTTCCAAATGTCCTGAGTTCAATTCCTGGCAACCACATGGTGGCTCACAACCATCTGTAAAGAGGTCTGGTGCCCTCTTCTGGCTGCAGACATGCACACAGACAGAATATTATATACATAATAAATAAATAAATATTAAAAAAGAAAGCCTATAGGGCATTTTCATTTTAAGAGATGCATATAAAATAGTAACAAATGAGGCTGGAGAGATGGTTCAGTGAGTAAGAACTCTTGATGCTCCTGCAGAGAAACAGTTCAATTCCCAGCACCCACAATGCCAGTAATTCCAGTTCCAGGTGATCCTATACCCTCTTCTGGTCTCTTCAGGAACCTTCACTCAGGTGCAAACACACACATAGTTGAGAAATAAAAATAAGTCTGTAGTTGGGAGTAGTGGCATATGCTTTTGATGCCAGCATCGGGAGGTAGAGGCAGGTGGGTCTGTGAGTTCGAGTCTAGCCTGGTGTTCATAGTGAGTTCCAGAATAGCCAGAGCTACACAATGAGACCCTGTCTCAAAAAAATAAAATAAATAAATAAAATAATAAAAAGAAATCTTTAAAAAAAATAGAAACAATTGGTAAAGAAGGCACACACGTTTGTCTTTTCTTTCTGCTGAAACTGCATTAGGGTGATAATACAGTGAACGAACCTTGTGCCACAAAGAGGAGAGTGAAATGAGTCCAGAGAGCTGAAGAGGAAGCCGGCACTCCCAGTGTAGCCCGCACATTCGCGGGTAGAGAAGAGGTGAGGTGGACATCTTTCCTTAAACAACTTCCCGGTGACTGCTGTCCCTTGCCCCCTCTTCTCACACAGAGTTCAAACAGATGGGATTCAGAAAGGAAATAAAGGTTTCTAGGTGGATGTCCTGGTTTCATTTCTGTTGCTGTGATACAATATTCAGTCAAACAGCAACTTATGTAAGGAAGGGTTTCTCTGTCTTCCAATCCTAGATAATATTGTTCATCATTGTAGGAAGTCAAGGCAGAAACTCGGGATAGCTAGTCCCATCATCTCCAAGAGCAGAGAGAGAATAAATACACGTATGCCTTCTTGTTCTCAGCTAGATTTCTCCGCGTGTGTACAATTCGGGACATGTTGCCTAGGGTGCTGCTCACACTGGGCTGGGTCCTTCCACATCAGTTAACTTCTCCTACCCCTCAATAGGCTAGCCCACCACAAACAATTCATAGTACCCATCACGATGGATACCTGTATTTCAGAATAAAGCTTCTCCTTTTGGAGGCATTCCCTGTGTAAGCAGAGTATAGTCTTTTCTGTCAAAGGATTAAACTAGACAAAGTTCCATTTTAAACAGTTGTAGCAGGCCAGAGAGGTAGCTCAGAAGTTAATAACCCTTGTTGGGCTTGCCAAGGACCTGATTCAGTTCCCAGCACCCACATGGCAATTCACAGCTATCTGCAACTCCAATTTTAGAGGATCAGATGCCCTCTTCTGACCTCCATAGACACCAGGCACACATGTGGTGCACCTACATACATATAAAATTAAAATAAATAAATCTTCAAAAATTTGTGAAGAAGTTACTTTGCAGAAATTCCTATCTCACCAGGGTCACCTCTTCTTGGAATCAAAACATGCTTGCTTGATTTCTTCCTAGAAATGGCACTGTGTTGTTGTACTAAGTCAATCACATAAGAATACAAGGCAGAGTTCTGACTACGCAGGCAGGCACAGGACATTTCTCCTTAGGAATAAAACCCTGAGGGCCCCCTACTGTGTGTGCTCACTCAGCTGAGTATGGCTAGAACCTTTCTGCAGAAATAAAACATTTTTCCTTGTCAAAATACTTTGGACTGCTGGGTGATGGTGGCACACGCCTTTAATCCCAGCACTCGGGAGGCAGAGGCAGGCGGATCTCTGTGAGTTCGAGACCAGCCTGGTCTACAGAGCTAGTTCCAGGACAGGCTCCAAAACCACAGAGAAACCCTGTCTCGAAAAACCAAAAAATAAAATAAAATAAAATAAAATAAGAAAAAATAAGAAAAAAT
>NW_026067955.1:1558923-1563102 GCF_014885135.2 Alexandromys fortis
TTATTTATTATGTATACAATGTTCTGTCTGTGTGTTTGCCTGAAGGCCAGAAGAGGGCACCAGACCTCATTACAGATGGTTGTGAGCCACCATGTGGTTGCTGGGAATTGAACTCAGGACCTTTGGAAGAGCAGGCAATGCTCTTAACGGCTGAGCCATCTCTCCAGCCCTTGTTTCTCTTTTATAAATATAAAACAGCAATGTGATTGACAGATGTGTGGCTGGGGCAAGTCTTTGCGGCCACTGGTAGTGGGACCAGGATTTATCCCTACAGCTTGTACTGGCTTTTTGGAGCCCATTCTTTTTGGAGGGATACCTTGCTCGACCTAAATATGGGGAGAGAGGAGGACCTTGATCTGCCTCAAAGTGTTGTGTCTGACTTTGTTGACTCCCATGGGAAACCTTACCCTCTCTGAGGAGTAAATGAGGGTAGGGTGGGGGGAAGATGGGAGGAGCAGGAGGAGGGAAGAGAGAGGGAACTGGGATAGGTATATAAAATGAGAAAAGATCATTTTAATTAATTAATTAATTAAAACAATATAAAACAGCAAATGAGACCACTATACAGATAGTAAAAAGAAAAAAGCAATGTACTGAAATATTTTAAAAACTTCTAGTCCAAGAGAAATAAAGAATATGGAAAATGGAAAATCTTAACTAGAAAGATTTTAAAATGATAGTTATAACATGAGGGCCAGCTTGTTGGGGTTTATGTCCTGCACAGTTCCTACAGCCAGTAAGCCCCAAAGAAAATCACACAGAGAGTCTATATTAATGATAAACTGATTGGCCCATTAGCTCAGGCTTTGTATTAGCTCTTATAACTTATATTAACCCATTATTCTTATCTATGTTAGCCACATGGCTCAGTACCTTTTTCAGTGGGACAGGTCACATCCTGCTTCTTCTGTGATCTGGGCAGGACTGGGAGGAATGGGCTTCCTCCTTCCCAGAATTCTCCTGTTCTCATCGTCCTGCCTCTACTTCACATCTAGTTGACCTGCCTATACTTCCTGCCTGGCCATTCAGCGTTTATTTAAAAACATGATTGACAGAATACAGACAATTCTCCCACACCAATAGCTCACCCACAGGATGGCAGAAATTGCTATGATAAAAGAACAATTATTGAGTAAGAATTTGCTTAGAATTTTAGGCATAACTGCTGAAGTTAGAAATGTCATAAAAGAATTGGCAGATAAAGGAAATCAAAAAGTAAAAGTGGTGGTAATTGTGAGATAAAGATAAAACAGAGAATGGATCCAGAAAATCAAACATTTCAGAAAGAGAACAAAGAACATGGAATGTTAGGACCCATCTTGATTGTTAGACATTAATTTTCAGATTAAAAGATCCCAGAAGTATTGAGCAGAAGAAATGGAAAAACATTAAAAGCTAGTCAGTATAATTTCACACTTTTATTTACTTTGCATGCCTGTGTGTGGGCACACATGCGCCCTAATGTGTGTGTAGGACAACTTGCAGGAGTTGGTCCTCTCCTTTCACCATGTGGGTTCTGGGGATCAAACTCAGGTTATCAGGTGTGGCAAGAGCTTTTGTCCGCTCTCCAGGTAAGACAGTGTTCTAGAAGGTGCCTCCCTGTGGCCCAGTGAAGGAGATTTAGGGTGGGAAACAGAAGCATCCAGTGTCTGACTTTTTATGTAGATGCTGGGGATTTGAACTCAGATCTTTATATTTGTGCACCAAATACTCTTTGTTATTGTTTGTATAATTCATTTTTAAAAGTTTTATTTTCAGTACAACCTGATCACAGTTTTCCCTCCTTCCGCTCCTCTAATACTCCCTTTCTACCTTCCCTCTCCCCAGATCCACTCCTTCTCTGTTTCCCATCAGAAAAGAGCAGGCCTCCCAGAGATGTTAACTGAACATGGGATAACAAACTACAGAAAGGCTAGGCACAAATCCTCATATCAAGACTGGGAGAGGCAACCCAATAGGAGGAAAAGGGTCTCAAGAGCAGGCAAAAGAGTCCAAGATATCCCCCACTTCCACTATCAGGAGTCCCCAAAAATATGAAGCTAACAACCACAACACACACATATATATTTTGGATATTAGCCCTATATCTGTTGTAGAGTAGATGAGAATCTTCTTTTTCTGTATGCTGCTGTTTTGTCCTATTGATGGTATCCTTGGTCTTACAGAAGATTTTCAGTTTCATGAGGTCCAATTTATTGATTGTTGATCTTTTTTTAAGTAGATTTATTTATTTATTACATATACAGTGTTCTGTCTGTCTGTATGCTTGCTGACCAGAAGAGGACACTAGATCTCACTGCAGATCGCTGTGAGCCACCATGTGGGTGCTGGGAATTGAACTCAGGACCTCTGGAAGAACAGTCAGTGCTCCCAACCTCTGAGCCATCTCTCCAGCCTCTTGATTGTTGGTCTGAGTGCCTATGCTTCTGGTGTTCTGTTCCCTAACCTGTCTCCTGTGCCAGTGCGTTCAAGGCTATTCCCCACTTTCTCTTCTATCGAGTTCAGTGTGTCTGGTTTTATGTTGAAGTCTTTGATCCACTCGAGTTTTGTGCAGGGTGATAGATATGGATCTATCTATCTATCTATCTATCTATCTATCTATCAGGAAGGGTGCTATTTCCCTGACTTCTTTCTCAGTTCATTTGTCATTTGCGTATAAGAGGGCACTGAGTTTTTGAGTTTATCTTGTGTCCAGTCACTTCACAGTAAGCACTCTTACCCACTGAGCTATCGCTCCACCCCAGGTTTGAAATCATTTAATAGTTCTCCGGTTGCTCTAAGGTGCATCAAGCCTTGAAATGCAGAGCATTTGCACAGTAGCCCATTTCGGATCATTATGTAACTACTTGAACTGGGACCCACCCCAGACAATGGAACTGCAATCTCCTGAGCCTAAGAGCTGAAAGTTGGTGTGCCTATCTCTTTAATGCTGGCATTTTATTCACACTCCCCAGTTGATTCTAATGTGTAGCCACAAAAGATCATTTCATTATTGTAATTCTCACAGCTTCCTTTTATTCAATTCTCATCCTGTGGGCTTGAGTGAGGTTTCTGGTAAACCATTGTGGGAAGGAAATGAATAAGTTTGAGACCTGCTATCTACAGTGGGTATGTAAGTGTCTGGTTTTTATTCTCTGTCATGGCCTAAGTTTCCACGTGGTAACTTGGGAATGTAGTAACTTCCTAATGGGAAGATTAGGGTTGTCACTTACTGCTGGTGCCTCTGACTGTACATATACATGCCACATTCAGCAGCAAACTCTTCCCAAGCTGGTGTGGCAAGCAGACAACTGGATGTTATCCAACGTAACCTTTAAAAGGGGATTTTTTTTCGAGGTTGGATTTATCAGCAGCTATGGAGCCAGTCCTGGAACTCACTCTGTAGACCAGGCTGGCCTTGAACTCACAGAGATTGGCCTGCCTCTGCTGCCCAAGTGCTGGGATTAAAGGCATGTGCCACCACCGCCTGGCTAAAAGGGGATATTTTAATGACAGGTTTCCTTTGTAACTTTGACGCCTTGTCCTGGAACTTGCCCTATAGACCAGGCTGGCCTTGAACACACAGAAATCTGCCTGCCTCTACCTTCTGAGTGCTGGGATTAAAGGCATGCATCATTACTGTTCACCTTTCACGATAGCCACAAATAGCATAAAATATCTTGGGGTAACTCTGACCAAGGAAGTGAAAGATCTTTTTGACAAGAACTTTAGGCCTTTGAAGAAAGAAATTGAAGAGGACACCAGAAAATGGAAGGATCTCCCTTGCTCTTGGATTGGGAGGATCAACATAGTAAAAATGGCAATTCTACCAAAAGCAATCTATAGATTCAATGCAATACCCATCAAAATCCCATCAAAATTCTTCACAGATCTGGAGAAGACAATAATCAACTTTATATGGAAAACAAAAAAACCCAGGATAGCCAAAACAATCTTTTACAATATAAAGGATCGTCTGGAGGCATTACCATCCCTGACTTCAAACTCTATTACAGAGCTACAGTGTTGAAAACAGCTTGGTATTGGCATAAAAACAGAGAAGTCAACCAATGGAATCAAATAGAACACCCTGACTTTAACCCACAAACCTATGAACACCTGATTTTCGATAAAGGAGCTAAAAGTATACAATGGAAAAAAGAGAGCATCTTCAACAAATGGTGCTGGCAAAACTGGATG
>NW_026067955.1:1564591-1670228 GCF_014885135.2 Alexandromys fortis
CACACTGAGACAATGGGGATGTTCTATCGGGAACTCACCAAGGCCAGCTGGCCTGGGTCTGAAAAAGCATGGGATAAAACTGGACTTGCTGAACATAGTGGACAATGAGGATTACTGAGAACTCAAGAACAATGGCAATGGGTTTTTGATCCTACACCACGTACTGGCTTTGGGGGAGCCTAGGGAGTTTGGATGCTCACCTTACTAGACCTGGATGGAGGTGGGTGGTCCTTGGACTTCTCACAGGTCAGGGAACCCTGATTGCTCTTCGGGCTGATGAGGGAGGGGGACTTGATCGGGGGAGGGGGAGGGAAATGGGAGGCGGTGGCAGGGAAGAGACAGAAATCTTTAATAAATAAATTAATTAATTAAAAAAAAGAATAAGCTTGACGTTCTAGATGGGAAGTGGGGATATGTAGAGATGACCTCTGCTATTCATGGCTCGGTACTAGTTTTCAATGGTACAAAGAAGAGGGAGGAACATGGAGGGCTGGTAACCCAGTTATTAACAGTTTACGAAGACAGAACCATCCCTCCCTCCGTCCATCTGTGCTTCATTCCCTTTCCCTGTAGAGACAGCAGTCCCTATACTATGGCCTTAGGGGAGGAAGACACATGCCCCTTTATGTTTTAACCCAAGGGATAAATATCTCTTCTCTCAATTCCTGGAGACCAAGTCTGCAAGAGACAGTGAAACAAAACGCTATCGCTAGAAGAGAATGTAGTGAAGAAGCCCATCATCAGGCTGTGTCGCAACTTACCATGAAGAGGAGAAAATGCATGCTAGGCTACAAGTCTACTCAGAAGATAACAAGACAAGGCAGGGCCATGCAGGCCACTCTCAGCTATTCGCTGTCCAGCAGCAATAACATTGAGATGATCTCAGTATCAGAAAAATACAGAATGTGTACACTGGTGACCACAGACACTAGTAATTCTGACATAAGAAGTATGCCAGGACCAATGGTGGGAAGCAAACTTATCAGAGCTTATTTTTCTTATACTATTATTTTTGTGGTGCCGGGAGGGGGGTTGGAACCTAGGACCTTATGCTTTCCAACATAAAGCCATTTCCCCAGCCTCTCAGGGCACAAGTATGTGTACGTTGCTCTCCCCAGGAAAAGTATCTTAGACAATACTACCTCATGCCAGGTACTTTATTAGGCACTGGGCCAAGATTCCATCCTTATGAAAGTTTAGAGAAGAAGTCATATGCAAGTTAAATTATTCCATGAATAAATAGCAGATCCCGGCTGCAAAGAGATAGAAGGAACAATGAGTATGTACATCGGGGAGGCTTAACTGAGCCAGAGCAGCTAGACAAGGCTTCTCTGGCTATGAGATTATTTCACTTTCATTTTAAAATTGGATCTATCTATCTATCTATCTATCTATCTATCTATCTATCTATCTATCTATCTATCTATAAATAGATAGAAATACAGGTATAGATAGTCCCAAATGTCTCCAATGTAGTTTTGTTAGGGCAGGCATACTATGTATATGTGAGTTCTAGTTTCTGCACAACTCTAAAACACTTGGTATTGCCAGGTTTTAAAATGGCTAAATGAATGCACATGATACATTACCTCCTTTAGGTGCTCATTTTCATAGTAGAAGGAATGATACCTAAAGGACAAGATAGAATGGTGTGGCTTTCACACAAGCCTCCCCAAATACAGCGAGGCTTCAAGGTGGGAAGAAGCAAAGCAATGACAAAGAACTGACAGGGAGTGGGGTGTGGGGTGGTTAACACTGAACCACTTGCCTTCAGGAGACTGTGTGCATCTGGCAGTGCATACATCAGCCGTAGCCAAAGTTAACAACAAAAAAATAAATGTCTGGGCTGCAGAGGTGACTCCATTGTTAATAGCAATGATGCTCTTCCTCAGGACCCCAGCTTGATTCCTAGCACCCACAAGGCAGTTCATAGCCATCTGTAATTTCAGTCCTAGGAAATCTGATGCCCTCTTCTGGTCATTGTGGATACTGCATGCACATGCTGCACAGACATAAATGTATGCAAAATATCTATTTACATAGAATGAAAAAAATGAAAAGGTAAATGTCCTACAGACTGCATAAAAATCAAGGAATAACCAGGACTGCTGGTGCATGAATTTAATTCCAGTACTTAGGAGGCTGAGACAGGAGAATTGTAAGTTTGAGGTCAACCTACAGAACAAGACTGATTTCTTTTCCTTTGTTTTCTTTTCCTTTCTTTCTTTCTTTCTTTCTTTCTTTCTTTCTTTCTTTCTTTCTTTCTTTCTTTTTTGAGACATGGCTTCTCTCAGTGTAATGGCTTTGGTCGTCCTGGACTTCATTTGTAGATCAGGTTGGTCTTGAATTTACAGAGAGCTGCCTCCTGAGTGCTGGAATTAAAGGCATGTGCCACCACTGCCTGGTGTAAGACTGAATCTTAAACTACCACCCAAAACAAAATAAACCAAGCCAAACGAACACATGAACAAAAAACCAATTGACAACTGCAAACCAATGAAACAATCAATCAAAGAGAAACTCAGGAATTTCCTATTGCCCTGGAAACAGGGAGAAAGGCTCATAGGACCAAAATAGAATCTCTGGTCTTCTCAGCAGATGAGTACTTGGAACTGATGAAATCTGACTTGGGAAGGGGTAGAAAACAAAGCAATCCTTGTATGTGACCACTGTAGAAGCAAATTCAGGCCACCACATATAAAATAGGCTTGCTGGACAAGGGTGAGTGACCTTTGGAGGTGTGAGATTGTGCATAGAAAATGAAGATATTCAGGGTCTGGAGAAATCACTCAGCCATTAAGGGCACTGTTGCTCTTGCTAGAGACCTCAGTTTAGTTATCAGCAGTGACATGTTGGCTAACAATGGCCTGGTTCCAGGGATCTGTCACCCTCTTCTGGCCTTGATGGGCACTGCATGCACATGGTGCACATACATACACATAAGATAAAATTAAATAAATAAAATTGTTTTCTTTTTTTAATATTTATTTGCTTATTATGTATACAGTATTCTCTCTGCAGACCAGAAGAGGGCACCAGGCCTCATTACAGGTGGTTGTGAGCCACCATGTGGTTGCTGGGAATTAAACTCAGGACCTTTGGAAGAGCAGGCAATGCTCTTAACCACTGAGCCATCTCTCCAGCCCTAAAATTGTTTTCTTTAATAAAAGAAAATGAAATCACACTCAGGTGCAGGCATGAAGCCCCTTTCCGACATTAGTTCTCAGTCAAGTTATGGTTGTCTCAGGAAGTTACTGGAGATTGAGAGGGGATGTGAGCAGTTATAGTGATGAACCCAAGACTCACTTCATCCAAACTTGACCAAGAGGGAAAAGTAGAATGGGAGGAAGAGAACCTGGTGGGATCTGTGGGTCAGCAGTCTCGGTGAAGTGAAAGTGTAGGTGTCATTTTACAGAGAGGAGAGCACTATGCTTTCACGGTCTCCTTTGAAGGGGATGATTAAAGTGTTTCGAATGCAACCTTGGTTGGTTCCAGTGAGAAGGTTGCTGGAAATGAAAAGGTAAAAGAACAGAGACGCCAAAGTACTGAAGAGGTTGTCCACACGATCGTTGAATTCATATATGGAGTTCAGAGGCAGTGCAAGGAGCTGGAAAGGGCAAGGAAAAGATGACATTGATGGGAAGGTCAGATGACAGCAATCAAGATGAGTGGGGTAGTATATATGAACAGAAAAAGATCTGTGCAGGACGAAGAGAGAAACCATTAGGAAGTTCAAGGTCACCTCTAGGAACTCTACTTCCAGTTCCTTTTGACCAACCGTCTGAATCAGTCAAACCAAACCAAGGGAAGCCCAGTTGGGAATTACAGGCTTCCCCACAAGGGGGCGCTACCAACCCTGGCAAGAAGACTTCCGAGGGAGTCCCTGGAGCCATACTGGTTACTGTCTGGGCTCTCAAGGTCTCTAGGGCTCTTCTGATACATTACAAAGAACTTAAAAATCCTGCAGTTGGAGTTTTCTTAGTGTGTATAAATAATTACTGGTTTAATTTTTAGACAGGGTTTCACTCTCTGAAGTCTAGCCTGACCTTGAACTTGCAGTGATCCTCCTGCCTCAGCCTCCCAAGTGCTGGTGTGAGATACTGTGTCTGATTTCAGCTAGTTTGTAAGCCATACACAACAACAAAACCCCTACATTTCTAAATTCCTTTAACAAAGCTACCAAATCAATAGGAGATTTTAGTTATGTATTTTAACCACGAAAGGAAACCGATAATACTGCTGCTGACATTTTCTTCTAGGTAAAATAGTTCTTTATAACGGAGTATTTTTGAGAGCTGATTGGTAGCACTCATAGCTAGGAGGTTTCTGATTCACTTTTTGTAGTCATGACATCGCGGTAGTGGGGAGGGGAACTGTAGGCTGGAGTCTGAGCTGTAGTGGTGTCATGATCAACATTGGAATCTTGCCACAGACCAGAAATGGCTCAAAACATTGCACATAAACTTACCCAGTTTTTCTTATCACAGTCTTTTGAGGTTGCAATGATCATTGCCTCTATTTGACAGATAATGTCAAGAGAAATTATTAGGCCACTTGGGCAAAGATACCCAACTCATAGAACCTAGTGATACAGTGAGAACAACCCTGAGATCTGGAGAGGCAGCTCATTGGTTAAGAACACTTCCTGCTCTTGCGAAGGACCCAGGTTCAGTCCTAGGCTCTCATGTGGATGCTTACAACCATTTGTAACTCCGGTTCCAGGGGTTCCAACGCCCCCTTGTGGCCCCCACAGGTATTGCATGGTGCACACACATACATGCAAGCAAAGCATTCATATACGTAAAATAAAAAAAAATTTGAAGTGAAAAAGACCATTCTTGAATCTCAATAGTTAACTCAAGAGATGCTATCTGTTCTGTGGGGGTGGACATGAGGGTTCAGCTTATTGTGTTAACTCAAGGATCTAAGTGGATAACATTTCCTGTTGACATGCATTTTCACTGTCATAATCATTACTCATTATTACCAAGGCAAAGGAGTTTGAAACCTTGGAAATGAATGCTTCAATTGGAAAATGATGCATGCCATGTCTCAAATTTCATTGGCTGAGTCAGTCACATGCCACTCCCAACTTCAAGAGGGCAAGAGATGTGCTTCTAAAATAAGCCTGCCAGTGAAAATAGACTGCCTGGTATCAACAGTTATGCTTGGAGATCTTGAGCAAACCATGCCATCCCTTAGCCTCAGTTTCCCCTTCTACAAATGATAATTCTGTAAGGATTTCTCATTGTAAGGATAAAATAGGTATGTTTGTTATGGTTTCTAGGAGGCAGAATGGTTGCATTCAACCAAAGCTTCCATCAGCTGAGAATCTTGGCTTCACTAGAGGCAGCCTGGATAATTGTCCTTACAGGATGTCAGCAGAATGGCCTTTGTTCAGACAAAAATACCTGCCAGCCTTTTATTGCGCGCGAGCACACACACACACACACACACACACACACGAGGTTTTGAACAGCTTTTCCTCTGTGCACATACTGCAGTTGTATCATTAGCCCTTTAGCCCTTGCTGGAAGGCTCAGTCTGTAGCCACCAGTTGTCTGGTTCCTGGGAAAGCTGGAGAGATTGTGAGGGTCTCCTTCCTCCAGATTCTCTCTATTCAAAGGGTTTAAAGTCAGGTCAGCAGACCAGCTCACCGGTTCTCATGTTTAAGTCACAGACACGCCCGAGGACGCCTGTTGTGACTCACTCCTTTGCTAACCACAAGTGCTGAGGGTGGTACAGAAAACAAATTAGCAAGCCAGTTCCCCAAACCTGTGCTTGTGTGTGAGCAAGCCTGCCGGCACTTGGAGGTCAGGCCTCTTCTGGGTATCAGCCTTAATTACCCTCCACTTCAGTTTTTGAGGCAGGGTCTCTCTCTCTCTCTCTCACTGAAGCTGGAGTTCATCCAGGTCCTCCGGCTCTCCACCTCTGCTGCCTGGGATTACAGCGGTGGCCCCGTGGCCACCTTTTTCCTTTTATGCTGGGGAATTCAGGTCTTCATCCTCGTGCAGCAAGCATTTTACCGACTACAGCATCTCCCCAATATCTTCTTTCTCCAAAGGCGTCATTTCTCTAATTTCCATGCAACATGGCTAAACTCCTTTTTTTTTTTTTTCCTGACCTCTTTCTTATGAGTCATTGGACTCTTTCTAATTGCTGGTAGACTAGGCTAAACTGTGAACCGAGTGGAAACTATTATGGGTTTCTCTACTAAAGATTCTGCTATTAACTTGATACATGACGATTTCCTTGTAGAACTGTATTTATGGACCTACAATTAGACTAGTTAACTTTGGGCCCTCAGAGCCTGTGAAGCTAAAATAAGGCCAAAGGGGGATGGGGAGGGCATAGGTAGGGAGGAAAAGGAGGACACTCCAAGGCAGAGGGAACAGATGTCCGGGCAGGAAGGCACAGCAAGCGTGTAACACTGTTTGGGAGGGAAAAAAACAGGAGGCAGAGAGGTTGTGGCCAGACACCTCTAGCGGTCTCTGGTCAGAGTCCAGAAGGAAGAACAGCAGGTTTTTCAGAAGGGACAATGACGGGAAGCTTAAAAGCGGGGTCTGGTGTATCCATTCCGAAGCTTAGAGCGGTAACGCATGAAAGGCAGGATGGGTGGAGGGCAGATTTCTTTTTCTCAATGCTTCCTCTCATTTATGGGCACTAGGATTCCACCAGGTGAAAACTGTACTCTCCCGTGCTCTCCTCCGTCCTCCCCCGCGGGAGAGAGGGCGGGTGGAGTCCCCGCCTCGCCCCATCACGTGGCCAGAAGCGCCCTTTGCACGTGACCTCCCTTGCGCTAGGCCAATCAGCCTCCGCAGGGGCGGGGACTTCGGGCGAGGGCCTCTTCTCGCGAGCCTTGCCGCCGGAGCTCCTGGACCGCCCACGGCCGCCAGCGGAGGTCTCGCGAGGCTTAGGCGCTGCGGCGGTAGGAGGAGGACGGGGAAGGACGGAGCTCGGCCGCGGCAGCCTCCCTCGCTCACTCCCTCGCGCGCTCGCCCGCCCCCTCCCTCCCTCCCCTCCCTTCCCCGGCCCCGGCCCATTCGCTGCGCGCTCTCCGGCTAGGGAGGATGTCGGGCTCTTCGCTCCCCAGCGCCCTGGCCCTCTCACTCTTGCTGGTCTCTGGCTCGCTCCTCCCAGGGCCAGGCGCTGCTCAGAACGGTAAGCCGAGGGACCGGGGGCGGGCCGGGCGGGGGCGCCGGGCTCCGGCAATCAGAGGGGCCGGGCCCAGGCCTGAGGGGGCTGCCGGAGCCGGGAGCGGGCGGCCTGGCTGAGGCGAGGAGGCACTTCGTTGAGAGTGGAGGCGTCGCTTGTGGTGCGAGCCCGGGGCGCTGGAGACAGGTCCGCGGCGTGGGGCTTTGCGCTCACCAGGAGCTGGAGTAGCGGGGGCGGCTCCGGAGAAGGCGGCGGGAGACAGGCGTTCGAGTTCGAGCCGGCGAAGGGGTGTTGGCGGCGAGAGAACCGGGCTCCGCGGGCGCTGACACCCGGGATTCTACTGGGGCTCCGAAACCCTAGTGACATCCTGAAAAATGGGAGGCGGGGGAAGCTGGGGTGAGAAGGATCCTGAAGAAAACCTAGCGGGAGCCGACTGCTTGAGTCGCTAAGGAGAGGGGTTATAAGGGATTAGGGGAATCTTGGATTTGGGGGTAGAGGGAAGGTGGGCGGAAAGATGATGGAGTGGGTTGACTGCAGTGGGGGACCTGGAAAAGAGAAGCAGCAGTGTCTCCAAACGAGCGGAGGGGGGAAGAGGGCTGGGTTTTGCCAAAGAGGGTGGAGTGCTGGGCATTCTAGGGTAGCGGTTGGGAAAGCAAAAGGGAGTTTCTAAATAAGGAGAGGAAAATGAGCAGAGGATTGGGGAAAGCATGAAAACTGAGGTAGAGGAAGCATCAGAGAAGTAAAGGGTGCCCGGGTATAGAGGTGGGGAAAGACGAAAAATAAGGGAAGGGAGTAAAATGCAGGAAGTCGGGGGTGTAATGTTGCTTTGCAGCGTGGTGGATACATTGGAAGGGGATGAGTTGTGGCAAATGCTGTATGGTGTTGATTCGGCCATTAATTAGGGAGGGCTGGGGCACAGTCTCATCCGCAGTGGTGGGATTGAGGGCAGCTGAGCGTTGGCAGCGAAATGGAGTTAAGTGGGCTTTTGAGATCTGAAAGTTTCAAGACTATGAATAAATGTTATTTCTGAGGGGCATGGATGTGGCCTTTGGGGTGTGTTCATAGTACAGTGGAAATGAGAATGGAGTTTTGAATTGAAGCCTTTTAGAGAAGAGGGTGAAAGATAATAGACACCGTGGAGCAAAATACGACAGATTCTGATTGACAGCATTGTCACAGTTCCGTTGCTGAACTGATCTTTCAGAAACAAACTTAAAAGGATAATGAACCTATTTCAGCTATTGTGGAAACAGTTGTTAAGAGATTTAAGGGTTTTTTTTAATATGAAAAAATTTTAAGACGTGGATTAGGGATAGGGATCCATGAATTTGTTTTAATCTCGGTATTCTTAGTTGTTACGCTAAAACAATTAAAATTGCTCTTGTTTGACCTTAAAATGGCTTTCATTAAAATAAAATCACTCAGTCAGTGGAGTTGAATGTTCTGAAGAGAAACCAACCTTAAATGCTAGAGGTTATCGTGAAAATATATCACAGTGTTGAAAAAAATCACTTTAAGTATCAAATTCCACTAAGGGGATTTTATGCGCTATGGCTTTGTTTCTGCATGGGTCAGAAAGGAAACGTTTTTCTGTCTCTTACACTGAACATCCTAAGGATGTGGGTGGGCATCCCCACCCCTGCCCCCACTCCTTCCTCCTTAAGTGGAAAGGTCTGAAGGGAAATGGTAGCGTTAGCCCGATTGCTTGCTCTTTCAGTCATCTGTGTAATAACAGTATGAGTTAAACTCTGATTTCAGTTATGTGTGGAATAGCACCTATAGGTGAGAGATTCTTGATCGGAGATGTTTAATCTCAGCTGGCATAAATTGTTTCTGATGATTTATAATACGATAAATTGTAGTTTCTTAGCAACTAAGGCAAGGTTTTTGGATAGGCCTAAAAGACTCATCTGGCTGCTCTCAATGGTAACATGTTCTAAATACAGCATAGTGCAGCTTTTCCCTTGAAATGAGCTTGGATTTAGTCATGTGACAAGACTAGTAAAGTGAGGACGAGCCCGTAGTTGATCCTAATTAATGTAAATTGAATTCAGGAAAGAAATGGTTACTTTTGAGTTAATATGGTTAAGGATGCCATTTTAAAGCTTTCTGCACTGTGTCTCAGTGATAATATTTAAGCTTCTACTGATAATAGTCCTGTAATAGTCTGATTTCATGTCCTATAAAGGTTTACTCTTTATACAGTGTTTCAGAAAGAGATACCATGTTCCATATAATATTGATATGTTAGACATACAGATTATCTATTTAAAATAATGCTTTGGAAAATCAGTGATAGAGTCACTGCTTCTGAGTCAAAAATGTGGCAGTTTAGGTTAGGCATGTAGAACTTTTTGAAAAGGCTTCAGTTTTCATTATTCCCAAATGAAGAATTTGGTTTAATTTAGATGACCCACAACATCTTTTTTAACTCCACAAGGAATCTGACCCATTATTGCCACAGGGATTTAAGTAGATTTCATTTTCTATATAAATATCTAGACTTGTAAGATCACAGTTTCAGGTACCCCCTTTTTTGTATGTTTCACCTACCAACAATACAGTTGTAAGGCATAGATTTTAAATATTCAAAAATGTTAGGTTAAAATTGAATGTTAAACTAAGCAGTATAATGTGACCTAAAGCACAAGCTTTGAACACACTTACAGCCGTTATTTTGTTTGTTTGCTTGCTTGTTTTTGTTTGGTTTCTTTCTTTCTTTCTTTCTTTCTTTCTTTCTTTCTTTCTTTCTTTCTTTCTTTCTTTCTTTCTTTCTTTCTTTTTTTTTTGAGACAGGGTTTCTCTGTAGTTTTTGGTGCCTGTCCTGGAACTAGCTCTTGTAGACCAGGCTGGCCTCAAACACACAGAGATCCGCCTGCCTCTGCCTCCCGAGTGCTGGGATTAAAGGCGTGCCCCACCACCGCCCGGCTTGTTTCTTGTTTTGGTGTGCGTGCACACGAGGGCTTGGTTGGTCCTAGGGCCAAACCTTTGTATGTACTAGGCAAGCATGCTGCCATTGAGCTATATCTTTCCAAGAACTGGGTTTAAACTCTAATTCTCAGAGCCGAGTGATGTGAGTAAGGCAAACCTTAGTTTGAGCTGTGAAATGGGGATTACAGTGTTACGCCCTTAGGGATGATGTTAGGATTAAATGAGGTGAGTTGGATTTCAACTTGGCAATATTTCAAGTCTCAGTGACAGCCATTATCCTTAAAAAGTAGTAAGATTGTACTGGGCAGTGGTAGCCTTTAATCCCAGCACTTGGGAAGCAGAGGCAGGCAGATTTCTGTAAGTTTGAGGCCAGCCTGGTATACAGAGTGAGTTCCAGGACAGGTACCAAAGCTATAGAGAAGTGATGTCTTGAAAAACCAAAAATTAAAAACAAAACAAAACAAATTAAAAAGTTGCATGATTGTTTTTATTCTTGTGACTATTAAACACTTGTTAAGGCTCGTGTCATCATGAATATAAATAAATAGGTCATTTGAAGGTCCCTTACAGAGATTTATGCCAACCATGTGGCTGCAATTGAAGTTCTGGTGAGGAAGTCCATATTTCCATTTGATTGGGAGATTTTTCCACGGCCCCAGGAAATAAACACGTTTTCATAATGGTCAGGTGTTGCCTTTTCATAGAATATCATTGTTGTAAGAGAAAATGTACCTTGAAGACACTCAAGAGGTTTACAGATGTTAGCTGAATGAATGAATGTGGATGGAGTGTGAAAATGTAATATGTTCATCTTGAAATTTATCAGATTAGATAAATAATACTGTTAAGTGGGAGCAAATAGAGAATCTAATTAATTTTATTGTTAGCAGCTGCATTTGAAGAACCCATTTTGTTTAGGTGATTCTTGCTAGTTGTGAACATCATGCTCATAACAATGCCAGTATCTGCACTAGGTGATTCATGAATCTCTGTCAAGTGCTGTTTGCTTCACTTGTTTGACAGTTTGCTATTGACTATCTTCCCTCTTAGCGTGAACTAAAATGAAGAGCAGAGAGATAAACCTTATCAGTTGTAGCCATGGCACAAATAATATGACAAATGTCAAGTAACAGATTTAAATGTAATTCAACTGTTATTTGACCAGAATATGGAGCCTGCCTTTGAATAAAGTCTTTCCTAAGGAGATCATATATCTTTAATCTTTTCATTGACTGAATGAAATACCAGACACAAATTTGTCCAGGGCCTGGGAGGAAAGGCCGTGTGGCTATATTAGAACATATTTCTTGGCTTGTTTTATATAGTTATTGAGTCTGTATTAGAGAGACAGATTTTTGTGTGTATGTGTTGACAAACAGAGCTTAACCTGTGAGTATGCCAAAGTTTAACAGAAAATGAAAGAAAAGTCCTTAAATATAAATGTGCTGCACAGTTAATTTGCTTGCTAAAAATTAATACTTTGCATGAGTTTTATTTTCCTGAGAATTAGCCTGTTACAAGAAATTTCTTGCTTTTTTTTCCAATATAGTTGTGCCGTGAAACATTTCCTTGTCGGCTCTAAGGCAGTGGCTTTGAGTTGCGACCCCTTTGGGAATCAAATGACCCTTTCACAGGAGTTGTTGCATATTAGATGTCCTGCATATCAGATATTTACATTATGATTCATAACAACAGCAAAATTACAGTTATGAAGTAGCAAGGAAAATAATCTTATGATTGGGGTCACCATAATGTGAGGAGCTGTATTAAAGGGTCATAGCATTAGGATGGTTGAGAACCACTGCTCTAAGGTAATGTTTCTGTACATTCATTTTAATTTTGTTAAAAAAATTTTTTAGTGGCGGTGAGATTAAATTTAGGGTTTCACACATGCTAGGCAAACCCCTGGTCTTATTTGTCATTTAAAACTTTCTTGGGACGGTTCATGGCTTCTCTTCCAAATGTTCAATTCTCAGAACCCACATAGCAATTCACAGGGATCTGTAACTCCAGTTCCAGGGGATCTGGCATCTTCACACAGACATATGTGCAGGCAAAACCCCAATGTACATAATAAATAAACATTTTTTTTTAAAAAAAACTTTCTACACTTATTTACCGTGTGTGTGTTTCTATGTATATGTGTGTGGGCATTCATTCTTTGGTACGCCTGTGCAAGTCATCTTCCATGTAGATGATCTTGGAGAGTGAATTCAGGCTGTTAGTCCTGGTGGTTTGGTGGCAATGCTTTTACCCTCTGAGCCATCTCCAGGTCTATTTTTAAAATAAGAATTAAACTGGACTTCAAAGGTGTGACTTACAAAAATGCTCTGTGAGTTTGGATGTTTTTAATTAAAGTGTTCTTTGGAATTGGGAGCTAGGTAAACTGTTTGTTTCCCCTTTGTCTCATTTTGCTTTGTATTTTGAGACAGGTTCTTACTGGGCAGCCCAGTCTGACCTTGAACTCAGACCCTCATACCTCAGCCTGAGTGCTAGACTGTAAAGATTTTTATGCTTTGGGAAGGAGATTGGGTGCTGTTATCTGTGAAAATGAAACAGAAAAATGAGTGGACATTTTGGATACTAGATAAGGTGGCCAGTGAAATTTTGATAAATAGTTTGATAATAAAATTACACAGAGAAACTTTGGAAAATGAAAAAAAAAAGCTTTGTGAAATAATTTCTGATTTTTAAACTCACTGTTTAACTCATTGTTTATAACAAGGGCACAATCTGGACAGGATCAAATATAATGAATGAGGTTTTGAGACAAAGGAAAAGCCAGAAGGTTACAGTAGGACAAGAAATATGTTGAATGTATGGATCTTCATTTGAGGAACATTTGGAGCAATAGAAGCTGCTGGAAAGAATTGTAGAAGAGGGACTAGAGAAATGACTCAGCAGTTAAGAATATCTACTGCTTCTGGCAGTGGTGGTGCATGCCTTTAATCCCAGCAGATCAAAGGAGGCAGAGGCAGGTGGATCTTTGTTTGAGGCCAACCAGGTCTACAGAGCAAGTTCCAGAACAGCTAGGACTACATGGAGAAACCCTGTCTGGGGGCGGGGTGGGGAGGGAATGAAAAATTAAAAAAAGGATGCATAGTGCTCTTCAGAGGATGCCGGTATCTCACAACTGCTTCTGACTCGTAGTCTAGAGAATACAAAAATCTTTGGCTTCTGTGGGCATATACCCCATAAAAATAGTAAAAATAAATCTTAGAGAAAGAATAGTAGGGACATTTAAGTAAATTGACACATCAAAATTGTATAAGTGGTGCAGAAGCACTTCCTGTGAACAAAAACAATTTACATAAATGAGCAAATGACATTGATACTTTAATTTTTTAAATTAATTTTAATAATCTTAGACCATACATTTTAAAACTCACTTGTGAGGCTTTTAAGAGTACTTTTTTTTTTAAGTTCTTAATTTTAGTTGATAAGCATTAGTTTTAGGAATACAGGAAACGTCCCTATAAAAATGAATTGATTATAAACTGGTACATTTTATAGGCTTATATACACAAATAAACTCACTTATTTAAAAGTGATTATGTGTAAAAACATGTCTAAACTTAAAAGTGAGTATGTGACTTGATTTTCTAGTGGACTTTTTGTTTTCCTTTTCATACATACAAAGACAAGACAAACTGTATTTTAAACCTAATTAATTAGAGGTTATTTTGAGTAGATTTTGCATAACTTTTAATTAGTATTTATGGAAATGAGGTTTTCTGATATTAAATTTCCCAAGTGTCTACATTTTTGGTCAATATAGTAAGTTAGGGGACAGTATTTATGTTCCTCAGTACCTGGTGGCTTTTTGATTTGTTTCTTTAATTTTACACACTAAAAACAAAACAGCTCACATCTGACCTGTCACTTAATATTATCTACTTGATGGTAATACCCTATGCTGTCTTATGCTAATAAGTACTCATTAGTATCATTGCATTTCTGAAAAAGTTATATGTTTAAAAACTAAGCCTTATTAAACAATGTCAATTTTTAGTGTTTTATGCCTTTTCCAGATGTGTATCAGTTTGGATATGATTTGCTTTTCTCTGTATTAAATATTATTTCAAATCAGATAGACATACGAGATGATGTGAAATCGCTGTGTATATTATATAAAATTTTGTTGCAAAACATTAAGTATCAGATTACACCAACAGTTTTAATCACATTCAGGTGTATCCTCATATTCTAAAAATGATTAAACAAAATATATGTCAAAACCTTTCCTGATAGAATGATGACCATTGGTGCTCATCTAGAAGAGTTACAAGTAAAACTGTAAGAATGCTGCATTCTTACATTATTATTATTAGTGACTTATTATTAGTGACTGTTCTTTCCTTCCCTCCTGTCTTTTGTTGATTTCTGGGTTTGATGTCTCAGCTGTCTTCCAGTTCTAAAAATGACTTCGTTCTGCTGAGTTTACTGTGTAGGTACTGCCTCTAATGGGTTTTTATAAGCTTTTAGAAACTTAGTTTAGGGAAGATGATAAATATTAAGACATGTATTGTTTTGAAATCTGACTTTCTCTGAGTATACTTCAAATAATACTTGTAGTTTTTGTTTTAAGGAAGGCAGAGCAGTGTCTGTAATAGTGCAGAAATTGCCAGTGTGTATTAAAAACAATTAAGAAACGAACATTCTTGCCAGATAGGTATTTTGTATTTCTTTTCGTTGAAAATTGTTTGGCTAATGAAGAGACAATGAAATGACACTTAACTATGATTATTGTTTAGTGGTATCCTAGGAGGAAGTCTGTTTTTGTATATGACTTCTTTTCTGATGGAGGAAGGACATTGGTTAATTATAATAAAGAAACTGCCTTGGCCCATTTTATTGGTTAGAACATAGGTGGGTGGAGTAAACAGAAGAGAATGCTGGGAGAAAGAAGCTTAGTCGAGGAGTCGCCATGATTCTCCCACTCCAGACAGACGCAGGTTAAGATCTTCTCTGGTAAGTCACCTCGTGGGCTACACAGATTATTAGAAATGGGTTAGATTAATATGTAAGAGCTAGCCAGTAAGAGGCTACAGATAACGGGCCAGGCAGTATTTAAAAGAATACAGTTTCCGTGTAATTATTTCGGGCATAAGCTAGCCATGCGGGCGGCCGGGTGGCGGGGCTGCGCTCCTATCTCTACACTTTTCAACAATTATTTATATATCTAAAATAGACTCAAAATTTCTTTGTTGTGGGTGAAGAAATTACATATAAAACTGAAATATTTTGTGTGTATGCACATGTGTATATATGTATAGTGTACATATATAAGCACTCATGTGCCTCTGTGTTTGTGTTGAGGTCAGAGAACAACTTGTAGGAACTGTCTACTTCCACCAAGTGGATTCTAGGGATTGAATTCAGGTTGTTAGGCTTAGTGTAAAGTACCTTTACCCAGTGAATCATTTTGCCAGTCCAAAACATCATATTTAAAGGACACAGTTTATTACCTTGTTAGGTCTGGTTTTTCTTTCTCATTTTTGTTAGAATTATAAACATACAACAATAACTACATGTGGTGACACATGCCTATAATCACAGCAGTTGGGAAATGGAGGGAGGACGATCAGGAGTCTAAAATCTTCCTGGGCTACATAACTAGTTGGAGACCAGCCTGGGCTCAGAAAAACAAAATCAATCAGCTCAACAAAGAAACCAAAACTAAGAGAGCATGTAATAAAGTCCCATGTACTAATTTAGTTTCAGTAGTTGTCAGCCATATCCTTGTTACTTATTAACTGGAAATATCTAAGAAATGCAATTTTGTGTTACAAACTAGAATTTTTCATGATCTAAATTACAGTTAGGATTTAATTTGTAGTAAAACCGTGTATTTGACTCACAAGATGTTGAAATAACTCTAGGATTGTAAGAATTACTGTTGGCAGGCATGTTTGTATGTTTATAATCCCAGAACCCAGGAGGTTGAGACAGGAACGAAAAGAGTTTGAGACTATCCTAATTTACATAGCAAGACTCTTTGTCTCCAAATGTGTGTGTGTGTGTGTGTGTGTGTGTGTGTGTGTGTGTATGTGTGATTGTCTGTTTGTCTATATGTCTGTGACTCAGAAGAGAAGTTTATTAGGCCAATGAGATGGTCAGTGGATAAAGTTGGTTGCTACCAAGACTGGCAATCTGAGTTCAATTCCCAGAACCAACTCTTGCAAAAACTGTTCTCTGACTTCTTCATAATGTACACTGTGATATGTAGATGGAAGTTTCTGTCCCGCCTGATTCTGCAGCTGTTCAGTCCCAAAGAAACACACAGAGGCTTAATATTAACTATAAACTGGCCTGTTACCTCAGGCTTATTATTAACTAGCTCTTACAACTTAAATTAACCCATAATTCTTATCTATGTTTAGCCACGTGGCTTGGTACCTTTTCTTCAGTGCAGCATTTTCATCTTGCTTCTTTTGCATCTGGGTGGTGACTGCAGACTGAAACTTTCTTCTTTCCAGAATTCTCCTAGTCTGGTTGCACCGCCTATTCTTCCTGCCTAACTACTGCCTAATCAGCGTTTTATTAACTCAATACTAGTGACAAATCTTTGCAGTGTACAAAAACATCCCACAGCAGTCCCCCTTTTTTTCTTTTCAAAACAAGACCCTTAATCTAATCTTGTTCAGCTTTTTTCATGACCATTATCCGTAACAACTTGTAACTAACATACCAAACAAAGAAAACCATCTGTAATCCATTTTTTTAAAATGTGGGTATAGTCTTCTAGGCTACTTCCTGCTTATTGGGGTGCTTATAATCTTATGGGGACCCAAAGAAAGTTTAGGATTATGGTCAAGTCCTGAATGGAGCATTCTATGAGTCTGTATCATCTCATCTAGCAGTCTTGAGGCTGTTTTGGATGTAGATCTCAGAGGAAAGTGCAACAGAGGTGTTCTACACATGGCCTCTCCTCCGTGCATGCAGCCACATAAATAATATAGTAAAGTTCACAACTAATGCAGTATATTTAACATCTGGTGAAGTAGTATCTTTTAAGAAAATTGTAGTGATCACCACCTCAGTTGATTTAACAGTTCATTAATGGGTCATGACATTCAGTTTCAAAATATTTTCAGTAGAAATTGTGGCATCTTGAATACTGTCTTTATTTGCACTCTTTCAGGACATCAAGATTCCTGTATATTTTGGAGTATAATAAAACACAGATGTGACTTGTGTTTAATGAATAATGTATTTGTATCTGTGCATACTACTTAAAAATCTATAAAGTTTCTAGGGCATAGACTACTAGATTTTAAGCATTTTTCTAAAATATTTACAAAGTTATAAATCTCCATCTTTTCTTTATAATATAAAGAAGTGATGAACCCTTCCTAATCAACAGTAGTAGAAGGATAAATATGCATTTTAAAGACCATAGACTACATTTTCTATTGTACCTTTTGAAAAAAGAAAACTCAAGAATTCTAAAAGTGGGGCTGGAGAGATGGCTCAGTGGTTAAGAGCATTGCCTGCTCTTCCAAAGGTCCTGAGTTCAATTCCCAGCAACCACATGGTGGCTCACAGCCATCTGTAAAGAGGTCTGGTGCCCTCTTCTGGCCTTCAGGCATACAGACAGAATATTGTATACATAATAAATAAATAAATAAATAAATAAATAAATAAATAAATAATTTTTTTTTTTTAAAGAATTCTAAAAGTATACGATATGTGTGCTTTGTCCTTCCTTTTAGGAGTTTTCTTCTGAATTCCCTGAGGGAGTTTTCTAGAATTTCAGAATTGAAAGAGTCCTGAGATTAACCTTTTAACAAACGCAGGCTTCCCTTCTTCAGGGTTGTCTTTCCACCTTGAACATTTGCAATGGCTCTGACTCACAAACTATATATTCTTTGTTGAGCAGCTCTGTTAGGAGGGCTCCTTAACGGAGTTGAAGCCTCCCTCTCTCCTTCCCATCGGGTAACTTCTGTCAGCTCTGTGTCCTCCAAGAGAGTGTTGGAAGGATCAATCTTACACCTTCTACCACATCTTCTCTCACTAGCTGCTGATTCCTTTGCTGAAGTGATTTCCAGGACTTGTTAAAAAATTGTCTCCACATCTAATGAAATCCAAGGTATAGCTATAAAAAACTCATTTTCATTTACCCTCATATGTATGTAGAGAAGGTAGCTAGATCCTGTATCATTTTATGTAAATGATGCCATAACTGAAAACTTTACAGAGATGGTTTGTACTGTTGCCAGCCGACTAGAAAACCTGTTCCTTTGCTTTGTGTTGGTAGTTTGTCCCTGACTTCACCAACCCACTTCTTTTAGTGTGTACCAGAACAGGGAATTTCTGAAGTACTGTTCCAGAAAGTGTTTATCAACACCAGTGTTTGGAGTAAATACACGAACAAAGCTCAACACCGTAAGTTATTTTGTAGTTACATACACCTAGTGTGGGAAAAGCACTGGACCTGGTTGTGTGTGTGTGTGTGTGTTTGTGTGTGTGTTTTACCTTGTCCAAAGAGAAAAGCCTGTCAGCCTTTAACTTCTACGTGAAAGGTAACATCTAAGATATGTGTGTATCAGCCTTTGCTCAAAAACAACTTTGGGAAAATAGTGATGATGGGTGATGTTGAACAATGGCATTTAGTTTAGGAAATCTCTAAATGTGGCTGTAAATTTGGGGGTAATTTGGCTTTGTATATTGGCTCTTTAAATTCAGTAGTTCTCAACCTATGGGTTGCGGCCCTTTTCTCTAGGGGTCACAAATTAGATATCCTGTGTGTCATTTATTTACATTATGATTCATAACAGCAGCAAAATTATGGGTTTGAAGTAGCAACTAAATAATTTTATGGTTAGGGGTCACTACAACATAAGGAACTGTATTAAAGGGTTGCAGCATTAGGAAGATTGAGAACCGCTGTTTTTAAGTGAAATAAAGTTTTTTTTTCCTTTTCCTTTTTTTTTTTTTTTAAAGATTTATTTATTATATATGCAATGTTCTGCCTGTAGGCCAGAAGAGGGCACCAGATCTCATTATGGATAGTTGTTAGCCATGTGGTTGCTGGGAATTGAACTCAGGACCTGTGGAAGAGTAACCAGTACTCTTAACCGCTGAGTCATCTCTTCACCCCTCAAAGTAAAGTCTTTTAATGCAAAAAGAAGAAAAAATATATTTTCAGGTATGGAGTCATTTTAGAATTTTTTAAAAAATTTATTTACTATATATACGATATTCTGCCTGCATATATCCCTGTGGGCCAGAAGAGGGTACCAGATCTTGTTACAGATGGTTGTGAGCCAACATGTGGTTGCTGGGAATTGAACTCAGAACCTCTGGAAGAGCAGACAATGCTCTTAACCACTGAGCCATCTCGCCAGCCCCCTAGAATTTTATTTACTTTTTTTTTTTTTTTTTTTTTTTTGGTTATTTGAGACAGGGTTTCTCTGTGGCTTTGCAGCCTGTCCTGGAACTAGCTCTTGTAGACCAGGCTGGCCTTCAACCAGAGATCTGCCTGCCTCTGCCTCCCAAGTGCTGGGATTAAAGGCCACCACCGCCTGGCTATTTACTTATTTTTAAGCCCCTTTCCACTTCCTGACTTCCATTGCAGTCTGACTTGGAACTTTTCATCCTTTTTTCTCTCCACTTCTTACCCTCCTGCTGGAATTACAGAAGTATGCTTCCTCATTCATTTTTTAAAAAAAATATTTATTATGTAGTGTATTCTGCTTACATGTACACCCGCACACCAGAAGAGGGCACCACATCTCATTACAGATAGCTGTGAGCCACCATGTGGTTGTTGGGAATTGAACTCAGGACTGCTGGAAAAGCAGCCAGTGCTTTTAAACTCTGAGCCATCTCTCCAGCCTCCTCATTCAGTTTTGTGGATTGTTTGCTTGTTTTGTTTTTTGTTTTTATCAGACAGCGGAGTGTTGCTATGTAACCAAGGCTGGCCTCAAACTTGCAGTAATCCTTCTTCCTTAGCTTCTTAAATATTGGGATTACATGGATGTCCCTTCATACTTTTATTTATTTGTTAAAAATTTGTATATTTCTATTTTATGTTGTATGTGTATTTTTCCTACATGTGTGTTTGTGTACTGTGTGCATGCCTGGTATCCACAGAGAGTTCCTTAGATCTCAAGTTACTGACAGTTGTGAGCTTCCATGTAGATGCTGGGGATCAGTAAGTGCTCTTAACCGTTCAGCCATCATCATAACCTGTTTTTGTATGCCATCTTAGTCTTGAACAATCTGATGATTTTTACAAGGCTTTTATGAGTACTATCAGCACATACTGTTACTAGTATTTTTCTGGTAAAGTAAAGGATTTTAAAAGTTGGGTTTTTCATCCTCCTTTATTTGAATTTGGTTCTGGAAAGGTAGTGATAAAGTAAAGCAACAGTACTTTGAGTACTGCAGTGAAAACTTTTCTTCCAGTATGTTTAGTTGTCCTTAAATTGGGTTTGTGCTCCTTGTGCTCTATCCCCCCACCCCCGGCGCCTCTTATTTTTGTTGGTGAAGGGGTTCAGGACTAGAAGCGCTGCTATCTTCTGAACTGCGTGTTCACTGGGTTGCTGCTGCAGAGAGGTAGACAGACATATGGGCACCTCCAGTTGTCATTGCAGAATTACCTCCTTTCATGAAAAGGTCTTAAGTGCAGGACCATTTTCTTCATTTTAGGTGTTGCTACCTGTAGGGGGAAATGCAGTAAAATGTCCTCCCTTCTTTGGCAACTGTCAGATAAATTCTTTTCAATGCATATTTGAAGGAATGTGGTAGGTTTAACTTTATATTTTTAAATTATGCAAGTTTAGCCAGTTTGGGGACCATTACAGGGCAGAAGGAAAAAATAGCACAGCAGTTCCAGCATTGAAATTATATTCATTAATGCTGTATCTCAAGTCTTTCACCAAGGGAGATAAGTGAATGGCCTTAATGCAAAACCAGGAAACTGTTACCTGGAAAAGTGAGTACAAAGAGGTTTCAAATAGCTGGTAGTGAACTGTCATTGAATTACCCTTAGACGAGCAGCATAGTGACCACATAACAAAACAATGGTACAGTAGCAGTGTTACTGTTTTCTTATTATGGTTGAACTGCAAATAATTAAGAATATCTTCTAGATACATTTAGGAGAGAGTGTGTATAATTCTGCATTGATGGTAGTTTAAGATTCAGGAGCTAAACTTAGGAAAAGGGAGCACTAGGGGCATGTGGTTGTCTATTAATACCTTCAAGGTAGCAGTGTAAATGAAGTAAGGGAATTAAGCAGTCTCCAAAGATGGATGGGCCATATGAAAGAGCAAAGGCCTAGAGCTTGGGGAAGATAAAGAGAGGTTTAGTATTTGATTTTTTTTTTAATGAAACTATCAGAATATAGTTATTGGTACTTTGTCAGACTCATCATAAGTAGGGCAAAGGGCTGCTTGAAGGGGGCAAAACAAAACCAGATAGTGCTCGTTTTGGAGTTCAGTAGGAGAAAAATAATAAAAATAAAATGGGCTTTCCCAAAGTTTTAAAGGGTCAGTAATTAGTTCTAGTTCTACAGTTCTATGCGTAAGAATTCAAGAAAAATTTATTAGTTTGTAGGAAAATCATAGTACATAAAGCAAGATTTTAAGTATAACCTTCATAAGCAACTTATTTGTTCAGTTACGTTGTAACTTGATTTTTGTGTGTATATTAAAGAAATCCTGTGTGTAGTCTCAGCAAGTTGTAAGGAGGGAGCAGAAGGATTAGAAGATCAACGGCATTCTCATTTTTGTATATGGAGTTAGAGGCCAGCCTGGTTTACCTGAGACTCTGAAACAAAACCAAACCAATCCAAAAAGTCTTCTACAGTAGATTAATATGGGCAAAATTACGTTACATTGGATACTTTGTATGAGAAAATACATCTTAGATACCATGCATTTGTATTTGGGTTACATTTTAGTTCTGTGTCTTCAGCTACCTTGTTTGGCAGAGTCGTTTTTAAGCTCTGTAAAAACTAAAGCTGTTTTCATGAAGATAAGCAGAGGACCTCAGTGAGCTCTACCCACACTCTACTAATTCTGTCTTTTGCTTGCCTAAAATACTTTAAAATTCAGAACAGCATTGCTTGAGTAGGTAACAAAGCTGTTTCTGGGACTGTTGGTTCAAAGCTTGCCCTTTTTCATAAAATGTTTAGATGTTGGAACATGCCATATATCTGTTACTGACTTTGCAGAAAGAAAAGGTTTATACAAACATGACTGATCACACCCCTCTCCTTTTTAAGGGTACAGAGTAATTTTTACTTACTTAAATATAACCATTTAATCTAAAGAATCAGAGTAAGTGGAGTTAGCTCTTGGAAGACTAGAGATGTAATTTCTTTACAATTAAAATTAACTGTAAGAGAAACCTTGATTTCTGAGAGTTTTTTGTTGTTTGTTTTTTTTGTGGTATTGGGCATTGAGACGAGAGGGATTTGCACTTGTGCAAGTGTTTCTTCCCTGAGCTGTATCTCTAGCCCGTAAGAGTTTGATTAATAAGGTCTTTTGAGTAGCGGCGTGTCACTGTATGTCATTACTCTTAGGATTCTTCTGGGAGCCTGGAAGAGGATGGTGAGTAAGGAATAAGTAACATAAGTTTCCAGAAAGATTGGAATTAAGCATAACTTGAAGCATAACCACAGCTGAACTTTCACATGGTTTTTGAAATTATTTATTGCAGTTTTAAATATTTAGTTAAATAGTGTTTTTATGAAACTGGGAAATTATGCTATAAATTTGTTGTCTAAACTCAAAGACAGTGTTATAGAAGAAATAAACCGACACACTACATGACAACTGTAAATATAACACGAGTAGGAGTTTTGTTAGGAAATGTCATCCTGTGAGGTGGTGAGCTTGAGAAGAAAGGCACTGCACATAGTAGAGTCTGACATTCTCTTTTTCCACTTTAATTCATATGTCATTTTAAGAAATTAGTGTAATATTTAGTTTATAAAGTTTTGTGAGAGCAAATGATAATATATAGAAAGGTACTTAAACTGCTCTATGTAGTGAAATGGCATATTTGTATGGTTTTAAGATTTAGGGCCTCACTGGGCAGTGGCGGCTCGCGCCTTTAATCCCAGCATTCAGGAGGCAGAGGCAGGTGGATCTCTGAGTTCGAGGCCAGCCTGGTTTACAAGAGCTAGTTCCAGGACAGGCTCCAAAGCCACAGAAAAACTCTGTCTCGAAAAAAAACAAACAACAACAACAAAAAAAAGATTTAGGGCCTGGTAGTTATGGTCTCGGGACATAATATAAGCAGTACTATTTGATCCACATACACGGACCCTCTCGGGCTTGCTTTTCATGCTTGTTAAGACATGCAACTCAAGTAATATTAAAAAGTTATCTTAGGGGGGCTGGAGAGATGGCTCAGAGGTTAAGAGCATTGCCTGCTCTTCCAAAGGTCCTGAGTTCATTTCCCAGCAACCACATGGTGGCTCACAAGTCATCTGTAATGAGGTCTGGTGCCCTCTTCTGGCCTGCAGGCAGACACACAAACAGAATATTGTATACATAATAAATAAATAAATATTTAAAAAAAAAGTTATCTTAGCCAAACCTACACTGCAACACTGATAGTTCATAGAAAATGATGTATTAATGAAGAGAACCAGATTTTTTTTTCAGTGTTTGTGTTTTGAGACTGAGTCTCACTATGTAGTCTGAGGCTGGCCTAAACAAATGATGATAATATAAGGTTGCACATTTTATATGGTTCTTGATAGACTAATAGACTTTCCATTGGATTATTGGCAACTGAGAAAGGTTCTTAGGATATTTGTTTGTCTTTGAGACAGGATCTTTCTACATCGCTCTTGCTGTCCTGATACTCCCTTTGTAGACCAGGCTGTTTTTGAACTCACAGATATTTGTATGACTCCCAAGTGCTGGGATTAAAGGTGTACATCATTTTAGCCCATAGGAATTTTCATAATCTTCAAATTATGTTTTCTGTTCTTATTTCAAGTTAAATGTGGTTCTAGAGATACTTTGTTATACTTTTTCCCATATTTCTTTATCCCCAGGTATGGACAAAAGGAAAATTTTAGGCATTTTTCTTTTATCTCTCTCTCTTTTTTATGGCCAGTTTGTGTATGTTTTTTTATACCTAGATTATTAAAAAGCTCCAAACTATAATATTCTAAATGGTAGAATAATTTAAAATATTTAGACCAATCTTTTATATACACACACACACACACTCACTCACACACACACAAAGATTGCCATACCAAATGTGTGCTAACTGATACAATTGTGCTGTGATGGTGACTTACATTCTTCAGGTAGCATCATTGTTAATAAAGTGATTTTTTTTCTTTTTTTTGGTGTTGGTGGGGGACAAAATGAATAGTTCTAGATGAAAGCTAGTATTGACTTCACCTCACACAAGAATTTTGATCCTGAAAAAATGAGTGATGATTAAAACCAAGGAAGTATACTTGTATTTAAGACAGTGAAAGTTCTAGATTTCTAGCAAGTTTTTCATCTTCTTGGCTTTCTTTCAAAGTTGTGTATAACAATTCTTTGTTGTGTAACAGCACCCCCCCCCCCCCCCCCCCCCCCGCTTTATAGCATATTGAGATCCTTGGAGACTGTCCTCAATTAAAAAAACATAACCCACAAATTTCCAAAATGCACTATAAAAGACAGAGTGGGTCCCATTGAGAATAGCTTTCTTTTGTCCCTGTATTTTTAAGTATATGCCCATGTAAGAATCAGAACATTTAGTCCCCCCCCACAGACACTTGTCAGAGCTATACTTTTTCTAGGAACAGAAAGACAAGGATAGTTGCTGTTGGCTTGTCTTTATTCTCTTGGAGAACTGCAGTGAAGTAGGAATTGCAAATTGATTTACCTTCGGATCAAAGAAAAATGCCATTTGATATATTAGAAAGTGCTTACTTTCACTCAGAGTATAAGTTAGACTTAGTCCTGACTTTTGACAAATTCTCTAATCTTTTTCAGCCTTTTTTCTGCAATTGTTGTTAGGCACAATGTACATTTCATAGGATGGTAAAAATAACATCATGTACGTAAAGTACTGCACAGTGTCTGACACAACATGTGCTTGATAGAATTTCTCTTTGCCATTGATAGTGCTTTTTGTATTGTTTTTTTTAATGCTAGCTATGTGTTATATAGGAAAATTATTAAGAAAATCTGAATTTTTAATATAGGGAGTGTTAGTCTCCTTCCTATTTGTTTTTTAAAAAGTTAAATATAGAAGACAGGAGCTCATGTAGACTAGACTGGCTTTGAATTTATCATGTAGCCAGTGTATTTTAAAATTTTAACAACAGAATTTTTCTGTTTTAACTTTAATAAATAAGACAATGATCTAAATGATAAAAGCAGTAGAAACTTTTATCCCTGTTTTCATATCTCTGTTGTTTATTTTCTTCCACAGTAGACTTTTGAGTCCTATTAAAGAGTTTTCTGTGCCTTAGTTAAATATGTATATTTTATTTTAATAAAGTATTTTTCCTCTTGTTTTTCCTATTTAGATTTTATTTCCCCTTTCCATGCTTAAGAAATTCTTTTCTTTTATCTTCCATTATTTCTAGATAAGAGTTCCATTTTTAATTTTTATTTGGCTATTTTAGGTAGAAGGTGACATTGTATTATACTTGTAACACATTTAATTTGCATCTTTGGATACTTTGAGTAGATTGTGACATTGTACTATGTATTTGTAATGTGTAAGCATTTAGTTTATTTACATCATTGGGTGTTTTGAACAGGAATGTTAAGGCATTTTATTTTTTGTTTTCTACTGGGTTTTTAATGGTTTCTTTCTTGGTATTTTTCTAACATGCTTTTCTAATCTTTTAATCCCCACAGGGTCATAATGTTCATATTCTCAGAAACAGCTCAGCTAGTCTTCGAGGCGTAGTCACAAAGAAAATTAATTCCTGATGGAACTAAGAACATCAAGGCAGAAAGAATTCCAGGCAGGCCGCTAGAAGTGAATATTGATTGTGAGCTATGAAGTACTTGTTATGGGCTGGTCAATTTTAGTATTTCCCTATAAGGTTATTATATACTATTCCTATGAACTGTCCTGTGTGTAGCATATAATTTGCTACTTGTGGCAGGTAGATATAAAAATTTAGTTATGGGATGGGGTGATATTGGTGAGTAACCCAGTTTCACAACTGAAAGAAGAAAAGGACAAATTCTTATTTTGCATTAGAGGAAAGAAAAATCCACCAGAGTTTACAGAGTGGTACTTCTTGTGCAAATAACCAGAGCTGAGTTCTTTAACATTTGTATTTCAATATCAAGTATTTGTATTTTAGCATCTTTTCTAAGCCAGAATGGAAGCTATATGGAATGTGTTTTAATGGTAGTTAGTGAGGTGTCATTTACCCTTCTGTAACATAGTATCTGTTTGTCACTGAAAGAGCTCAAGAATTGTATCAAGTCCTAAACTCTTAAAATAACACCACTGGAAAAACTTGACAGACCTGGCAGCTAGGTGAGCTTTAGGTAACCAGATATACAAGCTTGCCATTAATTCAGTGCATAGAACTCTAAGGTTTCATCGGGTTGAACTTTTAGAGTAGAAAGGACTCACCGGGGATATTAGCAAACAGCAAGGATGAATCCTCCTGCATTGAGTAGTGGTGAAACAAACTTTCAGCATGGCATTATTTCACTTTTTCAAGACAAAGGAGAAAGGTTATTGGATTTCTAAAAATTATTAATGCAAACATGAAAAATTCAACATGGAACTTGTAACAGGGCAACTTTAACTGCTTAAAGTGAAATAATTGAACTTCTCTCCTTTTCCCTCATTACCATTCCATGGTAATAAACCTTTGCAGTGTGTTATTTATATACGGTGATACTTTATATTATATTTCACAATTTATACTATTATATATAGTCTTTTGAATACAGAATTGGAGTGACTTTTCATTTATATACAGTTAGGGCAGCTCTAGTATACATTTGTTCTTACCCCTGAAAGGAAATGAGTGCATCCTTGATACTGAAATTCGCCTCCTGAGAGGGCCTTTAGTATCCCAAGAAGAAAGGCTTCATTTAGTGGAAAAGAACACACACACACACACACACACACACACACACACACACACACACACATTCTTAGTTGTACTTTTGGGTAGAAATTTAAATGTTCATTCACACATAAGAACTTATGATGTGGGAGTGTCATATATCAATCTGTTGATTTCATTGGTTAAGTTATAATAAACCATCTGCTTGGCCTCATAGCTTAGAACATAGATGGGAGGAGTAAACAGAATAGAATTCTGGGCGGAAGAGGAAGTGAGGTCAGACTCTGCTCTGCTCCTAGAGAGACGCCATGCTCAGCTCTGCTGGATAGACACGATAGCTCTGCGCTCTGAGGCCAGGATGGACGTAGGTTAGAATCTTCCCGGTAAGCGCACCTTGGGGTGCTTACACACATCATTAGAAATGGGCTAGTCCAGGTGAGAGAATTAGCCTGTAAGGGCTAGAGTTCATGGGCCAAGCAGTTCTTAAATGAATACAGTTTGTGTGTTGTTATTTCAGGAATAAGCTAGCCAAGAGGCCGGGGTGTTGGGGACGCAGCCCCGCCGCTTCATATTTCAACAAACTTAGCTATGTGAATAATTTTGGGGGGGGGGTAACTGCTAATTTTTGGCAAAAACGTAGAAAATTTACTGTTTCTTTTCTAGAGAAACAGTGGTTTTTTTTGCTTATGCAAATAATGCTGGTTATAAATGATCAGAACTAAAAGTTCCTTGGTGCTTGTATTTCTATACAAGTATGTCTATATTTTAGCAAGTCTGGGATACTAGGTAAGTAATAAAACTTGACCCTCTACCTCATTGTAGAGGCATAAAGAGATTCTAGTGTGGTGGTAAAGTAATGAAGCCCAAAACAAGTGCAAATAAGTAATTAGGAAAGAAAAATAGCTGTGGGTAGTTGACTGGCTCTGGGGATTCTCAAGGGATTAAGGAGGAGTGGCGGGTTTTAATACATTTAGGATATTAGTGAACAAAGAGTACTTAAATATTGTGTAGAGTTTTGCCACTAAATCAGAATCTGGGCACTAGGTTTCTCCTCTAAATGCTAAACCTTTAGAATAATACTGTTTTGTTTTTTAATGTAACAGAGAATCTCACTTTTTGTTTTTTGAATAACAGTGTTTCTCTGTTTAACAGTCCTGGATGTTCTGGAACTCACTAGGTAGACCAGGCTGGCCTCTTACTCACTGAGATCTGCCTGCTTCTACCTCCCAAGTGCTGGGATTAAAGGCATGCACCACTTAAGGTGTGTGCCGCCACTGCCCAGCTGAATTGTTAATTAGATAAAAGCTTATCTGACATAGTGTTCCAGAGTTTGAGGAGTTGGACTTTTTAATTGTAGAAATGGAGAATTTCTTTGAAAGCTTACTCTAAAGTCTTTGGACAAGGATGTTTTATACCTTTGGTTTATGATCTGTTTGGCCAGTCTTGATGCCTTCATAGATGTGGTCATAGGCATATTTTTGCAAAGTCATTGATTAAAATACTTATGTCCATGGTTGGTTGCACTTTGAACAAAAGGATAAGCAAACCCTTTAAAGCTAAGGCAGAATCTATAGAATAACATGAAAATAATTTTGTGCAGTAGATTCAGTACATTTTGTTTTACATTTTGGTGATACTGTAGATTTAATTTGAGGCTTTGCACGTGCTAGGCAAACACTTTTATAACTGGTCTGTGTCCTTACACTCCCCTCTTAAAAAAAAAAAAACTTCAAAAATGAGTGCATGAGTGCTTGCTTGAACTTGGTTATATGACAGTCAGAGGCAAGGTGAGTACTTCTACCCACTAAGTCATCTATCTGGTTGGCCCTTTTTTTTAAAGTTTACTTTATAAGTATTTTACCTGCATGTATATATGTGCACCACATCTGTGCAGTGCCTGAAGAGATTAGATATTGGATCTCCTGAAACTAATAAGAGTTAGAGACGGAGCCCAGTGGTGGTGGCACACACCTTTAATCTCAGGAGGCAGAGACAGGCCGATCTCTGAGTTCGAGGCCAGCTAGGTCTACAGAGCAAGTTCCAGGACAAGCTCCAAAGCTATAGAGAAACCTTGTCTCAAAAAACAAACAGATAGAGTTAGAGATAGTTGTGAGCTGCCATGTGGGTGCTAGAATCCAACCTGGACCCTCTGGAAGAGCAACCATTGCCTGTAACTGCTGAGCTACCATCCCAGCCCTATTTGTTGTTGAGACAGAGTTTCAATCTCAGCCCAGACTGATTCCAGATTTACTTTGTAATCCAGACTAACTTCAAACCACAGCAACGACTTAGTCTCCTAAATTGGAATTACACATGAGCTATCATGCCCACCCCGTAGTCCCTATTTTGCTTCTTATTTTTGATAAAAGATCTTGCTAAAATACTCAGACTGGCCAAGTAGTTGGGATTCTAGGTCTGTGCCTGGTGAACTGACCAACCTGACTTTTAATCTGATAGTATCCACATGATAGGAAAGTACAGAAGAATATTATTAAGTCTCTGCTTGGGAAAGGGCAGAAATAATATTTTTATCCCATTGTAATGGAAGAAAGTCTTTGTAAGTATAGTTTGGCAACCTTCTGGGAGATATACCAGTAAGAACTAGATGGAGATCTAACAAAGTTCTAGTTTACTGGCTAGTAACACTTGTTCAAGAAAATTGGAAATAATTGGTAATGCCAACCACTCTTTAAACTCTTATGCCTGCCAAGATTTCTGTAGTAAAGACAATCATGGTAGTACTGGGTGGATCTAAGGTTCCGTGAGAAGAAAGCGGTGTACACCATGTCAGTCATTCTAAGATTTGGATTTAACTTCCAATGTTAGATAACTAGTTAGTTCTAGTTGTCCACAGTAAATAAGTCATTGCTGTCAGTTAGGCTAGTATTTGTAAACTCTAAAATAGGGCTGTGAGAATGAGCATCCTATCTCTGAAGTATAAGAAAGTACTGTTTTCTGTGCTTGTTTGTGTCAGTAACACAAGATAGTTGGACTTGCCTGAGGAGAGTCAGTTCCATTGCTTTAAGAATGGTTTTCCATGGTGGTGGCACACGCCTTTAATCCCAGCACTCGGGAGGCAGAGGCGGGTGGATTTCTGTGGTTTTCTCCATGTTTCATTTTGTTCATTTGAATTAATAATCAGCATATTTAGACTCAAGGAAGATAACTCTTAGAACATTTTTCAATTCATTTAAAAATACAATTTATTTTTAAAAGAATGTTTTTGGGCCATGCGGTGGTGGCTCACGCCTTTAATCCCAGCACTCGGGAGGCAGAGGCAGGCAGATCTCTGTGAGTTTGAGGCCAGCCTGGTCTACAAGAGCTAGTTCCAGGACCGGAACCAAAAGCTACGGAGAAACTCTGTCTCGAAAATTCAAAAAAAAAAAAAAAAAGGAGAGAGAGAGAATGTTTTTGGGTTCACAACAGAATGAGAAGGTATAGACAATTCCCTTTCCATTCTTGTCCCTTTACACACATAGTCTCTCTTACTGTAACATCCTCCAATAGGCATATTTGTTACAGTTGAGGAACCCCAATTCATTATGATTAAAAGTCCATAATTGATTTTGGGATTTATGCAGGTGTTTTGCATTTTATGGGTTTTGACATAATTTTTAAAAGATTTTATTTTTTGGTTTTTATTTATGTATATATGTGTCTGTGTGCCATTATTCATAGAGGTGTCTGCTAAGGCCAAAAGAGGGTATCTGAACTCTTGGAACTAGAATTAGAGGCAGTTGTGAACTGCCCAGTGAGTTCTGGGAGCTCTACTTCAGTTTTCTTGAAAAGGAGCAAGTACCATTAATTATCGACCCAGCCCCACATAATATGTGTGTGTGGGGGAGGTGTAGTGGCTTCACTCCTGTAACTCCAGAGCCTGAGTTTGAGAGGCAGTGGTAGGAAGATCATTAGAAGTTTAAGACTAGCCTGGTCTACATTGTGAATTTAGGCCCACTAAGGCTATATAAAATATTGTTATTTTAAAAAGGAAAAAAGAATTAATGAGGGCTGGGGAGTTGGCTAAGATAATAAAGTGTTTGTTAGGCAAACATGGAAACCTGAGTTTTAATTACCAGTAGCCAGGTACAAGCCTGATGTGGGAGTACCCCTCTCTAGTGCTGGGGAGGTGGAGTCAGGCAAGATCCAGCTCATTCAGCCAGTTGTAGCAGCTGAATTGAACACCTACAGATTAAAAAAAAAAATTATTATCTCATGTGCATTAGAGTTTTGCCTGCATGTATATCTATGTGAAAGTGTAGGATACTCTGAAACTGGAATTACAGGCAGGAATGAGCTGCCTTGTGGGTGCTGGGACTTGAACCCAGGTCCTCTGCACGAGCAGCCAGTTCTCTTAACCACTGAGCCACCTCTCCAGCCCTGAACACCTACAGATTTAGCAATAGACCCTGTCTCAAAAATTTAAGGGAGAGACTGATAGGGATCGACATCCAGTGTTGACCTCAGGTCTGTATATATATATGCACACATATATACACAGCTGAGCATACACCACACACACAAAATAATTAAGACTATAGCAGTGATACAATTTTTATTATAAATATATTGATATGATTAACATGGTTATATATAAATATAAAATATATTTAATAAGTTATATACACACAACTATGTATAGTGATTATATATGTATACAGTCACATATGTGTGTTCCAGTATTACAGGACCAGAGAGTAGATCCACTGTTCTAAAATCCTCTATACCTGTATACCTCCTTCCATTTACCTCTTGGAATCCTCTGATCTTTTACTGTCTCCATAGCTTTGCTGTTCACAGTGTCATTTAATTGGAATCATTCTATGTAATAGCTTTTTCAGACTGACTTAAGATTTCTCTATGTCTTTTAATGCCTTGGTATCTCACCCCCCCCCCCCCCCCGTGCTGAATAACCTCATCCCCTCCCCTCCCCTCCCTCCTCTCCCCTCCCCTCCCCTTCTTTTTCTTGCTCTGTAGACCAGGCTAGCCTTGAACTCAAAGATACTCCTGCCTTTGCCTCCATAGTGCCAGGTTTAAGGCCTGTGCCACCACTGCACAGCTATGTTTAATTTTCTATAAGTGTGTTAAATTTTAAGGAAGTGTTACTAATTGACTGTAGATTTAAATAACAAATTTTGTAAGTAGGATCTGTTTAATTCTTTTAGCAGTAGGATGAATATATGATAAATTCCTATTTAATGAGTGTGAAATTGTTTTATTCAAACATGACTTGCCATGTTACTGAATGAACTGTAATTGTATAAATTGTTGAGAGTTGAGAAGAAATACAGCTTTTTATAAATAGTATACTATGCCAAATATTCTTGGAATCTTGCTTAATTTCACCATCTAAAAATAGTTGGCACTCTAAAGCATAAAGTTGTGGTAAAATTTGATATTTTGATATTATTGTTAATGTGGTCTTTTATATAAAGAAGACAATATTCATTTTATATTGAAAAGGAGGCATTATTTTTTTAAAGGTTGATTGTGTTTAGAGGGGTCAGATGTGTAGCGGTCATAAGACAACGTTGTTGAGTTGGTTTTCTCCTTCTATCATGGTGAACTGAACTTGGGCTTGAGTAGTAAGCACATATTCATGCTGTGCCATCTTACTGGTCCATTATAACTTACTCTTAACTATTCAGAGTAAGCCAGGCTAGTAATCCCACAAAGACAGGAGGATAGCAATTTCAAGGAAAGCCTGAGCTGCAGAATGAATTCATGACCAGGCCAACCTGGGCAACTTAATGAAACCCTTGTCTCAAAAATTTTTAAAAAGGAAGAAACAGGCCCAAGGATATATCCCAGTAGCATAGCACTTCTATAGTATGCATGAGGTGTTATCTATCTCCAGTACTGCAGTCAGTCAGTATTATTGTTCAATTTCAACGTAACAGTTGATAAAGTCCTGTTGAATAGTCTCAGTTTTTAAAATCAAGAGGCCATGGGAGCCTAGGAGGGGAAAGGAAACTCCATTCTGTATCATTGAAACAGAGTATCCTGGTCAGAAGCCTGTGTCACATCATTTTGCTTTTGTTTGGGACAGGGAGTGGGGGAACACATGTATATGCATGTTACACATATGGAGTGTTCATATATGTATGCAGGTGCATTGTATTTGTGCATGCATGTGGAGCCCAGAGGACAACTTGGTATTGCTCCTCAGTCTGCAGCCACCCTCTGTTTAGTCTTTTTTTTTTTTTTTTGGGGGGGGGGGAGGCAGAGTTGTCTACTAGTCTAGGCCTGGCTGGCTAGCAAGCCCCAGAAACCCACTGGCCTCTATCTTCACACTGCTAAGATTTCAAGCATAGATCAGTGCTCTGTTCTCATTTTGAATTTTTCCTTTTTTTTAAAAAATGCACATACACATATACTTAGCAGATATTAAACTTATGGGGTCCTCATGATTTTGTAACATTCAGTTACTTTGCTTTAACATTTGAATCATTTCACCAACTTTCTTTACTTTTGAGAAAGGATTTGTGTAGTCTAGGCTGGCTTTGAACTTGAGGTTCTGCCTCTATCTTGAGTGCTGGGATTCCAGGTGTGTACCACCATGCTCAGCATATCCTGTATTTTTCAAAAATCAGATTTAGCTAATCTTTGCAGAAATATAGATGAGGCCAAGAAGGTAGGGAAAAAAACACGTAAATATTCCAATACCTGATGAACTTTTTAAAATTACTATTTAAGATAGAAGTTACGGTTTCTCTAGATGTTTCCCTGAAATATTGTTTTTCTTTTTCAGTCTTCTTTAGAGTGTAGGAAGGAATTTGTTTAGCTCTGGGTTTTAGGCTGAGATTCTATGTATTTTCTTCCTTACAAGTTGGGATGATTTGCCGGGCATAGTAGTCCATGTATTTAATATCTGCACTCAGGAGGATGTCTCTGGCTGCAAATCCAGCCTGGTCTACATAGCAAGTTCTAGACCTGCCAGGGCTACATAGTGAGATCCTAGCTTTAGAAAATAAAAGCTAATAATTTTATCATGTATTCTACTCAGGTGAAGTTCAATGTTGTTTCCTGTTTAGATCAATAATATGCCTTATATTTAGTCACAGGCATCAAGTACATGAAAAATAGCAGAAAAATGTAACTTATTATTAAAAGTGTTGTCTAGAAAGGTAATCCCCATTTTAATGCATTTTATCCTAGTGAAAGTATTCTGTATTTAGGGGTAAATCTTTGTTTTAGAAAGAATGACTATGTAAAAAGTTCCATTCTGTATACCTTTTCCATTCTTCCTGTCACCTTTGCTCATGGCTTCAACTACCCTACAGCTGACCATCTGCTAGTCCCCTAGTGCACATTCCCACCTGCTTCTGCACTTTAGCTTCTTACTACTTCTGGACATCTCAACAGGCTAACTTGTCGCGTGCGTGCGTGCGTGCGTGCGTGCGTGCGTGCGTGCGTGCGTGCGTGTGTGTGTGTGTGTGTGTATGCCTCCATACAAACCTAAGTCTCCCTTCACTCCATTATGCTAGAATGTTCTATTCAGTGGTCATCAGTCAAGTTCATCTGATTCTGTCATACAAACATTTCTCACATCCCTGACATTTTTGACACCTCCCCAACTATTTTTTAAAATAAAGATTTATTTATTATGTATACAGTGTTCTGTCTGCTTGTATGCCTGCAGGCCAGAAGAGGGCACCAGATCTTATTATAGATAGTTGTGAGCCACCTTGTAGTTGCTGAGAATTGAACTCAGGACCTCCAGAAGAACAGTCAGTGCTCCTAACCTCTGAGCCATCTCTCTAGCTCCTGTAGCCAGCTACTATTATTTAGTTGAGACTCATTTTCCCATTTGGGTTATTGAAGGAGATTCAAAACTTTTCTGATACTGTTCTTTGTTTTTGACATATTTTGTGCTGTCATCATTCAGATCAGAAACTTTATTTACGGGAAGGAATTTCAGGCTGTTCTTCAAAGTCTACAAGATGCTTTTCATTATTATTTTTTGGAGTAAAATCAACAACTAGCAGGTACTTGGGGGTGTAATAGCACTCAAAAAAGGATGACCCTTTGCCACCTTTCTTTAGAACTGGACGTCCCTAACTTTTTAACACTCACTGCTCTGCTGTTATTTCTCCTCAAGTCAGTCTTTCGTCTGCAGTGACAAGACTCCACTCAGATTTTTATCACATTTAAACTGCACGTATTGGCTTTGTGGGAGCCTAGGCAGTTTGGATGCTCACCTTACTAGACCTGGATGGAGGTGGGTGGTCCTTGGACTTCCCACAGGGCAGGGAACCCTGATTGCTCTTTGGGCTGACGAGGGAGGGGGGCTTGATGGGGGGGGGGGGTGGGAGGCAGTGGCAGGGAGGAGGCAGAAATCTTTAATAAATAAATAAATAAAATTAAAAAAATTAAAATCTTGGTAATGACCATTATCATTTGTATTGTATTTTGATGAGTACTGTGGGATTTTTTTAGACTTTTAAAAAAATTCTTTCACCATTTCATAGATGTGTACAATGTTTTTTAATTGTATCTACTCCTAATTTCCCTCTCTTGGTATCATCCATGTCCCCATCCCACCTTTGTACCCCCCACCCCTAAACAATCCTCTGAATCCAGTAGGTGCTGCCAGCTGGAATGTTGACTGATGTTGTTGATGTGCTCTTTTGCAGATAACCGTAGGTGCACTGACTCTTGAGTGCAATAGCTATATCATGTCCAGAAGACGGCATTTCTCAGCACACCTCCCTGTCCTCCCAGCTTAGGCATCTTTCCATCTTCTCCTGAATTGCTTTTTTTGGAGGTCATGATAAAGATGTCCCATAGAGCTGATCACTCAGCAGTGATTCTCAGAACTTTGACCACTTGTGAATCTTGGCATTAATTGCTGCTTCTATTGCAGAGAGAGTAGCACTATCTGTGGGTATAATATCCATTTAGTACAACGGTAGTAGGTTCCCTGCCTCAGGACCTATGATCTCCTCAGCCATGGGACTTTTTACCAGGTTTTTAGTGTGAATTCCCTCTTGTGGCACAGGTTTCAAGTTAGTCAGAAATCATTTGTTTTCTCCTATGACTTTCGTGCCACTCTTGGGCCAGTGGGTGTATCTTACCTGGCAGGTTCACCATCCATGGCCTTTCTCCTCTAGCTTCTAGCACTATGAAAGCTAGTCAGCAGGAAGCAAGTTTTCAAGTGAATAAATAACAACTAGATTTCTCTATGACCTGTAGACAAAGTGTGTTGTGTCTTTAGCAATAGGGTTCTATCCTATCTAGTTATGGTAGACAACCAGGACTAATAATAATAACCTGTGTTGTTTTGGAGGCCTCTGGCTTTCCTTTGGCCAGTATGTTATAGGGCAGTCTCCCACACCTGGCACTGAAATTTTCATTTGATACCTGTCTATCCATGCAAAGTAATTGTGTCCTCCCCCTCTCTCTATATATATATGTATATGTATGCATGTATGTATGTATATATGTAATGTGTATATGTATGTATTCAATACACATATATATATAAAATTAGCTTGCAAAGTAATAGGCTTTCATAGGAATTTTCATAGTACCTTCCAGCAGTATGAAAGCTAGCCAATAGGGATGAAGTTTCCTGGTGAGTGCCAGCTTGATTTCTCCATGTTCTCTGACTCAAGTGTCCTCAGCAGTAGGACCTTACTATCAGATTCTTGGGTAACTAAGAACATTGGCACAATCTGTAATGATGAACACTTTTAAAAATGTTTATTTGCCATTTTTATTTCTTTTGAGAACTCTATTCAGTGCCATGACCCTTTTTTTTTTTTTGATTTTCGACACAGGGTTTCTCCATAGCTTTTGGTTCCTGTCCTGGAACTAGCTCTTGTTGTCCAGGCTGGCCTCGAACTCACAGAGATCCGCCTGCCTCTGCCTCCCAAGTGCTGGGATTAAAGGCGTGTGCCACCACCGCCAGGCGCGAGTTGTTTGTTTTTTGGTGTTGGTTTTGATTTTTTTTTTTGGTGTGTGTATTTTAGATACTAATCCTCTGATAAATAGCTGGTGAAGATTTCTCTCATTCTGTAGGCTGTCTCTTCACTTGATTGGCATTCACCTTTGCTCTACAAAAGCATTTTAATATCATAGTATCCTAATTGTTGATTACTGGCCTTATTTCCTATTCCTAAAGTCCTTACCTGTGGTGTATCTTGAAGTGCACTCTGCTTTCTTCCTCTAGCATTGTCAAGAGTTTCAGGTCTTCTGTTGAGGTCCTTGATCCCTTTGGAATTGGCTTTGTGTAAGATGAGAGTTAAGGATTTAATTTCATTCATCTACATCTCAGTTTTCCTGGCATCTTTGCCAAAAAATAAGGTGGCTGTAGCTGTGTGGTCTTATATCTAGGTTCTTTTTGGGGGCAGGAGTTGTTTTGAGACAAGGTTTATCTGTGTAGTTGTGGCTGTCGTGGAACTCACAGAGATCTTCCTTGCTTCTGCTTCCGGAGTGCTGGGATTAAAGACGTGCCGCCATATCCACTTACGTCTAGGTTCTTTATTCTGTTCCATTGAGCCATGTGTTTGTGCTAATACCATGGTATGTCTCTGTAGTAAAACTTGAAATCAGGTATAGTAAATCGTTCAACAGCATTCTTTTTGTTCAGGATTGCTTTGGCTATCCTGAGTTTCTTTTTTCATATGAATTTAAAAAGATTGGGTTTTTTTTTTTTTTTTTTGCCCCTATTTTGGTGAATGTCACTGGAAATTTGGTTAGGATTGCATTGAATCTGTAGATTGCTTTTGGTAAGATTTCACAATATTTTTACAATTTATTAGCATGAGAGGTTTTTTTTTTTTTTGGAGACAGGGCTGTAGAAGGAGCTGTGGGCCTGCTTTTTGTCCTGCCTGGCTGGCTTCCGCACGGCTAGCTTTACACCCAAAATAACAACAGACAAACTGTATTCTTTTAAACACTGCCTGGCCCATTAGTTCCAGCCTCTTATTGGCTAATTCTCACATCTTGATTAACCCATTTCTAATAATCTATGTAACACCACGAAGTGGTAGCTTACTGGGAAAGATTCAGCATGTCTGACCTGGCAGCTGGCTCCATAGCCTCTGTCTCAGAGAGGAGAGGCATGGCAACTGCCTCACTTCCCTCTTCCTCCCAGCATTCTGTTCTGTCTACTCCACCCACCTAAGGGCTGGCCTATCAAATGGCCAAGGCAGTTTCTTTATTAACCAATGAGAGTAACACATAGACAGATGACCCTCCTCCATCACAGGGTTTCTCTGTGTTGCTTTGGAGCCTGTCCTGGAACTAGTTCTTGTAGACCAGGCTGGTCTTGAACTCACAGAGATCTGCCTGCCTCTGCCTCCCAAGTGTTGGGATTAAAGGCGTGCGCCACCACCGCCTGGAGAACATGAGAGCTTTTTATTGATTAGTGTTTTCTCAATTTCTTTTTTTAATATTTTACAGTTTTCGTTTTTAGAGTCTTTTGTAGTTTTGGTTAGGTTTATTCTGCAGTTTTCATTTTTGTTTTTGAGGTCATTGTGAATGGGATTGTTTCCCTGATTTCCTTTTCAGTTTGTCATTGGTATATAAGGCAGCTACTGATTTTTGTGTGTTAATTTTATGTCCTGCTATGTTGTGTAAAGTGTTAACAGTTCTAAGAGTTTTGAGTTTTTAGGTTCTCTTATGTATGGAATATGCAGTACTATCTGCAAATAGAGATACTCTGATTTCTTTCTTTCTTGTCTGCATCCCTATTATTTACTTCCCTTGTCTTACTACTCTAGCTTAAACGTCCAGTACTATATTGAATGAGAGTGGAGAAAATAGACATCTATTCTATGCCTTGTTCTTGCTTTTAGTAGAAATGCTTTCGAGGTTCTCCACCCACCCCCATTCAATGAAACATTGTAGGCTTGTAGTGTATAGCCTTTATTATGTTGAGATCTATTCCTTCTATTCTGAGTTGTAGTTTTTTTTTTTTTTTTTTTTTTTCTTCAGGAGATCCCTATCCCTCATTCCCCCGGTCTCACTGTGTAGCTCTGGCTGTCTTGGAACTCACAATGTAGAGCAGGCTGGCCTCAAAATTCACAGAGATATGCCTCCTTCTGCCTCTTCAGTGCTGGGGATTAAGGCATGTGCCACCACACCCAAGCCTTTCAAGACTTTTAACCAGATAGAATGTTTTTGTTGTTGTTGTTGTTGTTGTTATGTTTTTTTCCTGACTCTGTCAACATGCGGTATCTCAGATTTAAAGCGACAAAGTTTAAAAACTGTTCTTATACACTTGGAAAATGAGTCTTCAGCAAACAAATTATATTGCAGGTATGTCCTCAGTTTATAGATTAATAAATTGAAAAGACAAAACACACTAGGGATGGCAGCATTTGTTTTTAATCCTTACCCCTCTGGAAGCCAAGGGAGGAAGATCAGGAGTTCAAAGCCAATGCTGGCTACGTTGGTAGTTTGAGGGCCATCTGAGCTGTGTCAGACCCTGTATCAAAACCAAACATCCAACTATAAAGCGAAAGTCATGGCTTTGGAGTGTTTTGTCTTTACTTTTGGTCTTGGAACATAAACTCACCTTCTGGAAGAACCTTTATATAGTTTTAAAAATAACTTTGTGGCTTAAATTCTCTTACTTTCCCTCTGTTTGAACAACTTGGGTTTGTAGCCATTTCAGAGTATCGCAGACATTAAAGTGTGGTCCCTGGACCAGATGTATGTATTAGCATCAGAATTTGAACATATTCTCTCAGGCCTCACTTCAGATTGACAAAGTCAAGAACTCTGGGGTTGGAGTCAGCAGTCTGTTTTAGTAAGCTCTCCAAATGATTTTGATACATGAAAAAGTCCAAGAATCACTGCTCTCCAGTTTTATCATCTAAGGAAATTTTGCCTTTGATCTATAGCAACAAAATTTCTGTTTAGAAAAAAGTTCAGTAGCTGAAGGAGAACTACTGTCACCTAACAGCCTAAAAGGTGAATAAGAAATTTCCCACTGTACAATGTAATTGAGTGCTGAATGTTTTAAAAAAACAGAGAAATCTGGTTAATGGTGGCAAAGGCCTTTAATCTCAGATTTCCAGGGAGGCAAAGGCAGCTGGATCTCTGAGTTGAATGCTGGCCTGGTCTACAGTTCTACAATGTACGTTCCAGGACAGCCAAGACTACACAGAAAAATCCCATCTCCAAAAAGCAAACAGAAACCACTCCCATCTCTCTCTTCTTGAGCCCCCCTCCCCCCCCCACTCACGCACAGGTTTACTACTTCTTTGAACTAATTTTTTTTTCCCTAGATTATCTGATCAGTTTGAACAGCTGGTGTTATGCTCACGGGATTTGTTGTGATGGCAAAATGAGATGAATTGTGTGGTGTTGGATTTTTTTTTTTTTTTTTTGTTTTGTGTTTGAGGCAAGGTCTGTAGCGCCAGCTGGCCTCATAGCACTCCTCGTACCTCAGTCATCAGAATTCCAAATGTGAACCATCAGATCCATCATAAACTGTACCTTTATGATTTAAAACTGATTGTAAGAAGTTGTCAGGGACGTTGAACTTGTTATCAGAAGTTAACACTGTAGAAAGTTATGCCTCACAGAAAAAGTGGAGATGAGCTTTTTAAAATTTCTCATAGTTTCTGAGAATGGTTTGTTTAATTTACGGATGAATTACTTGGTGCTATTTGTTAAAGCATGATGAAGACTTTGTTTAGACAGTAAATACAGGGACAGCTTCAGTGGTACTTTACAGTAGAGGGTTAGGTTCCACCCTGAATACAGCACAGAAAGCTGGAATTTATAGCTGAGGAGAATGATGGGGGTCAGTGATCAGTGGGGGATTCAGAACAAACCAACCTAACAGGATTCTTTTTTTAAAAACGGTTTCTAACTATGTAGCCCTGGCTGTCCTGGAACACATTCTATGCAAACTGGCCTTAAAACTCAGCGATCCACCTGCCTATGACTGCAAGTAGTGGAATTAAAGTCGTGCCTCCTTGCCTGGTTTTGAACAGAATTCTCACGAAGATAGATTAGAGTGATCAGACCTTACCTGAGGCCTGGTAGAGGATGCCTGATCATGTATTGAGGGTTGGCAGATACTGAAGACAGCTGTATTTGTTGCTGTTGTTGTTAAACTGACAGCAGAATTCTTTGCTAAAAGTGAATCTTGCAAGGATGTACATAGATAATCCTAAAAGAATCAGAAGCATGACTTAATGTTAGTCACGCAAAAAATTATCAAGTTGATATATTCAACCTTTATAGCATATCATTCATATTTTGTTTTCAATAAAACCTAGCCATAGGATCAGCTGAAATTTATTTCTAAAATGCTCTACATCTACAATTTTTCCTTTTTTTAAAATTGCTTCTGTTCTCAAAGAGTACCATTTTGTTGGTCTTTTGGGATAAAAAAGCTTTTAAAATAAGCATTTGCATAAATATGAGAGGGTTTACTTTTTGAGCCAAACCTTTCATTATGCACGGGTTCTTTGGCTTATAAACAGATCAGAAAACAAGCTCTGCTGGGCTCAAGTACCCCAGCAGCTTGAGAGTTATTTGTGGAATTAAAAGATGAATCACCTTTCTGCCAGGTGGCCCACCACTATAATCCCCCACTCAGGAGGCTGAGGCAGTAGGATGGTGAGGTCAAGGCTAGCCTGGGCTACATAAACAAAACCTCCCAATAAAGTGGGTTACTTAATGTTTCAAAGGAAAAATAGCTTGACAAATGCTTGTGGCTGCTTCATTTCCCCACCTGAACTTTTACTTTCATAAGGAGAATATGTGTTCTCTCTCTCTCTCTCTCTCTCTCTCTCTCTCTCTCTCTCTCTCTCTCTCTCTCTCTTTCTCTCTTTCTGTGTTTCTGAGGCAGGGTTTAATTTGTAGTCTGGACTGGACTAGAATGTTGTACTAACTCTGCTCTTACTGGATTTCTCCCATTGTTCATAATCTTTCAGGTTCAGTGGTTTATATCTCTGAGCAGCTGCCAATTTCTTGTATCAACATTCCTGTGTCTATTGTTACCACTGTATCAAGTCTAGTTTGCTCTAAGAATAGGAAGGATTGAAGAATTCTCTTACTTTACATTGTCCTGTTTACATTGCCACAGTGGTCCTCATTTTATTTGAAAAGTTACTTTTTTAAAAAGTTGAATTCTAAGTTAAATTTATCTTGTTTGTGATGTTCTGTTTCTTAGGCTGTTGTAAAAATAATGCTGAAGGTTGCTGTATGCGGTCTGTTCAGCATTTATTTCTTTGGAGGCTTACAATAATAGGTAACATTATTGAGTGCTTAGTATGTGTCCTGTGCTGTTTGTTGTAAGCTGTGTTGTTTTATTTAATCCTCACAATAACCCTCCAAGGAAATTGCTATTATTAGCTCCTTTTTACAGATTAAGCAGATGAAGCTCAGAGAGGTTAGGCCACTTACCTAAGGTTAGACAGTTAGTAACAGGACCTCATGTGAACCCAGGCATTTTATTTGTTAAATTTAATCACTACACTATGCAGATTTATTATCTTTTGGGATCAACTAGATTTCCCAATTTTTCCAAATCAGAAAAGCTAGTTAATTTATGCTAGCCAAAGTCCTGTTGCTATTTTGGATGGTATAATTTTAGAATCAAAGGTAGGCTTTGGCTTATAATGATCTTAATACACTTTTGACATGTTTGCTTGATTGAAAGGCACAGGCTTGAATTTGGAAAATGCTTTGTGATGACTGCCATCTCTACCTAGTGCTAATGATCTGGATAATCCAAGAGTTCACCAGCATTCCCTCCTTCCCCAACATCTTCTGTTGCAGAAAATGAGGTTGTCCTATTTGAGGTCTTCAGGACTACCTTATCCTTGGTTGGAATACATGGAATGAGTGCCTGTGGACTTTTGACCAGTTTGCTGTTAAGTGATAGTGATGCACGGTCTGCTTAATTAACAGTAAAGATAGGTCTGTGACATTTTTACGGCAATCCATGCAGATTTCAAATACTCATTCCCTGTAACTACATTGAGCTATCAGTAGGTCCTGCTCAGTATTTTTGAGGTAGGTGATTTGAATTTGTCTGTGTATGAGAGAGAAGAGAATAGACAGTTTCTTGACTCTTGCCATCATTTTTTTATTTTGAGATATGAAGGAGAGAACAGCATCTCCCTCCCTCCCTCCCTCCCTCCCTCCCTCCCTCCCTCCCTCCCTCCTCCCTCCCTCCCTCTCTCGCTCTCTCCCTTCCTCCCTTCCTCCCCACCCCCTTTTTTGATAGTGTCAAGTACAGGCAAGATTTAAAGGCCTGACCTTGGCAGTAGTCAGTTAATGTTACTTGTACCTTGGTTGCCTTGAAGGCAAGTGAGAATTTGGTGTTAAAAATTCCTTTTTCTTTTTTAAGGTGTATGTGGATATGGTTTTCTTGAGATTGGGTTCAGCTTGGGTCTTCTTCTGTGTTCCATTTCTCTTTGCACTCTGTTCATATCTACATATCCAGTTTTTCCTGAGCTAAAGAGCTCCTCTTTTTCCCTGTTGCTAGCCCCAGCTGTCATTTCCTTCCCATCCCCCAACCTCAGCTATGCAAGTTTTCATTACACTTCTCTGGGTTTTGCTGCCCCCATTTCACCCCACTTTAACACCAGCTTCCACTCCCTTCTTTCCTCCCTAAAATATCTGTATCATTGTTCAAATCACTGCTTCTGATGGTTCCTAACTTCAGGCAGTTGTGTACTTCCATGTTGAGGGTAGTTTGTTTGAAAGCTCTTGGTGATGAAAGGCAGGGCAGTGAGTCAGTTTCTGAGCTGCTTCTTCTGAAAGCTAGTTCTTCTGAATTGGAGCTAATTTTGGGTTGATGATGAGAAGTAGATGATTGCTAATAACTTTTTCTTGCTAATTATGATTTATTTCCCAGTGCTGTACAGAGAAGTTCTTTCTTTTTTCGCTTGGAGAGGAAATAGACATATGCTTTTTTTGAGAAGTGTTCAGCCATCAAGGAATATTGTAGTTTCTGTAGAGGCAGTACTGTTTGTGGGAAGGAGCCTTGGAGTCAGAATTAAAGACACTTTAGTCCTAGGTACACTCAGGCTTAGCCACTAAAGTGGTATTGGTTAAGTCATTCTAGTGGAGGCTGTCTAGTGTTTTGTGTTCAAGAATAAACCAACTAATTTACTAAATTAAATGATAAAGTATATCTTTAATTTACTTTTAAATGACGAAAACTTGTCTAACCTTGTAAGACACATTGACTGCATTTGTGGACAGTGTTAAGATACCATGTTTTGACTTCAGACATACCTGGGTTCTATGCTAGACTCTCATGATGATAGGCAAAATATCCTTCCCCCACTCTTTCAGTGCAAGGGATTCAAAGCCAAGTAAGAGCTTAGGTAAGCACTCTTAGCACTAAACTACACCCCCAGCTTTGTAACACTTAGCATTTTTGGACCATAGTTCAGTCTTTAAGGGTTTCAATAATACCTATCTTATAAAGCAGAAAAGTTGAGTGTGGTGGTGAATGACTTTAATACCAGCATTCAGGAGTCAGAGGGGGACTGATTCTTAGTTTGAGGTCAGCCTGATCTACAGAGTAAGTACCAGGACAGCCAGGGCTAGACAGAGAAACCCTGTCTCCAAAACCAAACAAACAAAAAGCAGTATTGGGAATAATGTAGAGTGCCTGCAATATAACACATACTTAGGAAATGTTGCTTTTGATCAGGAAGGAACTCATGAGCCTCCATCCTTGACTAAGGAGTTATTTAAAGTTAATGGCTTCTAGAGGAGAGAAAAACTCTTTGTTTTTTTTTTGTTTGTTTGTTTATTTAAGAGTATGGCTCAGAGGTTAAGAGCACTGACTGCTGTGTTCAATTCCCAGCAACCACATGGTGGCTTACAACCATCTGTAATGAGATCTGGTGCCCTCTTCCAGCCTGTAGGCACCAAAAAAAAATAAAAAAAAAAAAAAAAAAAAAAAAAAAAAAAAAAAAAAAAAAAAAAAAAAAAAAAAAAGTATGGCCCCTTGCTAGATAGACCACACTCCGATAGATGGTCCCACATCCATAGGCATCTCAAGGTGGAGTGGGGGGCATTTTAAAAGAGGCAAGGGGTGGGTACTGGAGAGATGACTCAGCAGTTGAGAACACTGGCTATTTATTCTAGATGACACAGGTTCAATTCCCAGCACCCACATGGCACCTCACAACTGTCTGTAGCTCCAGAGCTAGGGTTTCTGACACCCTCACACAGACATACATGCAGGCAGAATACCAGTGGACATAAAAATAAATTGTATTATTAAAAGGAGAAAAAAAAGAGGTAGGGCTGAACCTGGGAGATTAAGGGAATATAGTGAGGAAAGAGTAAATATGATTAAAATAAAATTTTCAAAGAATTAATAATATATTAAGGAAAGAAAATATTGCCTATTAATATTTATTAATAATAGTGGCTTTAGAATGTAGAAGGTTATCCCTTGTTTGTGTTGTCGCTGTAAGACTGACAGTAGAGTGGACTATAGAGTTTTCTAGCCGACTCAGAGGAAAGTAGAGGAACACACAGAAGAAGTGAGGAAGGGCTTAAAGAGATGAGCACAGCAGTTTCTTTTGGAGAAGGTGGAGAAGAAGGTCAGGTGATGTTTCTTCCGTGCTCTGGGGATCTCTCAGGTTTTTTCTCTAATATTTAACCCCTGTACTTTATTTTTCAATAAAAGCACAAAAGAAGCCCTTATATAAATCCCTTGTCTGTTTAAAGATAGTTTCATTCTTTTTTTTTTGTTTTGTTTTGTTTTTTCGAGATAGGGTTTCTCTGCAGCTTTGGAGCCTATCTGGAACTCGCTCTGTAGACCAGGCTGGCCTGGAACTCACAGAGATCCGCCTGCCTTTGCCTCCCAAGTGCTGGGATTAAGGCGTGCGCCACGGCCATCTGGCTTCATTCTTTTTTTTTAAAGGACTTATTTTATGTATATGGTTTTGCCTGCATGTCTGTAAAATATGTGAACGCGCAGTTATTGATAAGGCCAGAAGAGGGAGTCTGATTCCCTGGATTTTCTGGAACTAGACCCATTTGGTTTTGGAAACCAAACCCAGGTCCTCCGCAAGAGCAACAAATACTATTAACCACAAAGCCCTATTTCTAGCTCCTTCAATTTTGTTTAGAAAAGTTTGCATTTTATGATCTACCAGTTCAAATAATAAATTAGACTTGGGCTTAATGATATGGGTAGACTTTTTTTTTTTTTTTCTTGAGATGGGGTTTCTCTGTGTATGTAGCCCTGACTGTCTTGGAACTTGTTCTGTAGACCAAATTGGCTTCAAACTGAGATCTGCCTGCCTCTGCCTTCTGAGTGTTGAGATTATGTGCCACAAAGCCTTGTCTAAACCTGACCTACAAGTAGGCATTTGAACTGGATTAGATTAATATTTTTTCCCTTCTCAGTAGGAAGTCTTGCCTGGGGGTGACAGAACCAGGCTGAGTAATCTGCATTGTTTTCTGCAGTGGGAATCATGTTTACAACCTTTTCTCGATACCTTTGAATTGTGTGCTATTGAGATTTGGGATTGCACTGGAATTTCATGGACTCTGTTGGTTTGGATCATCCTTTTTATATTAGCTTGGTCAACGGATTGTTAAGCAGGTTTTAGTTTAATATCTTTGTGCTATTCAGAAGAAAGTAGAAAATATACAAGTCCACTAATAGTTTTTAGGACATTATCGAGTACATAAATACAGCACTTGAGGGATGTAAGAGCTCTACCTTCATGGACAGTACCAGAGAGAGTAAGATGTGATTTATTAAGTTGTCAGAAATAAGTAAAACAATCTTCACAGTTTTTCAAGAATTTACTAATAACTAGTTTTCACTGGGGATTACACTGATAGTAAAAACATCTTCCATAATCTCTCCCTTCTATTTGTAGGTGTTGGCTTTTTGACAGTTGGTAGCAGTTTATGAGGCTAACTGAGACATGGTCTTTTAGATCAATATTTTGCAGCAAGCTCAGCTCTATATAGAACCTTTGGGGCTCTTTTCTATATTTATTAAACAACTTCTGCATCTGAGATTGACATTTGTTTGGCCTGTTGGGTCTTGTATTAGATAGTTTATTATAAGAAATACATCCTAGATACAAAGGGGAAGTTTCAAATAGCATATTCAAAGTATAACATACGGTGTAACCTGTTGATTATTGTATTTCTCTATTATTCACTCTGAAAGCTAGTTGAAAGGCTAGAATGAATTTAGAGTCTTGACGTATACTTGAATATGACAGTCAGCACCTCCATAGTATTCTTGGATCCACAGAGTAGGTTTCATTTCCAAAGACAGATACTGCATTGGTTATACACAGGAATATTTCTACTTACTAACCTCTGTTTTCAGTTAGCTAATTACATCCTTGGCTTCTAGACTATAGAAAAACTTGAATTTTCATTCTCCCCGTCCTCTGGAGTGTTCTTAAGTCTAATATTGGCAGATTCTAACCTGGTAATTTATGAGCCAAGCCACTCAGAATGCCTTCCTCTAAATTCTTGACTTACACCTTAGGGCATTGCCTAATGGGTAGAAATTTGAACAAACCTGGGTAGTGAATGAGTAAGTGCATGGTTGCAGTGTGGTGTCTTTCCTACAATAGGCTCTACTCCAAGTTTTAAAATAAGCCTGGGTGATGATAATAATTTAAAAACTATAGTAACAACAACTCCTTCTGCCGTTACTACCTTGCCTTATAGACAGCAGGTTATGGGCAGGTAGACGTAGGCATCAGCTTTAGCTGAGCAGTGCCTCGAATGCAAGTTGAAGCATAACCTTTACCCTACAGTTTAATTCATTATTGTCAGTTCTCAAACTTTTTGAATTGACTATTAGCAGCCAGACAAATACCCTTTGTAGGGGACCCTTTCAAGAACCACAAGTATTTTCAGACTGACTGTTTAGGTGATATTACTAGTAGAATTTACAGGGTCGTGAAGAGCATTGTCCCTCTCTTGACTGGCATTGATTGGGTTGCCATTAATGTTGGTTCAGCTCCTGAGCTGAGCGCAATAGTTGTCACTTTGATGTCCTGTTCCTGAGGGTCTGTATTCAGATAGGTGAAATAGACGGCTGGGCTGTCTGTTTGCTGTGGGCCAAGGAATGATTAAGAGATGGGAAAAGACTAAACTAAGGATAGTATCCTCTTGTGAGAATTTTACTGCCCTTCAGCTGAAATTTGGACTCCGAATAACAAGAGAAGGTACCAGCACATTAATTAATACTTCTTGAGGCCTAGGAAAGATACTGGATCTCTAATGAAATGTTTACTCATTCAAAAAGATCCTGACTTGGCATAAAAACCCATTGCCACTTCCTGTTATCTTCCATCATTTGCCTGAGTTTGGAAAGGTAATGGTTTTGTGCTCGATGGAAGGATGCTCTTTCCAAGACCTAAGGCTTCTCATTCCTACCAGCTGGGCCCATTGCTAAAATGCTTTCCAGTGGGCTTGCTTCTGCCTGGCCAGCACCTGGGCTGCCCCAGCTTGTAATTGGCCTGCCTTTGCTTCATAAGCTTCCCAGGGTGGTTCTTCTTCTAAAAGCTTGTATGAATTGCTATTACTGTCTCTTTATGGTTTAAAAATGAATCCTTTTTTTTGTTCTCTGCAACTCATTTGCTTTTTTCTTTTCTTTTCTTTCCTTTAAATTATTAACACCTGTTGATTCTTTTGTTTTGTTTTTTTTTCTGGTTGGCCTGTCACTTCATTCCTGCTCCCCCTCCCTCTAGCTGGGTTTGTCAAGTCGCCCATGTCAGAAACTAAGCTCACGGGGGACGCCTTTGAGCTGTACTGTGACGTGGTCGGGAGCCCCACGCCAGAGATCCAGTGGTGGTACGCAGAAGTCAACCGGGCAGAGTCTTTCAGACAGCTGTGGGACGGTGCTCGGAAGCGCCGTGTCACCGTAAACACCGCCTACGGGTCAAACGGCGTGAGTGTGCTGAGAATAACCCGGCTCACCTTGGAGGACTCTGGGACTTACGAGTGCAGGGCCAGCAACGACCCCAAGAGGAATGACTTGAGGCAAAACCCTTCCATAACATGGATTCGAGCCCAGGCCACCATAAGCGTCCTTCAGAGTGAGTCCAGCACCCTACAGTAGTAGTACTGTAGTCTTTAGAGGTGGCCCAATGACCCTTCCCTTCTGCTTCCTTTCCCTCTATCCCAGTATGATCGCTAACCCTACCCCTTGTCTTTGTTTTTTCAAATCCACGACCCTTCTGGTTGTAGTGTATGAAAACATTTGTGGCATTTTTTTTTTTTTTAAATTTGCCGTCCTTTCTACTTCCCTTATCCCCCAACCCTTCTCTGTGTCTTTCTCCTCAGGAACAAAGAACTTGAGGAAATCCTGACTATCCAAAGTCAGCTGCGCTGGGAAGAGGTGGGGAGGGAGAACTGGGGAAGCAATATTTTTTTTTTTAAAGCATAAATGCCAGGCAGTCAAATGAGGGTAGTGTTGAAACTGTTTCTTTCCCTCCTCTTTAATTTTGTAGTAGGTTTCCTGCTATCCTTTTGCTGATTGCTTTTCTGGTGCCTTTCTATTTTTGTTTCTTTCCCCACTCTAACTACTTTTTATTTCCCCTGTTCATTTGTTGGAAGTTCTCTGAATAGCTAGCTGCCTTCACCTCTATGGTTTTAAGTTTGTGTCTGCCCAGCTTTTTGCCTCCCTGTGACTTGGTGTTATCCTGTTCTGTTGATGGGAATGTTGCCATGGTGCAGTGTAGTGGTGTGTGTTTTGTTGGGTGGCATGTAAGCTTGGATATTCCATAGCTCCAGCTCTTTTTCTTTTCTAAAGCAGTGGCATGTGCTTCTCTGACAGCAGCCCTCAATGCAACAGCACAGTTCTTACTGAGACTGTTTTCTTTAAAGTAGCTGCCTGAGATTCTCTCCCTTAGTCTTGCTCTCAGGAGGTAGGTGGTCTGAAGCTGCAAATTACATTGTTTTTTAAAACTATCACACTGTCTTGAAAATCAGAATTCCATCTGATTCCTATTCACAGACAGCTTGACTCTGATATTTGCAAAAAATTCCTTTATTCTATAAACCCTAAGGTAGTTAAAAAACATTCTCACTGTCTAGAAAGAAAGAAGAAAGAAAGAAAAGGAAAGAAGGAAGGAAAAAGAAAGAAAAAAGATAAAAAGAAAGGAGAAAGAAAGACCTAACCTTAAATCTCAACACCAATCCTCTTGAGTCCTTTGTTGTACAAGTTAGGTTTGGGCGGCCAGTTCTCTTTCTGAAACTCTTCCTGCATGGCAGGAAACAGAGAGCCCACCACAAAATCAGTGCTCTCTCCAGGAAGGGTTCTAGTCCTGCATTTGGCTTCTTTATAATTGAGGGGCATTCTCAGTTTCTTGGAAGGGCCTCGTATGAATGGCTCAGTGAGAGACCTATAGCCATTTTTAGTATGAAGAACTGACTTATTTAGAGAGAATGAAGTTCAGTATTTTTTTGTGAACAATTTGGTGATAACAGCAATAGGAGAGGGGCTCTGAATATATATAAATGGGAAAATAGCAAATTAGTGTCTGTTTTGTATCCACTTGGAAAACAGGGAGAGGGGTCTGAAAGGGAGACTGAGAAGCTATTGCAGTTGCCACTGCTGAATCAGAGAACCTGCTTCTGTGACGGAGAAAAGAAAACCTGTCTGTGAAAATGGGAAATATTAACCCAGCAATTTTCCTTATTCTTTTTTTTTTTAAACAATTTTTCCCCTTGCACGCATCCTTCTCCTGTTCCCGTGCTCCTTTCTTTAAACAAAAGCCGAATTATCCAAATGGCCACAAAGATTTGTAGATTATAGTCATAGACTGGATATTTGGTAGTTTTATTTCCACTAACCTTAACTTGTAGCTAAAAAGACCATGTCTAAGGGGTATAAAAATAGGTCTTCGGGGTTACCTATGTATTAGTTCCTTAGAGTATATAGTACTTCCCCAATTTACTTAGAAATAAGTTTATTAACTCATGGGTTATATAAGTTGAGCTACAACCTGCCTAGCTAATCTCTTCCTGAATATCCACATTAGTTGATTAACACAAATTAGCTATAACATCATGAATTTAACTTTAATTGAATTGTTTTGTAATTTTAGGCCTCCCTAGAAACATTGCTTCCACAGGGAGATTGGACTCTTCTAAGAATGGCATACCAGCCGTACTTTTTCCAAAGGTCTTTGAATAATGTTAACCAGAAGAGAAATGGGTCCAGTTTTTAGGCTTTCTTTGCCATATGTTCTTTACACATGGTGACTAGGGTAAGGGGGTCCTACCTGACACTTCTAAAATAGGAGTCAGTGACAAATAAAAATATTTGAATTTCTAAATGTTCATCTCTCTTGGACTTTTCACTGGGTAGCACTGGGCCACAGAAATAAATGTCTCACCTTCATCTTGGTGTAGAATACAAATGGAGTACTGCAGCCAAGAAACTCAGCAACCAGAGGAGTCAGGTCACCCCACCTACAATCCTCCTCTGATACATAATCATATTTAAAGCTAATCAACTTGCTCCTAGCTGACTCTCTCCTGGATCCTTAACATTTAAGGGAAAAAGTACTTTCTTTTGCCTTCTAAGATTTCTTGGCAGAAAGTCTTCCAGATTGCTTTCATCACCTTCTTAATCTCCCTGAGCTGCAATGATCATTTGCATCGTCACAGGTAAGAGTAGCATTTACTTTGCCTCCTTGTATGTAAACATCTGGAAACTCTTGGCCTCATTCTCAGAGTTCACCCTTTCTCAGTGCAATCTGAGAGGAAGAACCCGGAGATTCCCAAGTGGGACAGAAAGTGAAATTGGACAATAAAAATTTAGTGGAAACTTAAAAGTGTGTTTGAGTTTAATGTTGCTTTTGATACATATATATTAATTTCTCTTTTGTGGAATACTGGTTCTAGCTTTTTCTCTTCCTTTTTTGCTTGGTTTTAATTTTTCTTGGAATTGTGATGCTTTCTGCTGATGGTGTATGTGCGCCTTCCATTGCAGGGTTTGCAGCTGTTCTGCTCAAGTTATTAAAGCCCAGGGAATTGGCTTCTGTCCAGTGTGTCTTGAAACCATGGGACACCACTGCGCTATCGTGTTTACATGCATCTGCTTTTGTCTTAGTGGCTGCTATGCCTCCATTATTTGTATATAGAGACCTTGTTTGTTGTTACTAAATAGGACCAGTACTGAATGGAAGATAACCGTTATCCTTTTATCAGAATTGGAAATAAGTTAGAACCTGTTTGTTAACTGAGGCACTTTCAAGATTTGCTTTATCATACGATTATAAAAGATACTAACATTATAAGCAGAAATGTTACATGGGTTAGGAAGTCATTAAGGCATTACATTTTCCAAGTATCTTGTAACTTCTCCATCTTCTTTTCTCCTCTTAACTATAAAAAGAAGCAGTCTCAGAAGAGGGAGACAGTTTTGTCCTCAAGACTTAGAACCATTCTTTATAAAATGATGAGGGGAACTGCTGTTGAAATATATACTAGAAGTAGCCAGATACAAGGAAGTGGGAAATCAGTCATGGGTGTTTGAGAAGGGGTGTGGGGAAGAGACAAATACTTCTTAATATGAATGGGGAAAGGTGATTGGTTGAGACTTCACCTGAAAGAAAATGTTTGATCCAAAATAGCAAAAAAGTTGGACCTGGGAAAAGATAAAACACAAACACTATAGTCCTGATTATAATATGGAAATAAAAAATTAAAAGTTCTTTCAAGATAAGCCTTCCAGAGACGATTCAAAGTGATTTATAAATTTTCTGCTTAATCGGGTCTATTTAACGAATTGAAGGTTATTTTTATAGACAGAGTGTTAGCTTAAGTTATCCAAGTCCAGAATAAAACCATAAAGAAAAAAGTCTTTGTGTTTAGGTGAAGGTTTTGAGGGTCTAGGTGGTGTTCAGAGTTGGTGGCAGGATAGGAAACTCAAGTCAGATGTATTTTATAGGGACATTTTTGCCACTGATAGTAATTATGGCCTTGTACAAGTCATTTTACTTTTCCTAGCCCATTAAAGAGAGGAGTAAAGTCTAAGGGCTTGCAGTTCTAAGTTTTTAGGAGCTCATATGCCAAGACATACTGCACTGTAGTATAATTGTGTTGTCTTGCAGTGAGTGTGTGTTAAAGTGCAATTCTGAAAAGGTTGTTTTGGGAATAAATATGGGCTGGAGAAAGAGTCAGTGGTTCTTTAAGAAGTTACCCTCTGCAAAATTTGAAAGAGTATAAGAGAACAATGGGACATTTACTTTTAAATCTAGTACCTTTCCTATATGAAGGCCATGGTTGGTTTGCTCTAGGTTAACAGCTTCCAATGTGGGAATAATCATACATGTGTTCTGTGTTTCTGTTCCAAGGCCAGTAACTTAGTAAGGAATCTATCACGTAAATGACACACTGCCTTTGCATTCAGAACTGCAAGGTAGAGCTCCATTTTTTTTTATAGATGCTGAATTGGCTGGTGGTTCTTACTTCATAAAATTGTGGTATTCAAAAACTGTAAGTGAATTGTTACCAGTGCAAGCACATGTAATACTCTCATTCTTTCACGTCTAGGCCAACTGGTCTTTAGGCTGTTGTCTGCGCTAGTGGTCATTTGCTTATGATCATTGTTTTTCCTTTTTTAACTTCCTCCAAAGTGGTAAAGTGAAAGTCCTAATGTAGTCTTGTCTGCCTTCCCTCTTTTTTCTAGTCTCCCCGTCCTACCCCATTCAACTCTCAGGCCAGGGCTGCAAACAATGAAAAGCTATGGCACTCTGTCATTGTGTACTCTAATTACAGAGCCAAGAATTGTCACCAGTGAAGAGGTCATTATTCGAGAAACCCTCCTTCCTGTTACCCTGCAGTGTAACCTCACCTCCAACTCTCACACCCTTATGCACAGCTACTGGACAAAGAATGGAGTAGAACTCACTGCCACACGTAAGAATGTCAGCAACATGGAATACAGGTGAGAGGGACTAACATTCTTAAGAAGGGAGAGAGTATGGATAAGATTACTTGTTCATAAACCTTGATCATTAGTAGTTTACATTTATATGATGTAATTATGAGTATGAAAATGCTACTTAAAAGATAATTTTTGGAATTGGTGAGATGACTCAGCAGTTAAGGGTGTTTGCTACCAGACCTGATAACCAGAGTGTAGTCTCTGAAATCCATGTGGTGGTGGAAGGAAGAACCAACTCTGGCAAGTTGTCAGTGTGTGTGTGTGTGTGTATATACTAAACAATTTTTTTTAAAAAGATGGTGTAATCCTAATACTTGGGTGGCAGAGGCAGGCAGATCTGTGTGAGTTCAAAGCCAGCCTAGTTTCCATAATGAGTTTCCGGACAGCCAGAACTATGTAGAGAGACCCTGTCTCCAAAAAACAACAGAAAAGGGTGAAATGGGGTGGGACAGAGAGAAAGACAGACACATTGTGAATTATTTTATTACAGTGAGTTGAACTGGTTCCTAAACCAGACCTCTGCCTCTGTAATGATGTGTTTCCATGCTTCTCTTAAAGGCCTTTCTATGTGTCTTAGCCTCATTAGGAATTTTATGTGTACATGTTGAAGAGATGAATTTGAGAATATTTCTATAAAAATTTCAATATGATCTTACTTATTTCAGTGGACTAAACTCTTTTCCAAATTATGTACTTTGACAAGATGCATTTAGCCTTCTCCTGATTGTGTGTGTGTGTGTGTGTGTGTGTGTGTATGTATGTATGTATTTTTTGAGACAAGGTCTCTTTATGTGGTCTTGGCTGTCTTGTGTAGGAAAAGGCCGCTTATTCGTCCTGGCCTCCCAGAACCGAAATAATCACACAGAAACTGTATTAATTAAACCACTGCTTGGTCCATTAGCTCTAGCTTCTTATTGGCTAACTCTTATATTAATTTAACTCATTTCTGTTAATCTGTATATAGCCACGTGGCAGTGGCTTACTGGCAAAGATTTGGCATGTCTGACTGGCCGTTCCATGGTGTCTACCTCTGCCTCTTCTTCCCAGCATTATATTTAGTTTTCCCTGTCTAGCTCTGTTCCCCTATAGCTCTGCTATAGGCCCAAAGCAATTCCTTTATTAACCAGTGAAAGCAACACATAGACAGAAGGACCTCCAGTCTTGGTCTTCTCTATGTACAGGCTGGCCTCCAACTCACAGAGATCCTCCTGCCTCTGCCTCCTGAGTACTGTGATCAAAGGCATGTACCACTGTACTCAGCATTGGCCCTCTCCTGGATAGTCTAGTCTGGTAAGACATAGGAATCTGTCAGAGATTTCTAAATGATTCTAGTGGGCAGTCATGTTGAAGGCCATAGATGGTCCTCTCACTATGATAATTAAGAAACTGAAACTGAGAACAGGGAATTAATTGCTCAAGGAGTCAGCATTAGTTGAGCCTTAGTTAGAATACAGGCCCCTCGACTTATTTCAGTAGTTTGAGAAGCAAAGTCACCTTTGAAACTCAACTCTTGGAACAGGGGATCTTTCCTGTGGATAGATGTTCTAGTGAATTATCTTCCAAGAATAATGGCACCATAACCTAATCAGGACCAGTCAATAAAGTTATCTTAGGTGAGGGTGGTAGTGTAGAGATACCCTCTGAATAAAGGCTTTTGCTGGTCTTAGTTACCTGGAATGCCAGTGATTTGGTGTCTTTTAGAGTGTTGAGAACACTTGGTAACTCATCCTTTAGGAAAGTTTGTTTGCAAAGAGATCTGGAAAACGATCAGCTAATCTTGCTTGGCAGGATGACACTCTATAAAGAAATAGTACTGAAGGGAGACCAGGAAAGGCTGTGGACTTAGCAGCAAGGACATTCTGCAGTATTTCACATCACTTAGATTTTCATGCCCTTTGTTTAATTGATCTACATGAGTTTGTAGGTCCTCATTCCTTTTTCAGAAGGGAAAACTAAGGCTCAGAGAGTAGTAGGTCTTGGCTGCCTTTTAGGTCAAGTATTATAGTTTATTTATTTCAGTATCAATGTTAGATTCCACATCTGCTTTGAATTGTTTCTGGAGTACTTTCCTCCCCAACTGTACCATACACTTAATTGTTGTTGATTGTTTTTTGTTCTTTACTCTTTGTTCTCTTTAGGGGGGGCCTGCCACCCAACTCCCAGATAATACACACGAAGGCTTATTTTTAGTTATGAATGCCTGGTTTTAGCTTGACTTGATTCTTGCCAGCTTTTCTTAACTTAAATGATTACCTTTTGCCTCTGGACTTTTTTTCTTTTCTTACTTATGTTTACTTTATTTTCACGCTTACCCCTGACTTCTCCTTTTGTTCTCCCGTTGCTTCTCCTCCTATTTATACTCTGCCTACCAGCCCCATCTACCCTTGCTCCTGCCTCACTATTGGCTGTTCGGCTTTTTATCAGGTGTTTTAGACAGGAAAAGAATCACAGCTTCACAGAGTTAATCAAATGCAGCATAAACAAAAGCAAAACGTCTTTACATCATTAAACAAATATTCCACAGCATAAACAAGTGACACAGCATACAATAATATTCTCCAACACTTAGTGGCAACTTAATCTCTCCACTGTGGTTTCTTCTGATGCTAATTGAGAATTTAGCTTTGACTGAATTTTCTTAGTTTGAAAAGTGTTAACCATTTGGAGTTGTTGGTTGGTATTTACTTCATATCTCTTTCAAGGAAGCAGGTATCAGTAATCTTTCCCTGGGTTTTGTGTTACCCATATAGCTGCCAGCTGTTAAGTAAATGATGTTTCTGCTTGACTTTTTTGTTGTTGTTGTTGTTTTTCAAGACAGGGTTTCTCTGTAGTTTGGAGCCTGTCTTGGAACTAGCCCTTGTAGAACAGGCTGGCCTCGAACTCACAAAGATCTGCCTGCCTCTGAGTGCTGGGATTAAAGATGTGCGCCACCACCACCCAGCTCTGCTTGATTTTTAACCGTCTCTTTGCCTCTGTTTTCTTTTTGCCCCAGTGTACTTGATATAGATGGAATAACTGCTTAGATATTCTTGGGCCACTCAGGAAGTCAGCCATTGAAGTAGCTTCAGAAGCCTGTTCTACCTACCCTGAAGGGGACATTTTCTGTTTTGCGTTAGTTGCCTTCCCAATAGTTAGTCCAAGGGAATGGTTTTGGGAGATAAACACATAGGCATGTCTTTGAGCTTGGGAGTCCCCATCCCCCAAGTTTTCCTTATGGGACTTAGAGTCAGCCAAACCCTGAAGGGTATGGCTGTTACTCATTCCTGAAACTCTGCAGTACTTCAGAACAGCTGATTTGTGTGTTTCTTTTAAGAATGTAGATATAGAGTCAAAGTGGGATATTTGTGTCAAGTTGAGAAGATATCTTAACTGTGCTGACATAGGTATGCTGAGTCAGTTCCTATCTGTGGTCTCTCTCTTTTTTTGTAATGAACAATAAGATGGGTAAATTCATTGGGCCAGTAATAGGTAAAATTAGGAGTTTTATTAAACATTAAGTTATGTTCAGAAGAATATGAACTTAGCCCTGTATTAGCATTTATCCTCTAATCTGGGGGTAGTTGATTTTTTTGTTTGTTTGCTGCATTTAATCTCTATGTGCCTCACCCTCCTGTTTGTAGAATGGTGTGTATTGAGGCTGTGTGAGGTGGGCATCAGCTGTGAGACTTAAGAGGAACTAATATCCTGGCCACACGTGCTTTCTGCAGTAATTTTTTTTTTTTTTTGAGGTTTTTCAAGGCAGGGTTTCTCTGTAGCTTTGGTGCCTGTCCTGGAACTAGCTCTTGTAGACCAGGCTGGCCTCGAACTCACAGAGATAGATCCCCCTGCCTCTGCCTCCCGAGTGCTGGGATTAAAGGCGTGTGCCACCACCGCCTGGCTACAGTAATTTCTTATCTTGATCTGAGTCCATACAGTTGTTTGCTCTGACTTTGTGTTTGTTCATTTATTCACTTGTTTGTTCATTTCTCTACTACAATGTGACTACCAGGTAAGGGCTGAATGTAGAATTGTGTACCAGTCAACCAGTGAATTACATGGAACTTAGTCTCTTATGGATAACAATCAAGCAATATCATAAGTACATGAGTATACATTGTGGATGAGTGCTGTGAAGAACCAAATTTTAGAGTAATGGAGGAGGAGGATATTTAGATGGGCTGGATGTGAGATATAAGCCCAGATCTGACAGAAAAGGACTTAAGTCTGCTGGGTGATGGGAAGAGCAGTAAAGAAGCATTGTATGGAGATTTTGAGGTGGAAGCGGTTGTGGCATATTGAAACACTGCAGAGTGCCTAGCAGAGCTAGAAAATAAAATGATAATTTTTTTTTCTTTAAAAAGCTGGATTTCTGGCTGGAGAGATGGCTCAGTGGTTAAGAGCACTGGTTGCTCTTCCCAGAGTTCCTGAGTTCAATTCCCAGCAACCACATGGTGGCTCACAACCATTTGTAATGAGATCTGGCACCCTCCTCTGGCCTGTGGGCATACATGGAGGCAGAATGTTGTATACATAATAAATAAATAAATAAATAAATAAATAAATAAATAAATAAATCTTAAAAAAAAAGCTGGATTTCAGTGAATAAATGTTCTTTTGGTAGGTTTGGTTGTTTGCCTTTTTAAAAAGAAAACTATGCTTGGGCCTCTTTGTGTGTTGACTTCCTGAAAGGCATGAAACTAAATCAGATCTTCAGAGAAGCTCAGAAAGGCTGTGAAACACCCCACTTCATTGTTTGCCTGGAACCTGCAGGAGAGCACATTTTTATTGATGGTTTTTCTGTATTTCAGTATAAATTATGCTTGATAAAGCCTTCCATTTTTGATTGCTTGTTTTGTAGTTTGTTTCTCCCAAAAAATAATAGCATCTTAAAGTTAAGGACCAAAATCCATTCCATTTCTATTACTGGAACCCAGCAGGGAGTAAAGCATTAATATTTGGGAATGCATAAAGGAAGGCTTTTATGAAAAAGAGGTGAGTTACAGTGAAGAACAATTTGGAAAGTATGGTCCCATCTTGTTATGTGTTTGATTTGCCTTCTATTATATTTTGATCATTCCCAATTACCTCATTTCATTTCTCTCTTTATTTCTGCAGGATCAATAAGCCAAGAGCTGAGGATTCAGGCGAATACCACTGTGTGTATCATTTTGTCAGCACTCTTAAAGCCAATGCCACCATTGAAGTGAAAGGTACAACCCATCAAAGGCTTCGTGTTAGCCTCTTGTTTCTTCTAAGATACCATCTTATTCTGGATGCCTGGTCTTCAAATTCTTTTTATTTCTATTTTGAGAAGCAGTGTAATTTATGGCTAATACCAAAGGATTAGGAGCCTGACTGCCTATTTTTAAGTCCCAACTCTATTATGTACTAACTGTATATTGGCAAGTTCCAAACTTCTGTGCTTCTGTTCCCTTATTTGTAAAATAAGGATGTCAGGAGCACTTGATACATTTTGTAGGAGCATTAATTATAATAGACTTACTATATGAAATTACTGTTTCACATGTCAAAATGTTTGAGTAGTATCTTATATAAAACATTGTGTAAACTTTTAAAACATTTTATAGGTGTGACTTCATAGGTCTTCAGTGGACACTAGCCACATTTGTGAAAGTACATTGTGCAAGGCTAATATAAAGCTTTTTTAAAGGAAATCCTGTGTGGATATGGCATCTTAAAGATGAGGCTATAGCAGAAAGTTTTGTGGGCAGACAGAACTATATAAATTGGAGCTACCTAGTAGCATTAATCTGTTTTCATGCAATATGTGCAAGGAGAAGCTGAGGCCCAAACATGAAACTGTTCTGTAGTGAGTTTGTGTCAGAGCTAGCCTAGAGCCCAGGTCTTGACTTCTTAACACAGTATTTTTCCCATGGTTATAATGTCTAAGAAGAGGCAGAACTACTGTTTAAGGTCCTACTTAGGAAACCAGGTTTTAATTTATTTTATTTTGTTGAGGAAGGACTATAGAAAGACAAACTTGTGGAAGGACAGATTTGGGGAAAAGAAAGGCCTAAACAGTTTCTTAGCTCTTCTTTAAGATATTTGGATGATTAAAAATGCAGATTGAAGAAAAAGTTAGCCATGTTCAGCACCCACTGAATGTGAAGGGAAAGTCGTGTCGTGATGATGCAGTCCTGACTTAGGAGCTGATAAAGGCTCTGTCAGATGAAATTCTGACTTAGGGAGTTAAAGTGGTTACAGCAGGTCACAACAGGCTTGATTCCTCTCTGCTTTTGTTTAACATGAGGGAAAACATTTTCTCTATGACAGTAGTGGACCTTCCCAACGGGAAGTGAGCTGAGCTATGTGGGGAGACTTTCCCTCTGTAATTGAAGCCCTGCATCATTCCTGTTGAACTCTTAGTACAAAGCCCCAAGCAAGAGCTGTGGGACAAGATAGGTGTATTTAGCTGATGTCCACCCCATGCCTGTGGGATAGTGACACACAATTGTAAGTATTGAACAACGTACGGATTTGACAATCATAATTTATAAGCATCATTTCAAGAATCCAAAAAAAATTTTACTGAGTGGTAAAATTGCTTTTGTGCTAATCTGGTGACCTGGCTCAGTCCCCAGAACCCACATAAAGTTATAAAGAAAACACCAGCTCCACAGTTAATTCTTTGACCTCCACATGCTCACCAGGTCCCCAATGCACACAACAAACACACAGTAGTAAATAAATCTTGTTTTCTGTTTGTTTTGTTCTGTTGTTTTAAGGTAGGATTCAGCAGTCCCAGAGGTAGCCTTTTTCATATTTCTGTAGCAGATTTGAAGAAATAGTGAGGAGGGGCAGAACATAGAAGGCAGCTGGCTTAGTGTTTTGAGACAGAAGTTACAACGTGTAGGTTTGGGGAAAGGCTCAGTAAAGTGCTTGCTATTACAAACATGAGGATCTTAGTTTGACTCCCCAGAACTCACATGAAAAAGAGGCATGACTGCAATTCCAGCTCTATGGAGGCAGAAATGGGAGGATCCCTGGCTTTGATCCTGTCTCAGGAAACTAATGTGCAGAGTAGTTGAGAAAGATACCAACATTGACTTCTAATCTCCACTTGCATGCACACCATTGGGCATGTGTCTACATGTTATTTCATATGCTATCATGTTCAAGTTGTTGACTTTACTGTTAGTTTTTTACGGAGAAAGACAGGTGATGGTATCCTGGTTTAAAAGACAGAGACATTTCTGTTATATGAAATCCTAAGGTGTTGTCTGTGGCTACATTGGTTAAATACACAATTCATCAACAGTCTGTTAGAATTCTTAAGGAGTTTTAAATAAGGTTTTTGTATTCTCTTCCTTAACATGTGGATAGAAAACAGTGTTTGTAATATGTTGAGTCTTTAAAGTTGTTGATGATTTAGTCTGATAAAGATTAGGAATGTTGAGTTTTTTTTATTAAAAGTTTAAAAAGCTTTGAATAAACCCAGGATCATATTCTAACCTAGCTTCCAGTGGTGTTTGGGTGTGAAAACTGACTTAAATTTAGAGGGGAGTGTGCTTCAATTCCTAATCACTGTCATGCATACTGTATTTTATTAGTGCCTCTGGGATAGGGCTGGAAACAGGTGCCATTTTATACTGTAGAGATGGGAACATCTGCAGAACAGAAAGAGGTTATTATACTGGAAAAACTCAAGATTTGGGGGAGCATAAGTCATCTCTTTGCTGACAGAATCTCTTAGGTTCTTCCTCATGTTTGGAATTACCTGAACCAGCACTTCAGAACAATGAAATTCAGACCATACATAAATATTTGTTCTCTGAATGACAGTCATTTTTTCGTCATAATAAAGGAAGGAAATGTTTTTCACTCTAGTCTATAGATTGCTTTTAAGTAATTTGGGATTGAAAGATGGACTCAGTGGGTAAAGTGCTTGCTATATAAGCATGGGGACACAAATTGGGATCCCTAGTACTTACATAAAAAGCTGGGTATGGTAGTGTGGACCTGTATAACCCCAGCACTGGGGGATGGAGACAGAAAGATCCCCGGTGGCTTGCAACTAGCAGTTTTAGCGAGTTAGTGAGCTCTAGGTTTAGTGAGACAAACCCTGCCTCAAAAAATAGATGAAGTTATAAAAGATAGTATCCAGTGTTGACCTCTGATCTCCATACATGCTCATGTGGACATACACTCATGCATAGATCACCCACACAGAAATACTCAGATACACATGAGTGAATTCCCAAAAGTAATATTTATTTCCCCATTCTCCTTGTAGTATCTATAGCCCAAACTGACTTTTGTGATCCTCCTGCCTCAGAATCCCAGCATAGCTTAGGTATTTGAAAAGCAACTTGAACAACTGTGGGTGCAGAAGAAGGAACAAGACTGGCCAGGAAAGGGGAAAGAGTTGTGATAATTTCCTGGGTCTGTCTTTCGTGGGATCTGCCAAGCTCATTCAGAGGAGAGCACATTTCTCCTGCTTCTTGACTACAGAAACTGTGGCTTCCAGGAACTGCATGTATAAAGGATTCATTGAAGAATAGATGTTCTATTTTTTTTCGTACAGTTCCTCAATCCTTTGCCCCTTTCTCTTTTTGATCTACCTTCCTTTTCTAAACCAGTGTCTTCTGCCCTCCCTTCTTAGCTTTCTTTACACGTCAATATTTTTTTTTTTTTGAGGATGAATTCCCAGGAGTCCTGGAAGAACATGTCCTGCTGCCAGTTGGGCAAGATACTGTGTGGTGATGATGACTGTCATTATTGAAAGGAATAAGAATATCTCAGATCTGAATAGCATCTTGAACAAAAGCAGCATTTTCAAGATCTTTCATTCTGGAGGCTGCCCAGAGGCATCCTTTAGGCTGCAACTGATGTAAAAGCTGGTTTTGACTCCCATGTTGTGTCCACATGAGAAGTCTTTGAAAGGTTAATCTTAGTATCACTGGGGCATTAATGAGCATTATCTTCAGCTCAGATATCTGTTCCTGCTCTATTCTCAGGGTGCTGCTGACCTTTCATGATAAGACCAGCTCACATTGTATACTTACTGTATACCAGACATATAGTAATGGTTGTTTTTCTCCTCTCCTTTAGTCTTCACAAGTGTATGTTGGTGCAGGACAATTCTATATTCTGTCAATTATATTTTAAATAAAAGCTGATTGGCTGATAGCCAGGCAGGAAGTATAGGTGGGAAAATCAGACAGGAAGTAGAGGTGGGGCAAAGAGAACAGGAGTATTCTGGGAAGGAGGAAGCTCTTTCCTGCAGTCCTGCCAAGACCATGGAAGAAGCAGGATGTGACCTGCCCTGCTGAAAAAGGTACTGAGCCTTGTGGATAAGGATAATGGGTTAATATAAGTTATAAGAACTAATATGAAGCCTGAGCTAATGGGCCAATCAGTTTATAATTAATGCAGACTCTCTGTGTGATTTTCTTTGGGGCTTACCAGCTGTGGGAACTGGGCAGGACAGAAACCCCAACTAGCAGCCCCACATGTTACAATATGTAGTAAGTATTATATCTACTAGCCAGGCGAGAAAATGGATTTTTTTTTTGTGGTATTAAATCACTGGTCTAGTGTGGCTGAGTTAACTAGTGGAGCCAGATTTTCACCCAGGCACTCTAGTCCCAGAAGAGCCTAAGCTCCTAAGCACAGACTATGCTGTTGTGTTCAGCACAGTACAATTGAAAGGCCTTTGAGAGTTAGAGGAAATGGATTCTAATCTTGTCCTGTCATTAAACTCATCATAAGCTTGACCAGTCCACTTTTCACCTCTGGGCCACAGTTTCTTCTAGTGTTAGATGAAGTAAAATGAAAATAGTAATCTTTAAGGTTCCTTTATGGCTTTTAAGTCTGTGGTACTCTCAGTTGGACACAGGGGAGAGTTTAATACTGAAGGGAATGAATTCTGATCTTATTTTCCACATGGAAATAAACAGCTTCTCAAGATGGGGAGCACTAAACTCAATGTACTTTACTTGTGTAATGGGACATTTGTTTCTTATAGTTCCCAACTTCTAACACTGGTGCCAGAAATGGTTTTATTTATTTAATGATTAGTGTGTGTGTGGGGGGGTGTGGACAGAGTCTCTATCCCAGCTTGGTTGCTAACTCCCTGTGTAAAGAAGGATAACCTTGAACTTCTGATTCTCCTGTCTCCCTCCCACAGTGCTCAGATTACAGGCATGCATCACTGTACCTTTTAATGTGCTGGGGATTCAACCTAGAGCTTCATGCATGCGGAACAAGCAGTTTGCTGAGCTATGCCTCTTAATAAGGAATAATTAGACTAGTGTTCTCAGACTTAATTTAGCTCATCTGAAATGTATATATCGGGCCTTTTAAAGCACTCCCAAGAATCCAGTCATGATAGCACATGCCTTCAGTCTCAGCTACTTGGGAGGCTGAGATAAGAGAGTCACTGTTTGAGACCAGCCTGGGCAGCATAGTTAAGACATTTAAAAAAGGAAAAAAAAGGCCAAGGTTAAAGAACCACCGTCTTAGTGTTATCTTAGTGGTGTTACAGAATGCAACACAGACCCTAGACTAAACCAGTCTTCACACCAACAAAGCGTCTAGCGTGGAGAAGACTGGTTGGACCAAAACCTATATCTTTGCTTCAGTGGGACCGGTCTCATATTCCATACAGCTCTTGGCCTTAAATGAAATCTTTTCTCTCTCTGCCTTCTGTTAAAGTCTTTATTTTGCTTGTGGCAGAGATAAGATGTCTCTGGGATTGGATAGGTTGCATAAAGGAAGCAGAAAGATTGTTTATGTAGAAAGAATGTTTTTACTTGGAAACAACTCATTCGCTGACAACACCTTTAAGAGTAGATTTTCTTTGAAAATGAGTTCTGTATAGATTAGAAGTTTACTTAGAAAGGTGAACACCAAAAGGTCCTACATGTGAAGCCTTATACCTTTCTCAGATCTGTTAGTTAATGTGCATCCATCTGAACATGCTTCCTTTGCCTGAATTGACACTTTCCTCCAGCCTGTAACCTGGTATGATAGAGAAGCTGGTTGTCTTGCTCTAAGAGCAGGCAAGATGGGCAGCAGAAGATGCAGAGAAAGTTCTGTTTGTCCTGTGCCCAGACCACCAAAGTAATGAAATTATGTCAAATACTCTTGTGTAAAAAGTCTCTTTTGGGACCCAGTAAGTAATGTGTGGTTAGAACATACGACTACGAAGGCAAGAGAACAAGCTAATTCCCAAGTTGGGTCAGAAGGCTTTTCTAAGGGAGTCTTTGTTGCTTTTTCTTTTCTCCTCCTTTTTGCTACTCAGTTTGTATTACCCTGAGGAGGGGCTTTTACTCTGTCACCATATGTTTATTTAACTGGCTGCCTCAGAACAATAGGAACTAGTTAAGTATAATAAAGTGGCAAGCCCATATAAAGTAAGATACTTTACAGTAGACAATCAATAGTTTGTCAGTGAATGCCCTGATGAATAAGCTTTATTAGAGCTACAGTCAAAGTCCTGTTTATATGGGCAAGTAGGAAGAACATATAAAGCTACCATCTCTAGCCTCTCTTTCATCCTTGTTAATAATAACTTTGAAGTCTAAGGCTTGGCTTTTTCTTCCTGAAATGATAGTGTGGTCTAAGTGATTTTTTTTTTTCTGTTGCTTTTTGTTTTCTGTTTTTGAGACAGAGTCTCACTATATACTTTAGTGGCTTGGATCTTTATTGTGTAGACTAGGCTGGCCACAAATATGGTACAGTTCTTAGTCTTCTCAAATTCTGGATTATAGACATGCACCATTATGCCTATCCTTAGTATTTATCTCTGACTGAGTTCTCACCTTCTGTTTAGTGTAGAGATGTGATTTAATCTTTTCAAGGCCTCTATGAAATAGTGTAGGTATTGGTCCCATTTTTCAGGAGGAAACATTGAAACTTGAAAGATTTTAAATGGCCGGTGTTAGGTTGCTCAGTAAACTAGTAGAGGCTTGGTAGCATCTAGGTATCTTTGATTTCCAAATTCAAAACTTTGCCTTTTATATTATATGGCATAGTTAGACTCTGGGAGGTTAATCAGTCTCACTTTATATTCAATATCTTCCAGCATATATACAAATAATAATAATATGAGAAATTGGTTTTGCAGTTTTTACTTATTCATATAATTTATTGTATTTTTGCATAATCTGTTCTGATTTTTCTCTCAGTACAGTGCAAAATGCATGCATGATCTCTGGAGTCAATTATGCATTAGATTCTAGCTTTGCCTTTTACTACTAGCCTAATTGGAGACATCAAATGACTTCCAAACTTGATTTTTCCAATTTATGTAGGTATTATATGGGGTAATGTCTGCTTTATTATTTGGAATAGTTATCTTTTACTTGTTCTGGTGTTACCTGAAGGCTTGACTAAATGAAACTTAAGGATATATTCTCAGAATGGCTCACTCATTTCACAGGCCCTCCTTCTGAGGGCCTCCAAAAATGACTGTTCCCTACCATGGCACCAATGCCCCACCGTCAGAGTGCAAGCAAGGGGAAACAGAGTGTCTTTTCTAAGTAGTTTTTAGAACTATCTACCTTTACTTACCCTTTTATTTTGTTAGAAGGGAGTCATTAAATCCAGTCCCAATTCAGCAGAAGGAAAAGAAGTTTTTTTAAATTAATTTATTTATTATGTATACAGTATTCTCAGTATTCTGTTTGCATGTGTGCCCGCAGGCCAGGAGAGGGCACCAGATCTCACTACAGATGGCTGTGAACCACCATGTGGTTGCTGGGAATTGAACTCAGGGCCTTTGGAAGAGCAAGCAGTGTTCTTAACCACTGAGCCATCTCTTCAGCCCAGGAAAAGAAGTTTTATTTTTTAAATGGCAGCATCTGAGAATTTGATTGGGCTGAATAGGCTCTCATTGGTACTCATAGAGTACCTGGTTGTTTTGCTGTGGATGTACTGTCCTGCCCAGCAGGTGAAGCTGAAGCAGACTTGCTGATTGAGCTGCTACTATAAAAGATAAAGTGATAGGTCTTTGTATTGATCCAAGGTTAAAGTCATTGCTTTCAGGGATGGAATGGTTTAGCTTGGATTAACTTTCTCTCTTCCTAGTGTAGTAGTGATGCTTCTACCATCTAAAGAATGAATAACCAGGGTCTTACTCTTCTTCCTTTTTTTCCCTTTTTCGCCTTTTCTTCTCCTTCTCCTCTTTTCTTCTTCCTTTCTTCTTCCTTCCTCCTCCTTCCTTCTTCCTCCTTTTTTTTTTTTTTTTAAAGAAAGAAAGGGTTTCTCTGTAGCTTTGGACCCTGTCCTGGAACTACCTCTTGTAGACCAGGCTGGCTTCTAACTCAAAAGAGAGCCACCTGTCTCTGCCTCCCAAGTGCTGGGATTAAAGGTGTGCGCTACCTTGGAATACATTTTTATGCAGTAGTCGTAGATAAGATGAGGAGAAAGCAGCACTTGATCTAACCATTGAGCAGTCTTTTTTAATAGTCTTACATCTATGAACATGGCTAATAAAGCACAGTTGGGGTTAGCTAAACCAGGAGTAGCCTTTAAGGTCATGTTTCCATATATAAATAGAAACTTCTGTAGAATGCCCTTACTAGGTGAATGAAACAGAAAGTGGTACTGTCCTTTTTTTTTTTTTTTTTTTTAAACATCAGTGCAGTAGTGATGACCATTTTTATCCTATCTGTTGGGACCATTTAAGTTTGAGGCCTTTCAGAATTGAGATTTGATAAGAGGCTATGGAGCTATGGAGCTATATACCAAATCAATTTTTAGTCTTTTATGTCAGTAGTTCTTAACCTGTGGGTCATGATCTCTTTGGGGGTCAAACAGTCCTTTCACAAGGGTCAAATATCAGATATTTACATTATGATTCATAATAGCAGAACTACAGTTATGAAGTAGTAATGAAAATAATTTTGTTGTTGGGGTCACCATAATATGAGGAATTGTACTAAAGGGTCACAGCATTAGGTAGGTTGAAAACCACTGTTCTAGGTGGTTTTGATATGTACATTAGAAATGAGCTCCTGTATTAGTTATTTTTGGTGGTTGTAATCAAAATAACAGTCAGAAACAATGTAAAGGAGGAAAGGTTTATTTTGCTCATATTTTCAGAGGAATTTCAGTTTGTTACAGCAGGGAAGTCAGGGTGGGATAGTTCCATTTGTGGTTTTGCAAGCTTGAGTGTTGACTTGTTCACATTGGCAAACAGGAAACAGTATTTAGGCCAGAACCAGGGGTGGGTAAGCCCCACCCCTAGTGACCTGTTTCCTCCAGCAGACTGTCCTAAAGGCTCTGTAGCCTTAAAAACATTCTCACAAGCTGGGAATTGAACATACAAAACATGAAAAAACATGGGAAATATTTCAGATTCAAACCACAGCAGAATCACTAAATTCACATATCTAAGGGCATTAGGGAGTAATGGTCCAGAGTAGAGACCAAGTTAAAGAAGAATAAAATGAGAGAAAAAAAATTAGCCTGTTTTCTGATATTTGTCTGTCTTAGACCATTCCCATAAGCACCTGAAGATCCTACCTGATAACTCAGCTCGGATGGACACATAGATCTGTAACAGAGTTTAGTCTTGAGTTTTCTTTCTCAACGTAACAGCAAACAAACAAAAACCAAGTTTTCTCCTGTGGTCGTCTTACCATAGTAATTGGCAACTGTATTTGGAGTTTCTCAGGGCAGTGATCTTGGAGTCATCCCTGAAGCCTTTTTTTTCTGATGTCCCACATATAGTTATTAACAGATATATTAACTTAGCATATAAACTATACCAGAGTCTTCTACCTCTCCTCAGTTCTGCTACTACCATCATGTGAATCTCACTCTTGTCTGAATGCCAGGTACTCTTCTGATTGGTCATACATGTTCTTATTTACTGTAACGTGTAAACTTGTAGTGAAACAAGTACATACCTGCCTCAAGTTGTCTGTGTTTCCCTCTCCTATAGTGTTTTTCCCTCAAGATACTTATGACCTATTCCCTAATTTTCAGAACGGTGCAAAAATATACCTAAGCAGAATGGCCTTACTTGACTTCAGTAAGACATGTCTTGGGCTTTAGGAGGTACTAAATAAATGTATCAAGTCAGTAAAACACAGCTGGAGAAGATGCTTAGCTCTTCTGCTCCTTGTATATCTTGGTTTCTCACTTTAGTGTCTTGGTTGACACATATCTATAGAACCTTCCTTACCTTGGTGGAATGCTTATTTATTTATTTTTTTGGTTTGTAATTTAATTACAACTTTTTCCTTTTCTCTTCCCTTAGGCTCTTCCATATAACCCTCTCCACTCTCTTTCAAATTCATAGTCTTTTTTCATTAATTGTTATCACATGAATATATGTATTTGTATATACATATATATTCCTATATTGGGCTGAGTGTTTAGCACTGGACAACCAATTAGTGTGCTTTTCTCCAGGGAGGACCACCTTTCCAGCACCCAACTTTACTTAGTTGCCTGTGGTTCTTTGTGTAGGGTTGAGGCCTTGTGGGCTTTTCCCAATATGGTTTGGCATGTTCGTTGGTGTTGTCCTTGTTCAGCTTAAATTTGGGTGTTTGTGTTGGTGAGACTTAACAGTTACAGCTTCTGATGCTGCTAGGAGACATAATTTTATAACAAATGCTCTGATTCTCTGGCTCATAGACTCTTTCTGCTCCTTCTACTGTGTTCCCTGAGCCTTAGGTGTGTTTTGTAGATGTATCTGTTGGGACTAGGTTCCACAACTCTGCATTATGATTGGTTGTGGTTTTTCTGTAGTGGTCTCTGTTGTAAAGAGAGGTTTTCTTGATGAGGGGTGAAGACTACACTTACCAGGTTAGACCGTGGAAGTAGGATGTGGGGAGTCTGGGTATGGAGTTGGGTGGTGGAGGTGGCACAGTGAGTCCTGAGGGTGGGTGTGAGCCCTTACTATTTTTTGACTGAAAAAAATTTATGAGAAAAAGTTATCAGTAGACTAAAGAAATAGCAGAGTAGCTGTGGGGAAGTGGAGCGGTAGAGGCAGCCTGATACTCCTTGGGTAGTGAATTTTTCATGGAAAAGTAAAAAAAAAAAAATTCTTTGATAATACCCAACCTAGAAAGCATTTCACAGAATGGTACCAAAGCAGACTTGGGTTTGGCAGGAACCCAATACAGTTTGGGATCTTACCTATTCCATTCACATTCTAGGTGCCTCTGAAAATTATAGGCACCAGTCTGCCTGGGAAGCAGTCTGTGTACTGTGGAACTTTGGATTGTTTTTAAACCAGAAAAATGAAGTAGTTAAGGTGGTATGTGGTATCAGACCATGAGATAATACAGTTCTCCAGGATTCTACAGTTTTAGTGGATATTGGACATCTTACCTACTTGTTTAAGACTACTGGAACTAGGCAGAATTCTCTCCATTTGATAAGCATAGATCAACGCATAGGGAAAAAAAAAAAAAAACTCCAGCTCAACTGGAATTTGGATCAGTGCCTTTTGATTCTCTTTCCAAACCTGGCCAACAAAGAGGTAGCTGGCCTACTTTGAGTTGCATTGCTTTCAGATGTCTTGTCAGGTCCTAGTGGAAAATATAATTAGGATAAAGAAATTTAAATTCAGAGGATTAGCTCCACATTAGGCTTCTTGGATTCTTAAAGCTTATCTGAAACAGGTGCTGTGTACTTCTTGTGAGTCCTAAAAGTGAACTAGCATAGTCTCTAGCATACCTAGATCTTGAAATTCTCCAGATATTGGGCTTAAGATTGTTATAAAGTGGCTAGATGTGGAGAATCATTGTTTTTGTTCCCCTTCCCCAACATGGTCTCATGTATTTGAGGCTAGTTTCAAGTCCCCCCCCCCCCAGTGCTGAGAGCGCAGGCATGAACCACAGCACTCAGTATTATTATTTTTGTTGTTATTGTTAGTTTCTTTTTTAAAAATTTCTTTTGAGTATAATTATGATTTCGCTCTTTCCTTTCTCCAAACACCCTTTCTTGCTTTCTTTCAGATTTATGACCCCTTTTCATAAATAGTTGTTATATACATGTATGTATATTTGTATATGTATATTCACCCACACTTGCATAATAAATAAAACCTGTTCAATCTGTATAATGTTACTTGCATGCATATTTTCGAGGCCTGACCATTTGGTATGACCAATTGGTGTGCCCTTTCCTGGGGAAAGCTATTTCTCCCACTATCAGCATTCCTTAGTTGGCTTTAGTTCTTTGAGTAGGGTGAGAATTTGTAGTATTTTCCCATCTACTCTGGCATATCTGTTGTCCTTGTTCAGCTCATGTTTAGGCAGTCATGTTGGTGAGACTTTATGGGTGTAGCTTCTGGCATTACTATGCAACGCAGTGTCAGCAAAGATCCTTTGGCTCTTAGCATCTTTCTGCTTCCTCTTCTATAATGATCCCTAAGCCTTAAGTGCATGGGTGTTTTGTAGATGTACTCATTGGTACTTGGCTCCACAGCTCTGCATTTTCATCAGTTGTGGTTTTCTGTAACGGTCTATCTGTTGCAAAGAGAAATTTTCTTGATAAGGGGTGAGGACTAATTTATCTGTTGGTATAAGGACAAGTATTTACAGTGCAGCTAGAGCTTATGCTGGTTTAGTGGTTGAAGGTTCTCCTCCAAGACCCAGAACTTCACTAGCTCCGTGGGTAGTTTGCTAGGTTTCTAGTACCAAGCTCGGTGTCTCCTGTTGAACGGTTGGTTCTTAAGCCTTATTAGAGAGTTAGTCGTTGGTTTCTGCTAAGCCACTACTGTACCGTTACGGTTAGCCTGCCATGCTGGTTGCGTGTTTCATAGATATCATAGCTGGGTAGGATTGTTGATTGTTTTCCTTGTTTGGAAGTTTGCGTGGCACCTTCTGATACCATGAAGGCTAGTCCTCTGGAGAGAAATAATCAGTTCTAGCTTAGGGGCCTCTTGGCCTTGTGTGTGAAGTATATCTTCAGTGACATAACTTCCACTTTTGTGGGGCAACGAAGGGCAGTAGCCTGTATGTTTTGGGAGTCACTTGGACAACCCTGACTAATGTCATGCCTGGTATTGGAGTTTGTGTTAACCGATCTTTCCCTTTTGGAGGGAGAATTGTCAGCCCAGATAAGAAAATTTCATTTAAATTATTTATGTGTATTTATACAGACTTACATGTATTAATATTTTTTAAGGTAGTTAATAGTATGATTTCTTATAACTTTTTAGAGTTCCTTACTGCTATTTCATCCTCTTTCCTTTCTAATTAGAGCCCCTCCTCTTTCTCATTTCCCTGATCAGATCACTTGTACCCTGCTATTTCCTCTCTCTCTACTGTTCCCTACCTCCTTCCCCACAGCAGTCCCTTTTTACTTTCCTGGTTTCTATAGTTACTGCAGGATAAGTCCTCACATACATAGACTTTGAACTTGGAGCTTCCAATGAAAGAGCTCTTATGATGATTGTATTTCTGGATCTGGGTGACCTCACTCAATGTGAATTTTTCTAGTTTTTTCCATTTACCTGCAAAGTTCATGATTTCATTTTTATTTGCAGCTGGATAATATTCCGTAATATATATGTACCACATTTAATTATGCGTTGCAGTGAAAGGACATTTGGGTTGTTTTCATTTTCTAGCCATAGCAGATAGAGCAACAATGAACATGGCTGAACAAGTGTCTGTGGAGTAGGATGTCAAGTCTTCTGGGCATATGTGCCAAGGAGTTGTATAGCTGGGTCATTATTGTTAGTTTTTTTTTTATTTCTCAACATTGATTTCCATAGTGGCTGTACTAGTTTTCAGTCCCAACAGTGAATGAGGGTTTCCCTTTTTTCTTATTTTCCCTTCAGACTTTGGTATAGGTTTGTTTTGTTGATCTTTGCTATTCAGACTGGGGTAAGACGAAAGCTCAAAGTTGTTGTGATTTCCCCAATTACTAGATATGATGAATAATTTTTTAAAGCTATTTCTTAGCTGGTTTGTTGTTGCTGTTGTTTTGAAAACTTCTAGTTAGACCCAGAGCCATTTTTTGAATGAGTCTTTTGTTGTTGTTTTGAGTTCTTTATATATTCTGGGTGTTAATCCTGTCAGATGAATAGCTGGTAAAGATCCTTTCCCATTTTGTGAGCTTCCTTTTCACTAGTTGGTTGTTTAGCTTTCAGGAGCTTTTTAGTTTTAGGAATGTCCCACTTGTCAGTTGTTGCCTTTAGTTGGTAGGCAAATGGAGTCCTGTTCACAAAGTCCCTTTCCTGTATGCTTATATTTTCTCGTAGCAGTTTCGGGTTTCAGGTTTCAAGTTTAGGTCTTTAGTCATTTGTAGTTAGGTTTTGTACAACTCTAATTTCATTCTTCTACATCTACTTTTTACAGCTCCATTTGTTGAAGATGTTTTCTTTTACTCAGCTTGTTTTTGGCATCTTTTATAAAATGACTGAAGTTATTATGCGTGCTCATACTTGGCTCTCCAGTTTTGTTACATTTATCTTCATAACTATTTTTTGTGCCAGTACCATATTGTTTTTATTACTGTGCTGTGTAATACATCTTAACATCTGGAATGGCAATCCCTCCAGTATTGTTTGTTTAGGATTATTTTGGTCATCCAGGGTCTTCTGGTTCTGTGTGAATGATAAGACAGTTTTTGTTTGCTTGTTTTTTTAGTTTTGTTTAAATGTGAACATGCGTGTATGCGTGTGTATATTTGTGACTGTGTTGTGGGGAGACTATATATGTGTGGTTCTTTCTTTCTACTATGTGTGCTGCAGGGAATCTTAAGTCAACCTGTCAGGCTTGGCAGCCTTGTTTGTTTCCTTTTTGGAGAGAATACCTTGCCAGTAGTCCTAGACTGCCCTTGAACTCTATATACCTGCCTCCACTTTCCAGTAGACTTGCATCACGTCACGTTTTTATTCTGCTAACAAGACACTTGGGGATCTTGGTTTGAGGCCTCTTATTATTATTTTCTTCCTAATTATGCCTAGTGGGCTCGATGTTGGCTTTCTTGGAAGAACTCTGGTCCTTGGTTTTCAGTGATTAAGATCTTCAAGCATGCATCCATTTTCACATATCCTGTAGTAGCTTTATTTTATGTAGTTCAATCTTTCATTTCCTTAAGAAAATACATGACATTTGACATGCTGTATTCCAGGTGTTTGAAGAAGAAAACTTGGACTGATATAAGTGACAATGGCTTCTCTTTGCATGTTTACTGAGGAAAGTTTTGTGCATCTAGAATAACTGAGCATTTTTCTAGTAGGTTCTACACTGGTAGAAATTCTTATACTAATAACTGATATTTTCTTGCTATTTTACTAAGTAAGGGTAGGGAATGGGATTGGTCCTCTTACCATATTCTGGCCTGAAAGACTCTTTAGATGCACCTTCATGTTCAGCTTTGATAAAGACTGATGATCGTTATGGGATATTTTGATCACACTCTGACACTTCTGAGACTGCTAATAAAGTTTACTTTGAATCAGAGGGCAGAGGTAGCTATTAGCTGATCAAAATTAGCCGTAGAGGTTTTGGAGGACCTAGAACATTTAGAGAGACACAGGAAGTAGTAGGGAGGGGCTCAGAAAGATCTTGGTCTTTTGGCTAGACGGAGAGAGAGATGTGGTCACTTCTCTTCTGCCTCTCTGATCAGTCAGCGCTCTCTCTCTCTCTCTCTCTCTCTCTCTCTCTCTCTCTCTCTCTCTCTCTCTCTCAGCTCTTGTAGACCAGGTTGGCCTCGAACTTACAAAGATGCGCCTGCCTCTGCCTCCCAGGTGCTAGGATTAAAGGCATGCGCCACCACTGTCCGGCTGATCAGTCAGGTTCTTACCCCAATATTTGACTCGTGAGTTTTTATTTATAAAGAATAATAGCATTAGAAATAGGGCTCTGAGTTAGAAGGTAAGGCCTTTGGTATCTTATTCAGGTGGTAACAGTTTAACACCTTTTTACAGCTGCTCCTGACATCACTGGCCATAAACGGAGTGAAAATAAAAATGAAGGGCAAGATGCCACGATGTACTGCAAGTCAAGTTGGCTACCCCCACCCAGAATGGATATGGCGCAAGAAGGAGAATGGTGTGTTCCTGGTGAGTAGGAGGTAGTCCTATACCTAAATCTCTATGCTTACTGGAGTTTTTCCTGAGGAGGTCCAGACATCTGAACCAGTTACTGCAACAACTGTTTCTTTGAATATAGGATAGCTTGGGTTGTTGTGCAGTGAATTACAGTTTACACTATGAATATGGAGATTAGTCTGTGTCCAGTATTGACAGTGTACATGATTTGCTAAAGTTGTTTGTCTGGTAAGGGATTAGATTGCGTATCTTCACAGTGGAACACAGAGCTAAAGGTAATCTAAATGCTTTACTGTGATTCTGGAATGGGTTGTTTTTGCTTGTTCTTCAGAAGAAAATGGACCAAAAGTACTAAAAAAGTCAAAGAACTCCCCTCCCCATCTGTGGAATGATTTTATCTTGTGTGTGTGTGTGTGTGTGTCTACAAAGGCGAGAAGATGGTGTCAGATCTCCTGGAGCAGAAGTACAGATAGTTTTGAGCTGCCTGTTGTGGGTGCTGAGAACTGAATTTCAGTTCTTTGCAAGAGCAGCAAACACCCATAACTGCTGAGCCATCTCTGCAGCCACAAATAATTCACAAGCTTTATTTGTTTGGAGTGGGGTTCATCCACCTAAGCATATTTGTGGAGGTCAACAAGGGTGTTAGGTATTGTCCTCTATCCGTTCCTGCGTGTTGAGGCAGTGCCTTTCCCTGAACCTGGGGCTCATGTTTTCATGGCTAGACTGGAAGTCAGCAATACTCCTGTCTCCACACCTTCTCAGAACTGGAGTTACAGGTATGTGCAGGATGCCTAGCTTATTACATGTGCACTGGCATCAGAATTCTGGTTCTCATGATTGCACAGCAAGTGCTTGGAAGTGTTAAACCATCTTCTAGCTTCTATGGAGCTGTTCTTGACAGTGTTTAAATAGTGCCTTGGGATCTTTTATTCTCTGATTCAGTGATTTCTAACCAATTTCCTTTCCTGACTAGAGAGATTTTCATATATCCACTTTAGCTTTTATGCCTAGATTCTACTTTATAGGCATCTTTTTTTATTACCATCCCTCAGAATCAGAAAGGACCCTGTAGCTCATCTAATCTAACTTCTTTGGAAAAATAACATACTAAACAACATATATTATTGGCAAAACAAGGATAATATGTAGTTTTATTTCAAGTCCTATATATTTCCCACTTTATGATTTCTTAATAGCGAAATGTCAAGTATTGATGACCCTGGTGTCAACTTTTGTAGGTAGAGGCTGCTCAGACCCCAATAATCACACAGAAACTATATTAATTAAAACATTGCTTGGCCTATTAGCTCAGGCTTCTTATTAACTAACTCTTGCATCTTAAACTAACCCATTTCTATTTGTGTGTATTAGCATGAGGCTGTGGCTTACTGGTAAAGGATCTGACACCATCTGTCTCCTTTGGCAGCTACATGGCGTCTCTTTGACTCCACCTACTCTCTCTTTACATCTCTGTGTGGGTTTCCCACCTTGCTTTATTATTCTGCCTTGCCATAGGCCCAAAACAGCTTCTTTATTAACCAATGGTAATAAAACATATTCACAGCATACAGAGGGGAATCCCACACATTGATTTTGGAATTACACTAGTAAATAGGATCAGGATGAGAAACTTAGGAGATGAAGGTGCTGAGCTGTGTATTGTCAGGAAAGCCATTTTGTATTCTAAGATGCTGGGAAGGATTATCTATTTCTCTTGTGGTCCCTGGAAAGGACATCACTGGCTTTTGTCAAAATTGGTTGAAATTATTTTGTATTTTCACTTCTTGAAAGATGAAAGTTGGAATTTTGCTGTGAAGGGTGACTTCCTCGATTTTGCTGTGTACCCACACTCAAAATGCAAATATGCTGTACATAATGATAATATGGGAGATGGTTGTCTTCTTTCTATGTGCTATATATTTATATATTGTTAGTTGTGGCTAGTACACGGTGAATATAACTAGAGTTCCCCGTACCTGTCAGCTCCCTTCCTCTGTACTAAGGCCAGCTCTTTGAAGCTCTTCCTGCCTGGCTTTTTTGTAATGGCTCCGCAATACCTCCCAGTTCTCTATCCTGCACTGGTTTTGGTTTTTTTTTTTTTTTTGTCTTGTTTTGTTTTTCATTGGTTTTATTTTGTTTGTTTGTATTAAGCCATATTCTTGAAGTCAGTCATTCCTTTGGATGTCTGCCCTACCGTCTCATACCATTACACACATACTGAGGTCAGAGGACAACTTCTGGGGTTTTGTTCTCTCTTGCCATCCTCGGTTCCAAGGGTGGAACTCAGGTTGACAGACTTGCATAACGAATGCATTTGCCTATAGAACTCTCTCCTTCCTTCTTGAAGCCAGATTTCTTGTGTATTTTGTGTCATGATTTTCATATGGATCTTCCCTTTAGTAGGATATGAGATACATAGGTATATATTAATTAGTAGATACTTGCTGATTTTCTTTAATCCTAGAGTCCTAGAAGAGAAGTTAGGGTTCTCTGACTGCTCCCTCCTGAGAGCAGATTTTTAACATTGCTTCTGAGAAAAGTTTAAAGGCTTCTCAGAACTGATCAAGTAAAGAAGTAAATGTGCTGGCTCTGAAGTTGCCAGACAGGCCTGTGGTTCTTAGACATGCCAGACAATGGGTATCTTTCCCAGCTTCTTACTGCTACAGTTTATACCCCTGCTGTTTGCAGAAGCATTTGTTAATTTGTCTGTCTATGGGGTCTACAAGCAACAGGCTTCCATTCAGTCTCGAAGTTGGAGAAGTTCAAAGGATCAACAATAATGGAAATGTGTACCCTGTTTCTACCAGAAGTGTACTGAACTCAGTTAAGTGCTCAAATCTTTTGAACAAAGGTGATGTCTTATTCCAGCCATTATCCTAATAAGAATGAGGACAATGTCACCCTCACTTGAGTAGCTCATCTACTCTGACCTGCTTTTCCCTCCAGGACATTTCCAATAGCTCTGGTCGCTTCTTCATCATCAACAAGGAGAATTACACTGAATTGAATATTATGAATCTCCAGATCACAGAAGATCCCGGCGAGTATGAATGTAATGCCACCAACTCCATTGGCTCTGCCTCAGTTTTCACCGTCCTCAGGGTACGGAGCCACCTTGCCCCACTTTGGCCTTTCTTGGGAATTCTGGCTGAAATCATCATCCTTGTGGTGATCATTGTTGTGTATGAGAAGAGGAAGAGGCCAGATGAGGTTCCTGATGGTAAGAGCATCCCAACAAAACAGTAAAGTTGGGGTTGGTTCCTTGGGTAGTTTCCAAGTACTGAAAGAGGAGTATAAGGACTTTGATTAAGTACCAAAAAAGAAAGAAAAAACTTTCATACTAATCTGTGCTCCCCACAATTTTTTGTATTAGCCACCTAGAGATATAATTAGCTCTCTCCCTGTTTAGGTGTTCTCCAAACCCTAGGCCTTGTCCTTCAGGCCATGTGGTGAATGGGCAGCTGTCAAACTCTTTGTTCAGCTCTGTCCTCCTTCAATACAGATCGTCAGGCAGATTGAGCTTGAGGAGAATCCAAGTCAAGCCTAGAAGCCACCCCAAGATCACAGGCCTTTCAGGCAGATTTAAGGTATATAATTGGTTGTCACATGATTACCTGGCATAGTCCCTGTAGGTAACTGTCCCAGCACAGTCTAGACTGTGTTCAGAAAGCCATAGAAGAAGCCAGACTTTGTTCCTTTTGTTGGTCTCTTTGATAAGTCTTCAAGGCTTTCTTCTGGCTTTTCTGTTTTTGTCCCGTAGACAAGAATGGTAGGGAGGATGTAGCTTAAAGAGAACTAAGTGCCAACTCCTTAGTCCTCACTTCAGGGCATGTCCCTCAGTTGGCCCTGAGTTACAGGAGGTATGATGGGAGTAGAACCTCCTTGGCCATTATTAGAAAGCATAGGACCAGAGGTCTAACATTGTGGGATATGCTTAAAATTAGGAAAGCTTTGGGAAGGTCTTGTATATTTGCTTATAGATTTTTTTCATTTCTAACCCTGTGAATAGAACAGCGAACTTAAAGAAGCTTTTATCACTAGTATTTCAGATTCCTAAAAAATCCCTTATTTTCACAACCCTGTGGGCTGTAATATTATATCAGCAAATAGAAATTGATTTGTCAACTAGCTATGACTACCCTTTGCCTGTCACTGACTAGAAGATGCACCCCAAGCATCTTGATTTCCTGGGGCAATGGTGGTACAGGCACTTATGGTACAGTGTCCTCCCCCAAAGTTGATGAATCCATATTGCTAATCAGTAGGATTGCAGTGTGTTGTACTCTCTCCACAACATACCATACCTGTCAGTGGACACCCACGTGAGATCTTGTACTCCCTTGGAGAGAGTATAGCTTCAAAGGCATAGCATGACTTTAGACTCTGAAAGGACATGTTTGAGAACAACAGCCACTTTTTCTTTCTTCTCAGCAGCTCTAAGTCTCTTGTCTGGACTAAGTAGAATCTAAGTAGAATGAATACTGAGATTGGGAGGAGGTCTTTTGGCATTCATCTCTGCAGGAAGACCTGGTGGGCTCCCCTCCTGATACACTTTTCATCAGTGAGCTGTATAGAAAAATGGGAAAGACTTGAGCTGGAAGCAGAGGGACCATTTGTCCAGTTCTTTGCAACAAAGAATATCTCCAGTTTCGATTTCTTATTCTGTGAAGTGAATGTGCATTCTTGGGATTTTCATGTGTCCCCAATGCCTTTGTCCATTTTTTTTTTCTTGTTAAATGTTAGGACTTCCAAGGTAGAGTGCTGTAGTTTCCTCAGCACTGGAAGGGGATGGGATCCCCAAAAGACCAGAGAGAGCCAGGCAGTGGTGGCATACACCTTTAATCCCAGCACTCGGGAGGCAGAGGCAGGCAAATCTTTGTGAGTTTGAGGCCAGCCTGGTCTACCGAGCTAGTTCCAGGACAGGCTCCAAAGCTACAGAGAAACCCTGTCTCGAAAAAAAAAAAAAAGACCAGAGAGTTAACTGAGATAAACACAATACTAGCTGTGCCTAATGCCATCTTCTTCAATGAAAAGTTACCCAAGAAAAGGCAAAGGTAGGCTTCAGATCCTGGTTTTTAAATTTAAGACAAGGATGGCTGCCATTTTCACAGTAGTTACACATCGGCTTAGTCTGTGCCCGTCAGAGGTACCGGTCTTATAAGCCACTTGTGTTGGCTATCCCAGCATGTTTCAGGTTAGATTTTAGAAATGGTTAGTGGTGGTTTTGCATGGAAGCAGCTAGCTTCTTAAGAGTCCTTTGGTGGTTAAACTGAAGGGGAGGGTGTGGGGGCAGCAGAGCCAGTCTTCTGACCGGCTTTCTGGATGGAAAATAATAAGCTAAATTTCTATATATAGTGAATGAATTCTACATAAACAGATGACTGCAGGGTAAGTGCAAAGTAAAACCTCCTTGCACTGGTCTCGGGAGAGTATTATCATGCAAGCAGCTTTTACTTCTTTGTTGTTGGATTGGGTGAAAATTGGGGATTCTGGAATGATTGCAGTGTTCACCATCTCTCTTTCCCGTCAGCCAGTATGGTCCAGGGTCCATTTTACATCTCCACTTCCTTGCCCCATTTCCAGCATTCTCAGATTTCTCCCTGCTCCATCTCCTCCTTCAGTTTTTGGCTTTTCTTCTGGAAGAGGGGTGTGTGTTGATACTGAATGATTTTTTCCTTATGTTGTAGCCTTTTCTTTGTTAAGTTTCTCCTCAACTTCACCTCAATTCATGAGGATGACAGACTCACAGATATGCTTTCTTCCCATTTACTCCTCTCTAAATTTACTTGTAGATAACGTATATATTTTCAGTCTGCTGAGGATAAATGAAGCTCTAGCTGATACAAACTCAGAATGTTTCAGTGATGAAATCTTGCCTATAAATATGTCTGTTAGCCTATTTCTATGCCCCTAAGAAAACGTGAAGTTTTTGTAGGTCTGTTGTGCTTTTTCTTACCAAAGAGGCATTTTATTACCAGCATCTGTGGTTGATTTGAGCTTCAGTGAACTCTAAAAAGGAGCTCATGTATTTATATTTTCAGTAGTCTGTTATGGTAACTTTCCCCCTGAAGTAGAAAAGCATTACAGTGAACAGTGCAACAATATAGATAAGAACACAGATATAGAATCTAATTAGAAAAGCATGTGTCCGTTTAGATTTCTCACACTGAAAATGTATATAGTTAACTGCTTTGAAAGCAGCTTTGATCCTTGTATCTTCTGAGTAAGCAGATCATTTCACAGAGGAAATCAGTCCTTTCGTCCCATTAGATCTTTTTGAGAACCAGTGCCACATAAGTTTTCTTAGGTAGGTAATTTACGCATGCACTTTAAGTGTTTTTGGTAACAAGTCACTACTGGAGTCCAGTCAGCTTTACCTTTCATTGAGTTCTTGGAGAGTGTGAAGTAGTGCACTCTTCCTTCTGTTATAGCTGGGCTCCTCCTTGGAGCCACATTTGTGTTGGTCACTTCCTGACTCAGCTCAGGGTGCAGCTAGTATGCCCCTCCCAGGATTCCTTCTTCCCATTGGAGGAGAGAGTCTGGGGTGAACCTGTTCAGTCTTGGGGCCTTCAGTTCTACTTAATATTTTGGTGCCCTCGCAGGCATTGCTTTAAAGGAGTTGATTTAAGAAAAAATACAAGCATCAGAGAATCTATTTTTTCATACTGCGATAATTTTGTAAGTTGGTGAAAAGGACTCTTTTTGAAGTTACTGGTGGAGAAAGTACTAGCACGTTTGAGGGGCAGAGGAAGGAGAGCACCATTTTGTAACTGTGATCGGAGTTCTTTTAGACATAATGAACTGAAGCATTGTTCTGATAGTCTAAAATCTATTAGTTGATCAAAGCTTTGGTAGCATATGGAACTTCACAGCAGGCCAGAGACGCTGGGAAAGAGATGACTTTTTAAAGTGACACCAGATAGGGTCAGTCACAGGTACCTTATGAGAAAATAGATGAAACATGGAAAATGATTCAAAGGACTACGTCTCTCTTGGGTTTAGTGTTAACCTGCTGAGATCAGGCAAAATGTGAGTTTAGAAACCATAATAAATTCTAGCACTTAAGGCAGGAAGATTATGAGTTTGATGCCAGCCTAGGCTAGATAGCAAGTCCTTTTGCTATGGGGATAGAGGGGGGGTTAGGGTGGCTGAGGCTGTAATTTACTTGATAGAGGGCTTGCCTGGCAGGGATGGTTCCAGCTTTGATCCACGGCAGTACATGCCTGAAAGCCCAGCACCTAGGAGCCTAGGTTTAAGAGAACCCTCTTCCATGTAGGGAGTTAGGCCAGTGTGTGGGATATAAGATCCTATTACCACACACCACAAAAAACGGGAACACACACCCACCACCCACATTGAGGTGATTGAAGTGGCCTAGGGGCTTTGGCCAGAATCAGCTCTTGGTTGTTTTGAATCTAAACCATCACTTTGTTGTTTAGTGGGTGCAATATGTTAATTACTCCATCTCAGAGTGCCCTCCCTAGATAATGAGGTGTGTGTCAGGGTGGGGGACCTTGAGGGCAGCCATAGAAGTGAGGGAAGCTCATGCAGACCAATCAGTATGTGCACCACTCCATCAGAAGCTCCACACTCATCAGATGGATTCCAGAAGCATCTTGTTTCATCTCCCTCAGTCCTTTCCTCTCATCTAGTCAGTGGCCTTGAGTAATCCCCAGGTAGAGAGAACAGTCTTTGTTTTAGGTGGCTTTGACCTGAGGGTTTGGGGGTATGTTGATATTTGTCGGTTACTGTGACTTCTTTTTTTTCCCCCTTCAATTGCATCAAACCCTTAAAACATGGTGGTAAGTGAGCGATATGCATGCTTTTGGAGTTTGTTTAATCTCCGCTTCAGTCTATACAATGCACAGTTCATAACGTTAACACTTTTCTTCAAGTTTACTTCATTCACTTTCACAACTAATTTGGATTTTTAGTTTGCTGTTTAGTCCTCATTTACTTTATTTTGTGCCTTTCTCTGTAGCTCTGTTCTCTCCTGACCTTCCTGTGGAGGTCAAGTTGTTCTTTTGTCTGGCCTGTATGGGAGAGTGATGCTGCAGGCAGTGGCTCGGCACAGGACCGCGTGTGTGGGGGCATGTCCTCTTCTTTGTGGTGTCCAAGTGGATTTGGGAATGAAAGGGGTCCCTAGGATTTAGACACAGTGTGACTCACAGCTGCTCCCACTGTCAGGCATGGCAGCTACACCAGAGACACTGATGCTCACATACTCACATGCAAACCCTTGCATGTGGCCAGCTTGTTAGGTTCGAAAGTGACAATTAGACACCAGGGTACACTCCCGCGCCAAAAGAAAGGACTGTGGTGTGAAGTGCGCTTGCGTTGTTTAGTGTCCTGCTAGGAAAAGACTGTCCTTGCTATTGTGATTTCCCTCTCTCCTGTTTCTTAAAAGTTGGGAGTAGATTTGGCTGTCTTGCATTAGAATTTTGTATTTTGGGGTGCACACTAAAATTAATCTGTTTGTTCCTGTCTTTCCTTTAAATTCCCAAGGTGCTTAGCTTCTAGCATGTTATCTGATTGGCCTTCCCTGGGCGCTGACCAGTAGGCTGTGGAGAGGGAGGGTTCAGACTGGGCTTATGTGTCTTAGTACCTGGTATGTCCTTGTATCTTTCCACTGCATACACAGCAAACAGATGTCTTGGGTGTCCTGAGTCCTAGTTTGTTCTTTGTACCTGTTTTAATAGCACTGTTAGTCGTGACTCATGTGGACACTGGTATGTTGCTAGTCTATTGTTTTGCTGATGAGTCATTGGTTTGTGGTTAGTTTATTATTTATTTATTTATTTTAAACCTGTTTTGCTCCAGTCACTGTGTGCTGGCGGTGGCTTTGCCTCTCCGTTGCCTGAAAGGAACAGGTGGAGCAATGTCTGACAGACATTACTCCTGACATGTGCTCCTGCAGATGCCTACACCAAGATTGTAATCTCCATAACTGCTTCATGTGCACCAAGCCCCCTTGTGGAATCCTGCTGAGTTTTTCTAGATGCCTTCAGGGAAAGCACCCAACTGTTTGTTGTACAGAGGGTACTTACTTGTGTACTCCTCATTGTGGGTTTTTAAATAACATTTTCTGAATGTATGCATATCTACTAAGAGGAGACCAAGTTGTCAGAATTATGAAGTGTTAATAATAAGGCTTCTAAATGCAAATAACAAAAACTTATATTAAAAAGTATCTCATGACTTTTCTTGTTTTGGCCAGGGCACAATAGTGAACCCATCTTTTTGTATAGATTTTTAGAGGGTGTCACTGTTCAGTTCTCCCTATGATGTCACAGAACATCCTCTGCTTCTCATATGTCTCTTGCTGGCCCAGTTGAGAATGGGTAGCCAAAGATTAGGTTGAACTATTATGGCTTCATCTTCCTCAGTCTCATGCTTCAGATTAGTGACCTTATAAAGACTGTAAAACAGCAGAAAAAACAGTGCCCCCTGGGAAACATCTGAGGATGTGTGACTAAATGTATAGATTATACACATCCGTTTACATTGAAGAACTGCATACATTCTCCACAAGAAAACAAACAGCAGGATTTTACAACTGAAATGTTGGTTTGTCTTCTCATCTATTTATGAGTGAACCACTGGAACTTGGGGACAAGATGAGTACAATGATATTGCAGCCTATCTGTCCGCTACAGTTGCAGTTTTTCATGACGAGCATTCAAAGTGTTAACTAAAACCATTGAAAGAACATATCTGCCATTAAAACTGAACCTAGAAGTAACTTCATGAGTGTTTCGCACCTCCAGATGGAATGGCCTTTAATAAATGCTATGAATAGCCATGTTTGCCACTTGCAGTTTACTGTCCTGTTCATTCTATGCAGACTCTAATGGTTTTCTCCTTTCTTCTCTTATATCTCATGGATTATTAAAAACTGAACACTTCATATAGATGATGAACCAGCCGGGCCAATGTGAGTACTTCATTGGATATGCTTTTATAGTTTGATTGATTGTGTTGTGTTTACAATTTAGTCAAAAGGAATACTAAAGATTGTAAGAAAATGCAATTCCCTTACAATGAAAGTTTCAGTGTACACATTTTAGGTCTGACATAATTCTTACTGGTGATCTTTGGGTCCTAGGCCAGGTCTTGTTTTCAGCCATACAAGTGAGTAGTATACAAAAGGAGTTGAAAAAGTTTTTTTTATGTATTCAACATGCTTAAACCGATAATATAGAAGTAAGCAGTATAACCAAGTCAACTTCACACTGGACCGTAGAATTAGATAAACTACGGTCTAGTTATATAAATAATTGCTGACAAGAGAGATGGAGCTGTAGCATAGAATGAGTCCAAGGCTACCAGGCTTTCCTAGAGTTTAGAGATTATAAGAAGCCCAAAGGGCAGTTGATGGGTTAATGGCCAAAGGGCTCAGCATGGCTAGCTGCTGGTCATCTGTTTTCATTTAAGAAACTAAGTGTTCAGAGGAGCTAGTCAGTTTCAGTTTTCTAAGTAACTATAGATTAGAAATCTAAGAGAAAAGTTACCTGTGTGTTGTCTGCCTTGGGAGTCTGAAGGATGTATTATTCACTGAAAGTAGGAGGTAAGGAATGTTGTTGTGCACAAATTAGAAGTAGAGTTTGCTGATACACCAGGGATGGAAGGAAGTGAAGAGTCTCAGTTTCCATGTGTTGCATGTTTCAAACAATATGACTAGTTGAACTCACACAGTACAATTTTTCCTCCAAAGGAAAACCAACTCTACCAACAATCACAAAGATAAAAACTTGCGCCAGAGAAACACAAATTAAGCACTACTTATAATGTAAGTATGGACTTCTTTAGAGATTTAAAAGTTCTATTCAAATGAACTGTGCCTCTGCTCAGCTTGCTAAGAATTCTTCAATAGTTGGTGTTATATGGTAAGACCTTATTGTTAATTTCAGAATAGCTGACACTGATGGAGCAAGTTCTTTCTGTTCAATGTAGTGTAGAGAAAGAAATGTATTTCAGCTCTGTTGACCCACATATTTATATATTGGGTTCATTTCACAATAAATACCTTGCATTGTAGTCTACTTACATATTTTTAAAAAGAAATAGTTACATTCGTAGGTAGATTATCCCCAAAGCCCAGTTAGTACCACACGTGATCTCTGCAGAAGCTAAGACAGAAATGGTGGCCATAACGCAGCATGCTTACACACATGGAGATCAGAATTTCATACCACATCCCTGAGCATGCTGTTTGAACGAAAGCTTTGACATAGCTGTGAGTGACAGTGCAAATTCTCTTAATGTTCAAATGTTTCTCTCTTTACAGCTCTTTAGGTTTCTGAAAACGGTGGCAACATGACCTGCTAAATTTTCTGCTTGGACCTCTTTGGTCTCTCCCTTTCAAGTGAGCAACACCACAATGACCGTCTAAAAGCATGCCTTATTTAGCCTCTCCTATAAGGGTGACCTAGCCAGGTACATTTTAAACAATGCTTCAGTGTAGAAGGTGTAAACTATTTAGGGCTTGATGTGCTGTGAATGTTGCTTTCCCTCCCTTTGTTAAAATATTTAAATAGAAGTGGAAAGGTCCTCTGAGGATCATGCATGCGCCATTTTTTACTTATGCAGCTGTTAAATTGGCAAAGCTCTTAAATGCACTGCTGCCATCTAGTGATCATTTTGTAAAGTACAGCAAAACCTACAGATATATACAGTATATAAATATATATATATTTATATTTTTGGGGTGGGAAAAATCCAAAATAAAGTAAACGCCTGTTTCATTTTTAAGCTGCTGATACTCATTCCTTATTGTCTGTCAGACGAGGAAGCTGCAGTTCTGGTAATAAAGGTGAGGGTGTCACTCTAAGGGCTTACCCTATAACTTAAGAACCTGGAACAGTCCATTGGATGGGTATAATGAATTGCAGTATATATGTATGATTGCTTTCTAAGTGACTATTTTTCTTTTGTCAAATCATGTAAATTCTGAAATCTTTTGCACTGATGTGTTGAACCTTATTCTTGTACATTCGATCAAGGCAACTTTTATAATTTCCCTTTTGTTTTCAATGACCCTGAAATGTTAATAGCATGGTGATATTCTATGCAACTCTAGTTATACTTTTGGTTTGACACTGTATTTTCCACATTGGTTTAATGATTGATGATAGATTTTATAACCTGACTGGGTTCTCATACGGTACTAACTGTAGATGCATGTACTTGTGTTCTGTATAATTATTGAAGTGCAATGGTGTACAAAAAAGTGGACTCACCTGTTTTTAACAATAAAACATTGATAAAAGGTGCTTGGATTAATACTTTATTCTTCAAATATCTTCAGCTCCTTAATTGCATATATGTGCAGGGCTTTAGTTTCTCAACTCTGTGTGATCTTTCTAAGTTCCTTTTCCACCTCCTCCACAAATGCTGGAAAGTTTTGATCCATGAGGCATAAGCGTAGAAAGGGACCCAACTCTTCTGCTCCCCATGAAGATTGTTCATAGACTTGGGGCAGCTTCTCCGATGCCAGAATAGTCTGCAGGGGTGCGAAAAGAGGGTGGGGTTGACTGCAGGCGGGAACACCATCTCAGATAACATAACACAGGGAAACAAGGCAAAATACATAAAAAACTAAAATGTTACTGGCTTTACAAAAGTACTTTTCTACACTTAGGTTTTACATTTATAATTCTGTGTTTTATGTTATTTTATCTCTGCTTCCCATCTTGCCCTAGGAGTGCTGGGATTTGAGAATTCCCTGGACTGAATTTGGATTATCAGGCTTGCCTGGCAACTCACTAAGCCATCTCGCTGGCCCTGTGAGTTTTTTAATTTTAGCCTTTCTAACAAACATTCAGGGCTGTCTCGTTATGTTTTTAATTTGCTTTTCCCTGATCAGAAGTAATACTGAGCATCAATTCATGTGCTTATTGGACATTCATATGGCTTTGGGTAACATGCAGCATTTTAAAACCAATTAAGGAGTTTGGGAGATGAACTCAGTTGGTAAGGTGCCAAAATCCATGTGAAGAAAAGTAGTGTGGTATACTTGCAGTCCTGGCACTGGAGTTGATTGTAAAGCTTTTTGTTTAAGAGGTCTCAAGTAGCACAGAGTGGTCTCAAACCCCTTATGTTGCCAAGGGTGATCTCGAACTCCTGGTCCTCCTGCTTCTACCTCTTGAGTACTGGGGTTACAGGCATATGGATAGAACCCAGAGCATCACCAACCCTGAAAACCAACTCATAAATTACCAGCATTTAAATATTAGAGTTCAAACTGAAGTCTGACTCTGACAATCTGAAAGATGTGTTCTCTCTTGATCAAAATGGAGTCAGTGAGTCCTAGCTCTGTCGTGATCCTCTTACTTTCGGTTCTTTGGCTCCTGTGTCTGGCAGATTGCTCAAACTAATGCTGTCAGGTAGACAATTCCTGTCAGAAAGCTAGCTCCCTTTCTGTGGATATATTGCATGGTATAGTGCCTGTGTGCGAGATTATTTCTCTAAACAACATGTATCGATAATAGAAAATTACCTTTCTAAACTTCAGTTAGGTTTGCAGAGTCTGCCTAAAGAAATTAAAGAGAAAACCAAATATGCCATCCTGTTCTAAATTGAGAGCCACTGTTAACATGCAGCAGTGTATATACTTTCAAATTTAGTATATTAAAAAATGGAATAATATTTCATAGCTTTAAGGAAAAAAATCAATGTGTTGTGAATATTTCTTAATGCCAATCACAGGGCTTGATATTAATTTCATTTACTTGTTGTTAGGGAGGTTGCCATGACACACACATGGAGGTCAGAAGACAGTTTGCCGGGTTCAGGTCTTTTCTTATACCTCATGGGTCCCAGGAATCAAAATGAGGTCACCAGGCTTAGAGACAAAACACCTTTAGCCACTGAGCCACTTGCTGGCCCTGATCAGAGTTCTTATATGTGTAGTAATAGGTCACGTTAACCACTTAGGATGGTGAGCATTTATGTTGATGCCATTCTTAATTGTAAATAGTATTATGATAAACATTCTGTATCCATTTGTATAGCTGAAATGCAGTTCTCAGAAAGTAGAATACTAAACTTGGTTTATATTAACTGGCTTCCAAGAAGTTTGTCCAACTTTGTATTCACAGGATGACCTGCCCAAAAGGTCAGAGCAAACTTGTGCTGTTCCTGGTCTTGCCAGTGTTGTGTAAGTCAGCTGCTGGGTCACTACTGACACCATTGACAGCCGCGTTCCTTTCTTTTAAAAGCGTAGCACCTTACCCACATCGGTCACTCCGCAGAACAAAGAAAACAAAAGTCTGCCTACTATTGGCAGAGTTTTTTTTTTACTCTTTTACAGTTTCTGGGTCATTAAGGACAAGAATCTTGTCTTATTTCTCCTGTGGGTGCAGGCTGAGGACTGAACCCAGGCTCTCACACAGGGTAAGTGTTGGCTTTCCTGCTGCCTTCTCTCGAGTTATCTGTAACTGACCTTCCCCAACCATATACACAAGCCTCTACTTTATGTACCACTATTTACACAGTTTCATAGATGCTTTTTAAATGAAAAGACTCCTCATCCTTGCTTATTGACGAATATGCTGGGTCTGTGGAAAGCATGAGCTCGCACAGCCCTTGCCAGGATATAGCCAGGATATAGTGAAACAAAATCCTCAGGGGACAGCCAACAGCTACAGATGTGAATGCAGTACACATGGCCAGGAGCTGTCTGCAAGGAGATCTAAGCGGTGACGTGACTGAGAAAGTCAGCAGGCTAGAGGTTCTCAAGGGCCCTGCAATGGTTTTTAAAGGGCTCAGGCAGACTTACCAAGCTCATTGCGTAGCCAGTAAAACTTGTTTATGAGCTGTAGCATGGTCCATGGATTTAAAGAATCAGTAGGAGATGTGGATCTGCAGGCATGGGCAGCTCATATACCGGGTTTTATCCTCCTGTGTCCTTGGTACTGAGGTGTTCATGTTAAATGTTCTGGAAATGGTTCCAGGGCCATCTTTACGAGAGCCCATGTTCAGAAAAACAGCAATAGGGATTTTTTTTAATGCCTTCCTCTTACTTTCTAACACTCCTCAGTTGAGACTGCAGCACTGAAAGTTGGCTCTGTAGGAATTATATAGTCCAGATTTGGTTTGGTATTTGTTTTACAATCATTCACAATCTTAATTCCAAATAAAGATTGATTTATCCTTTTGGGGAGGTGGTGATTTAAGTTCTTTATAGCACAGTAAACCAGTCTCCTTCACTTCTGCAAGTAGGCAGGCAGACTGGGAGGCAGTCTACACGTGCCATCCTGTGCGAGGGCAGGGTGAATGATATAACACTTTAGGTTTCTTTCCTATAACAAGAGAAAGAATTGACAGATACAAACTCTTGTGGATTACCATTTTTAGGAACAAAACCCAGCACAGAAATACCTGAGCTAGATGCATCACTGAAGTCTTTCCCTCCAGAGCGCCAGCGCCAGCTGCCACACACACCTGCTGCTCGAGATTCAGATAGGGCTGCAGAGAAACATGCAGTTTGAGGAGGGATTAGAGATTCGCTTACTGGTGGTGAACTCTTGAGTCCTCAGCTCCAAGGGTTTGGGGACAGACAAACATATAAAGAGACATAGCTATTACTCACACCGGGGAAGACAGTCCTGGTGAGGCCTTACTTGTTCCACCACAGCACAGAGACCTAACACTACGTAGTGGTCTAGGGCTGATGGGCAGCTAGGGCCTTGTTAGCCACCATAGTGTACTTCTGTCCAGAAGACCCATGCATAACTAAGGACTGTCACCCAAGGAAGCAGGAGTACTGTGTGCTGCCCTGTCCCTATGTACAGTGTGTGTATGGAACCCCTCAGGTTCACAAGAATCACAGAAATGGAAAACAGGGAAACCCTGTCTACGCTGAGACAACATTTTATTTAATAAAAGTACATTTTAAGAATCCTCTTTTGAACATTGTGCAGTTTTGACTTTTTTCATTAAATAAAATTCCTTAGATAGTTCTAGCAACTGTTTGTTTCTACTTGATCCCAGGCACTGAGTGACACAGGATGGGTATTAGATGAACAGGACAGAGGTCCCATCCTCTAGAACTCCAGCCTGGTAAGAGCTAAGCAGAAGCATGCTAAGCCAGGCTGTCAGCTTTGCCCAGGAGTTTAGCACATCCACGGGCCTGGCCATGCTCTGGGAACCCGTAGCCACATTGCCGATCTTGAGGACAAGAGTGTTCCTGCGGTGGGTGGGAACTGAGGATGTAATAGAGAAAGAAAAGAAGTTCTCTGAGGGTGCTTCTTGTCCATCAGAAACATGTCTGCTAGAAGCAGAGGTTGCTCAGCCTGCCCTCTGTCCTGTGTGGAAGCTGACTTGCCAGTCCCTTACAAAAGATCAGACTTGGAAGGACCCTGCCCTTCCACAAGTAGGGCTGTACACACAATGAGAACTAGTAGATACCAAAATCAAAATGAGAAAAGGCCAGGGCGGTGTGGGACGTGGGCTGGGAATGGAACAGGACTATAGAGTCAGCAGCTCTTAGATGAGCTTGGTTCACATGTCCTTTCTACAGTTTCCTGGTGCTCAGTAACCCTCCCTCCTCTCTGCTGTCAGTGCTTTCCTGGGACACCAATCATTTCAGCTCACACGGTGCTGCCCCAGTGAGAAAGCGGTCAGCCAAAATACCATCCTCTGACACTGAACAGCTGCTGAGGGTGGCCAGACTCCCGAGTCTGGTGGACTCTTGACTCAGGTGGCCACCTCTCCAGCAGAGGAGAGGCTTGGTGCACATAGTAACAGACTTCATCCTCTCTCTGCTCACTAAGACAAGGTCATATGAACTTCTTACCACCCTCCTCCTGCCTGCCCCCGCTCCCAGCCCAACTCTCTTCTATGGTGGGGTGGGTTGCCTCAAGAGCCTTTGGGTTGAGAAACACCTGGTGAGGCCACAATTAACAAAATTACAAGGCTGAGGAAAAGGAAAAACTAAAACATAAGCCAAGAAATGAGTCAAGAACTTTAAATAGAAAAGAATAGAATTATCCCTATCTGCAAAGAAGGGAACAACTACTTTAGACTAAGAAGACACGGTATTGGTAGATGATATGATCCACCCGAATGCAGCGGTGAGCAGAACTTGGCCATGCCTCAACTTTTAAGGTAGACTAAGCATTTATGTAGATTTGCATGCCAGAAGTTGCAGGTCAACTTGAGAAATGTTTGGTCTAAGGATTGCTCTAGGCTCGCGCTCAGTGGCTTTGCCTTGCCTTCTTTGCTGCTTCAGTGTCTGCTCTTCCTTCTGGGTTCTGGTGGCTCTGACCTTTGCTGACTGGCAGGAAAAGCAGAGCTGAGAAGGGAGCTGCGCTGGCAGCAGTGTTGTGATGGACAGTGTGGGTTTTGTTTTGTTTACCAAGAACTGTTCAGTGCTGCCAGCATTTCTCGTTCCCCACGGCACAGAGGACGTTCATGGCTTGCATGAGATCACACAGCTACCACAAAACCTGGCTAGAACTCTAACCCAGATCTGTTCAGATACCAACCAGAGCTTATGACCTTTGCATAACATCAGGATGTTTCAACTATCCAGAACACCAAATTATAGATGAGATGAGTCCCTGGAAATAGACTCAGCACTTTCAGGATATTTCTACCTTGACAGTCTGGGACCAGCCTTTAAAGTCGGCACACTGGCGCCTTCATCTGCTGCTCAGCTCACAGCCACAGTCTGCACGTGTTCCCACATAGTACAGCCATAAGTGGCCTGACACACGCTGGACCACAGCAGTGACCTTCAAGTGCCCGACACCACAGCACTCTCAGCTCACTCCCAGCTATTTAGAATCTTCAGGCACTGTGCATTGGTCACCCTGGAGACACTGGTTCAGTCAGCGACACCTAATGTCCACGTGTTAACACATTCTGTCACTTGTTCATAAAGGATAAATCACATTCACTTAGGCTCACAAACGTCTTTTGGGTCAGGAAGGCCTGACACCTGTGTGGTAGACACTAGTTTTCCAAGATTCTAACTTTAACTTGGGTTTTAGGCCCAGCACACTGGCACAACCCTGTGGATCACAGGAAGAAGGGCAGATCCTAAAACCAAAACCATGACCTGTTGCTGGCAGAAGTAGTGTCCATTGTTATTGGGGGTGAAAGGCCTAGCTTCCTTTTGAAATACTCCCTGAGAGCTGCCCTGCTGTGGGGTGCCCATGGCTCTGGAGGGCATGTGATGTGAAGGCAGAGGTAGTCTGGCTGCCTTTCAGAAACAACCAGTGCGGGCCCTTCTTACCCAGCATGCTTTGTGAAGGAAGGGGGTAGAAGCTGACAGTGGTGTCAGGAGCCTGACTCAAGCCATTTGGTCCGACCAAAACAGACAGTAAAAGTGGTAGATAATGTTCTACTGTGATGAAAATGGTTTTGACCTTGAGGGCCCCAGGGATCAGGCTTTGAGAACTCCTGTTCTGTGATCACGCTGGAATACAGCTAGGGCTCCCTGTCTTTTTGAAAGTATGAAACTTGAATTTAAAAGATCACACAACATTAGATATTTTTAAACAATTATTTGTGTGTGCACGCACACTCCAGCCTATATGAATAAGGAGACTAGGAGAGCATACTGGATCGCGGGAGCTGCTGTTAGAGGTGACTGAGTGACCTGGGGATCCTGACGCCGTGCATTACATACATCAAGTTAGCACTCACCCCCTGCTGCAGTGGGTCCTTCCCTTGGCTTTCGCCTGCCTCCAGTGGGCCTGGGCTCTGCTGAAGCTGCTGGACTGGGCTGTCAGGTGCCTGAACGGTGACATACTGGGCCAGAGTCTGCACACAGCTGCAGCAGCGCTCCAGCGCCTCTTCCTGCGACTCTCCACTGAACTGCACACGAAACATGCGGCTCTTGCTCTGTGGAAAATCAAATGCCATCCCTGAGTATTGTCTGCTGTGGGGTAAACACTCCCCGTAAATGCTCTCTTGCTTGTTGGAGCAAGTACAGAGAATCCAGGAACTTGTTCCTATACCTTTTTAGAAGCCTTGCTTCATGCCGGAATGCATTTCCCTCAGGCAACTGACACTAGCAAACTCAATAGTCACTCTACTGACTGAGTGGTAGGCCCGTATTTTATCTTGCTTTCAATACAGATTTTACATCTGATATTTTTAAATTTTTAGGTTAGTGCACAAAATAGTAAGTTTCACAGCATCTAATTCCTTAAATAGAAATATCTGAAAACAATATACGACAGCTCTGGCTCAACAAAATGTTTCTGAATGGAAAGGGAAGAGCAGGCAGGGCTGGCGATGGCTCTGTGAGTGGCCTGCATGCTGTGCAAACCCGAGGAGCTACACTGGATCCCAGCACTATGTCAGAGCCAGGCCCCGCAGTGCTGCCTGCAATCCCTGCCCTGCCGAGTGGAGGCTGGATGCTCCCAGGGTCTCGGTGGCCAGACAGCCTAACTGAAATTGTAAACTCTGAGTTCAGTGAGAGCCTGCCTCAAAAACATGGTGGAGGGACTGAGAAGACTGAGCACTGACCTCAGTGAACATCCTATATACACGAACGCTTACGCAGGAGGGACAGGAAAGGAAGCTGGCTGTCATTAAATGAGGTAGTGAGCGTGAACATCCGGGGAGTAGGGCACAGACAGAAGCTCAAAGCTTGTGCACCTCATTAATAATCTCTAGTGCCCTTTATCCTTAGGACACCTGACCGCTATGTAAGTCACACAGGGAAATGCCTTACATCCCCCGAGTTACAGCCTCAGGCAAACTGACACGCGGGACAAACCACAAACAAATGAACAAATCCCCCACCCCCAAACTAGATGTGGCAGTTCATCAGAGTTACTTCACGGTAAGCTCAAGAACAGTAGTAACATAAAACCATCAGTCACAGTTTCCTTCTCTGGGCTAGAACTCTGTCTAGATGAGTCTACATACATGATGTTCCCAACAGCACGGAAAGCACATGCTGAGATCAGCATGTGCACCGGCCTTTTCACTGTATGTAAATATGTAAACCACATATTAGTGTGAAAACATTTCTGACCTCAGCAAAATTCTAAAAGTTCCTGTGAGCAACTTGTTGCTTTCCCCGGATCAATTTATTCTGTTTAAATAAAACTTATCAAAACAGAGCCAAAGTCTTGGCCTCTCGGGAGTGTGCAGCCTGCCCCCCCCCCCCCCAGCTTCTCTCTGTATTTCCATCCACTCTACTCTCTGAGTGCGAGTTAACCGCCATCACTCGCATGGACAGCCCTGTGTATCTGAGTCTCTTAGGAGACGTCGCAGAGCTCTCCTATATAGTACACAACACATAGATTGTATTTCGTGCATATTTTAAGCTACAGTGCTGTAGCCTAATTTTCTATTCAATGGGTGTATAAAAATAGAAGTATAGCTCATTACTTCTAATAGCTGAAGCATATCCCTTTATTTAACTGGCCTCCTACTGACAGATATTCAGGTTACTGCAGCCTTTCCCCCTCACAAACCACAGACAGCGCTTTATAAACTCTGAAAGCATCTCTGTACTAGAAATGGCTCGGTGCAGACTTGCCTGTGTGTGTGCCCATTCCCGTACATCCAGACGCTGCCGTGTTTATTCCTTTTCATTGCATATGAGGTAAACAGTCTTGCATTTCTCTGGTTATAACTGAGCTTGAAGATTTTTCTTAAGCTACAAACCTCGTTAATTTGTATTTTTCTTTTGTGTGTGCGTATTACTGCCTTTAGCCTTTGAGTCTTGAGGTGAATAATTCCCAGATTATCAGGTTATTAGCAGTGGCCTTCCACGAGGAAAGGAAATGGTGTGTGAGCCACTGGGTTTCTCACTTGGTTGTTTTGGACTCATCCTATTCCAGGTGCTGTAGGAAGATAGATCTGTGCGTTCCTTTACCCTTAAGAGACACGGGCACCAAAACCCAGAACTTTGTTACATCAAGTGAACAGGTACAAACCTTCCAGCAGTTGTGACTGGGTGGAGCACATGCAGGAACCAGTTTAGACAGTCAGGGCTTCCTTGGAGGAAAGGCCTATGACATCCGTGGCTGCCTTTCCCACCTATGAAATCCTCAAGAGGAATCCAAGGTTAACTGTCTGGAGCCAGAAACGCACCTTAGTGTGTGCGAACCCAAGCCAAAAGCAGCATACGCCGTGGAGACCAGAAAGATGACATGCACAGAGGCCCAAAGAGAGTGTCAGATCTGGAGCTGTAGTCACAGGCAGTTGTGAGTGAGTGGCCTGGTGTGGGTTCTGGGAACAGAACTCTACCCTCTGCAGGAGCAGTAAGTTCTCCTGTCGGCTGAGCCATCTCAACTCCAAGGAAAACGTTTTAGTTAGCAAACTGCCAAGACAATCTCTCTGTCAGTCATCCAAGGAATTAAAACACACACACACACACACACACACACACACACACACACACACACACACACACTATTTTTTCCTTTGAGACAGGGTTTCTCTGTGTAGATTTGGAGCCTGTCCTGGAACTAGCTCTTATAGACCAGGCTGGCCTCAAACTCACAGATCGGCTTGCCTCTGCCTCCCCAGTGCTGGGATTAAAGGCGTGCGCCACCACCGCCTAGCCTTGGAATTGCAATATTTTAAGAGGTGGTTCCGATGTCAAGTAGAACATTTCAAGTTAGGTAATGTACAAGAAACTCCACCTTCCACAGACCTCTTGAGGACAGAGGAAGTGAGGTTCAGTGCTGGCCTCTGCACTGTCTCCATACACAGCAGAGCAGGAGCTTTTCTCCCAGGACCCGGATGATGTGACACCCCGGTGCCACGCAGAGCTAGGGAGGGTCAGAGAGCGCACACAGCCATTGCGCTTTCCTGTGAGGTCCTATGACTATACATACCGCCACTGTCAAGACTTCACCAAGACTCTCACCTGACCTGTCTGTACTGTCAGAAGGTTAGGAGTCCAGGAAAAAGCCTCCATGCTGAGGGATCATCTGTTCAAACTGCAGCCTGGACTTGAGGTCCAAGAGGATAGACACTAACCTAAGAGTGTTGAGAGACCAGACCTTTAGGTGGCCATTAGATTACAGGTCACTGGGGAGAGGGTAGATACATGCTTGCTCTCCGGTTCTTGCCATGATATGCCCTGTGTCACTCTGAGACTATGTCAGCAAGGAGGCCCTCACCTCTTTTGAGCCTCCAAACCTGCAGGCTATGTCAACCTTTTTTCTTTATAAAGTAACCTAGCCTGTTATTTCACAATAGCAATGGAAAATTGACCAATACATTCAGAGAACAAGTTTCAGTATATTTGCTTTGAAACCAATAGATAATCCTCAAAGCCCAGGCTAGAAAAAAAAAATCAACAGAACTTCTTTAGTGAGTTACTAGGGTGAGACATGAAGACAACACTGATTTATATTTATGCCTTTCACCTAAGTGTCTGCTGCTAGCAAACTGGCCATTCTCACGAGTGATCAGAGCTGTTTAAGGGAAGGAGACCCACCTCACAAGCCTACTTCAGTTGTGCATCCTGCCTGAAGAGAGAAAAACACGATGTTTACTCTCTGCGGAATCTATATTATGTTAAGTTTCTGCTACAGGAATGCAAACTTGACCTCTATTTGTCAATGTAAACAATAGTGCATATTACATAGCACTTAGGAATTAAAAGTGATCCAAAGCAAGAAGCCAGCTAAGACAGAAGGTAGAGGCCAACAGTTGCTATGTGATATTAAGGCAACAGAGAGGAGAAAAGAAACATGATTTTGCTAAATGTCAAATAGTATTCGGTGAGGCCTGCAAGACGGCGTAGTGTAAAGACACTTTCTGCCCATGCTGATGACCGAGTTCCACTCCTGGGACCCACACACTCGAGGGAGAAACTCAACTCCCAAAGTTGTCCTCTGACCAGGCATTCCCATGCTCCCTGACACTCAAAAAATAAACTGTTTAAAAAGTGCTTGATGGAATGTATCGTGTATCCTGGTAAAGGTCTTAGTAAATAAACGACAACTGACAATACCTCTTTGATGTAGAGCTGGAGATGCATTTACGATTTGAGCACCACAGCCCATGCGGTCTGGGAGGGACCAGGGCACTAGCGCAACTACAGGGTGCCAGGGCTCAGTACCCACACAAGTTAGTTCCATGTGCTGTAACAAGAACTTAAGAACTTGACTGGAAGCAACTGGAGAAGAGTGTTTCTCTAGGCCTGAACAGCTGCCAGACTGGGTGGGACAGACACCTCTGGCTACAAAATGGTGCCCAAATATTTGACAAGAATTTCCACATAAAGCCTGAAAAAGCTATTTTTTTCTAGAAAAAAAAAAAGATTCTAGACAAACAAGAACAGAGCCAAGCACAGCTTCTTGGTGACCATCTTTACTCCTGTAGGCTCTGTTTGCTGGTGACTCCTCTAAAAGAGGCTTCCAGACTCAGTGTTAGTGGCAAAAACCAAGCAGCTCTTTTAAGAGGTTCTGCCACCAAACACTTAAATGGTGTTTATGAGCAGCTGGCGGCAAAACTGTATGTTATTGTGTGGTCTTTAAATTGTTTGACTGCTGAGAAAGGAGCAACAGCTGCTAAAAGACATTTGATTATGAATGCTGCTGGATTAATCCAACCTATATAATTTGAAAATACCTTGACTTCAAAATTGAAGTCAAAAGATATGTTACTTTGGAGAAGAGGTTTTACTTTTGTTTCCACAGGAAACGAGAGATTGTGGATTCATTCTGGGTTAAGAAAAATAGGGTGTGATCAAGGAAAACCCCTGAAAAATCTCCGTGGGAACGGATGGCCCAGATGACCCAATGTTTTAGAGCAACTTCCTAAACTTGCAGTTTCCTCTGAGTTCTGCATCCAGAGCAGCTTCAAGACTGCTGGCTGAGATGATCCAGCCTCACAGAATACTCCAGTCAGGACTTGACCATCATCCTAAATTTTCTTTAGGTTTCCATAAGATTATCAGCGCCCTGATCAGGAGGAAGTAGCCTGAAAACTACGCCTATATTCCCAAAAAAAATGCATTATGGATGTTTGTCTTTGTTTAGAGTATTGGTTACAAGTTTTTATGGATAATGGTCAGGAAAAAAGCTAAGCAAAGGAGATTAGATTCAGGGTCTTGTTTTGAAAAGAAAAAAAGGGAACTGCTGTGGGATAATGAGTTTGTACACTGTAAAGATTTATCACTCATATTGGTTTAATAAAAGGCTGATTGGCCAGTAGCCAGGCAGGAAGTAAAGGTGGGGTGACCAGATTAAGAGAAATCTGGGAAGAGGAAAGGCAGTCACCAGAGGAAGCAAGATGAGAATGCATCACTGAGAGAAGGTACCAAGCCATGTGGTTAAGCATAAACAAGAACTATGGGTTAATTTAAGTTTTGAAAGCTAGTTAATAATAAGTCTGAGCTAAGAGGCCAAACAGTTTATAATTAATATAAGCCTCTGTGTGTTTCTTCGGGACTGAGTGGCTGTGGGGCCAGGTGAGACAGAATCTTCTGTCTACAGGTTTACAGTGGCTCAGGGTTTATGGGGTTAGCTCATCATGGAGCAGAAGGAGTGGGCAGGCTGACATGGCTGGTCACATGTCATCTGTAGGCAGAGATAAATGCTGTGTTCAGACTTCCCCACTCTTCCTATACTTTCTTTATTCAGTCTGGACGCCCATCCCTCAGCCAGTGTGGGTCATGTCTCCACACTGAAAGGTCTCTGGAGACACCTGTGCAGATATGCTTAGCAGTTTCTCTCCTGGGTGATTTTAGAAACAAGCCAACCCTGTTTCTATTTCATTTCACAAACAACACAGATTAACCATCAGAGGTGGGGGAAGCACTACAAAATGTGAACCACTGGAAATAATCATTGTTTGCTGATGATAAAATCACTTTCCTAGAAACCGAAAATATTGTTTTATTAATGTTGTTTTATTAATAAAAAATTAAAATGTTTTTATTAATAAAATTGTTTTTAATTAAATTTAAAAATAATAATTATATTATTAAAAGTTCAGTAAGGAGGTTCAATTTAGCCTACTCAGGGCAGGCCATGCCACTCAGGTGAACAGCAGCAGGGCACACCAGCCAGGAGAACAGATAGGCAAACTCAGGCATAGACCTCCCTGTTGGGCCAAAAGCCATGGTGGCTACCAGAAGTCCAGCCCCCAACTCAGAGGGAGACTCCTTGCTGGACCACAGGTCACACTGGCTACAAAAACCCCAGGTCACAAAGACAGAAGACCAAGGAGAAATAGAAACCAAGAAAGGAAACACCCATTCAAGAAAGACAAACTCAGAAACTGATACCTAGACCTAGATGTGCTCCAAACCTAGATATCTAGATGCCAGTGTAAGAACTCAGTCAACAAGGGCCAGGGCAGTATGTCACCCCCAGAGCCCAGCTGTCCTCCTAGAGCAAACCCTGAATGTTCCAACACAGCTGAAGCACAAGAAAATGACCTTAAAATCAACTTTATGAAAAAGTATAGATCCTGGTCTTATTGGAGATTCTATTACTGTAAAGAGATACCATGACCATGGCAACTCTTATAAAGAAAACATTTAACTGGGGTGGCTTACAGTTTCAGAGGTTTAGTCCATTATCATTATGGTGGGTCATGGCAGACATAGTGCTGGAGAAGGAGCTGAAGAGTACTACATCTTGATCTGCAGGCGACAATCTGCCACACTGAACATACCCCGAGTTTAGGAGACCTCAAAGCCCACCCCCAGTGACACTTCCTCTAACAAAACCACACCTCCTAATAGTGCCACTCCCTCTGATCTTTTGCCTGCTCTTGGGACCCTTTTCTTCCTACTGGGTTGCCTATTCCAGCCTTGATATGAGGGTATTTTCCTAGTCTTATTTTAACTTGTTATACCATGTTTGGCTGATATCCCTGTAAGGCCTGCTCTTTTCTGAAAGGAAACGGAGGAGGAGTGGATCTTGAAATGAGGGAAGCGAGGGAGAGAGCCTAGAAGCAGAGGAGGGAAGGGAAACTATAGTTGGGATGTTATATATGAGAGAATAATAAATTTTAAAAAATAAACTGACTCAAAAAAGTAACTGGAAATATGTCGTGAATAAAGAGTATCATTTATATAACAGTGAGCAAAAAAGCACCTGTTGGAGCTGGGCTGGATCTGTTGATCTCTGCATTGTGTCCCCTTGTGGTCCTGGATACCAATTCTTATGGTGATTTGTTACAGTATTAAACACTACCTGTGAACTGTTCATGTAGGCTTTCTTGTTAATACACTGTAACGCGTTAGCTGTCAGGACTATGGCCATCTTGAGATACAGCGAGCATCAATGGTATCTGAGATCAACAACTGTACTGTGACAGGGACACATCTGTGCGCCCACTGCGAGGAGGTCCATACTATTGCAGTTTGTCACCCACATCCATGGCAGAAAGAACAGACAAGTTAGAGGTCACTGAAAATCCCTATAGGTTCACAGACCCCTGAACTCTGTGAGGCTCTGTGGGGTCTGTGCTCTAGGCTAAGATCTGCCTACTGATACCTTTGAGCCCTCCTCCAGTTCCTAAGGTTTGTGGGTTACTTAAAAATCAGCATCTTCCCCATAAATTTTATTATTATATGTTGTCAGAGGCTTCTTGTTTGTTCTTGGCCACTCAGACCCGAAATAATTACACAGAAACTATATTATTTAAAACACTGCTTGGCCAATAGCTTAAGCATCATTCTAGCTTAAATTAACCCATTTCTATTAATCTGTGTATTGCCACGTGGCTGTGGCTTACCAGGCTGTGGCTTACCAGGCAAAGTTCTGGCATCTGTCTCTTCTGGCAGCTACATGGCATCTCACTGATTCCACCTTCTTTCTCCCAGCATTCAGTTTAGTCTTCTCACCTAGCTCTACTCTGCTGTATCACAGGCCAAAGTAGCTTCTTTATTCATTAACCAATAAAAGCAACACATATACAGAAGGAGTTCCCACATTAATTATATGTTCAATGGATGTTAACAAAGTGGTTTTCATGTTTTTTTTTTTTGTTTTGTTTTGTTTCAGATTTTGGTTTTTTAAAGACAGGGTTTCTCTGTAGCTTTGGAGCCTTCCTTGAACTCACTCTGCAGACCAACCAGGTTTTCCTTGAACTAATAGAGATCCTCTTGTCTCTGCCTCCCGAGTGCTGGGATTAAAGGTATGTGCCACCACCACCCGGCTTTTCATGGTTATTTTTTTAAGGGGCATCATCTAGGTGATGAATTTGTGGGTTTCTTTCATGAGATTAATCCTTCATGTTTAACACAGCTAGCAAACAAATAAAAAGGAATTTTAACTTTTAAAGATTTACTTGTATTATATATTTATGTGTATGTGTGTGTGTGTGGCCACATAGGTTAGGAGAGAATAAGATCCCCTGGAGCTGATTTACAGGTGGCTTTGATCTGTCCAAGGTGCCATCCCATGGGGGGGGCAGAGTGTAGTTTATGGTTTGGGTTCTCTCTGTTCACTTTATGCATCCCACATGTTGAACACAGGCAGGCTATCGGGTGTGCCAGTAAGCACCTTTACACATTAAGCCATCTTACTGGCCAGGGACTTTTCTGTTTGTGTTTTGTTTTGAGACAGGATTTTTATGCATAGCCCTGGCTGACTTGGAACTCACTTTGTAGACCATGCTGACCTTGAAGTCACAGAGATCAGCCTGCCTCTGTTTCCCAAGTGCTGGGATTAAAGGCGTACAACCACCACACCCAGATCTTACTTTTTAATATTACACTAAGAAAAAAGTAAAAATATATATTCAATGGATTGTCAAAGATACCATTTTAAACATCTAACAAATCAGACAGGTACCAACCCACCTGCCCCCAGTGCTCGGAGCAGAGAAGCTGCACAGCCCAGTGCCATAGCAACCAGCAGCCTGCACACCAGGGGCAGCTCCTGCTTGTTTTATGTTTTGCTTACTGGGCAAACCTTTCTTTGACACATTATCTTGCCATCAATAGTCTCCTCACCCCGAGAGGCTCCCCATACCCAACCCTGCCAAACACAGAGCAATAGGAAGAGTGGGCATTATATAAACACGACTGGGCACACAGCTCTGTGTCATCTTGCCTTTATCGTTGTTCCAAATAGAAGACAGTCCATGCGCCTCACAATCTTCAACCAGCTCTTGCTGCCAACGAGCGAAAACCCTTCCTGAAACAGCAATTAGGTGGGGTTAGCGACAGAAGCAGAAAGGGACCCTGGAGATACGGTGACAGGCTGACTTTACCTGCATGCCCATTCATAAAAAGGCTCCAGTATCTCTTAACTCATAGCAACACCTTTACAGGACGGACGCTCTCTCAACCTTCTGGGAAACAGCAGACGTGATGTGGTGGCCCCTGTACTGCTGGGACACATCAAGCCTTGATTTGGCGTGCCACTTCCCCAAGCTCCTGGGGCATGGGTGCTGGTATCACCTCTCCAGACTCAAGGGCATATCTGCTCTTTCTCCTGGCTCCTTTATCCTTGCCTCTTCTGTACAACCAGGGCACATCTCTGTTTCATTCTTTTCCCATGACTAACCACACTCACAGGGCAGGCGTTAATAATCTGGCTTTTTTTCATGCTGGCCATTTACCTTCTGTTTCCTCAAAGAAACAGATATCTGAGGTCTCCAGGATGGCAGTTAACCACATGCTCCTTTGCCCACACCTCCCACTGAACGTGACCCCACCGACTCCTGATTCCCCTTCCCCATGTTGCCCCATGCCCACAGGAAGTACTCAGACTTGAACTGGTGCCATATATGCAAGGAGACCTCAGCCCACATATATCCAAAAAAGGTTGGGATGTTGGGGATCTCCAGGTAGGAGCCCCATTCCACGCTCTGGTCTCACTTCTCCCATGCCAGACCCTGCCCCTGAAAAAGCCCGCCAAAAGTCAGCCCTTTCCCGGGGCTACTCAAGACCACACCTGTCTTGTAAGACGTGGTCATCATATTTGCCATGTGATTCCTCCCCTGCCTTCCCAGGAGTCACCCAGGAGTTGCTTTGCTCGACTCAGATTAGACCTGGATTTACTAATTCGGCCCGATGTGACTGATTACATAGGCCGCAGCGTTACTACCTGGGGATATAAACTTTTTGCTTCCTCTGAACAAGCTGGTACCTTCTTAATTCACACCCGTGGAAGCAATGCCACCAAATGCTAAGGTGAACGCCTCACCAGTGCCAAGTCCTGGCACTCATTTGAAAAATGGTTCTTGACCTCTTCGTATTAAAATGATACCGAAGTAGTAAACTCACATCCATACTTGCTGTAAAACACATTTCTATGCCCAGATTTACTCAAACGACCTTCTATTCCCCTGACACAGGCCTCACAATTCTCGTTTTTGAGTTCATCAGACCCACTTCTAACAGCATGGTTAGATTCCTCATCATAAGAACCTTATTTTCCCAATAATGGAGAATGTGAGGCCATGTGGGCTTTTTTTTTTTTTTTTTTGAGTATTCAGTTCTTTATTTACATCTGACAGAGGGGGAAAAGGAAGAAAATGGCAGAAAGGGCAGCAGAGGGCACACAAGTTTCACAGAGTGCCAACAGGGTCTAGCGCTGTCTGCAGAACAGACATCAAGGACCTTGCGGTCTACAGCTCTTAAGCTGCCTGCACCTTGCTAGGGATGCAGCCTAAGGTGGAATGTGTTCAGCCTGATAGCCCAGACAGCGAAAACTCCCTGTGTACAGTCTCTTTACCTGAGAAGGTCAAGAACTCAAAGGTCAAGGCAAACAAAAGAAAATGCCCTTGGCCATTCCAGCCTCCCCAGTTTGCTCTTTCTAAATCCCTAGAGATTAAATTTTTCCACTTCCTTGGAAAGTCACCAATAGTTTCTCTGTTAAAACAGGACAAGAAATCAGGCAAAACATTTATGGTTTCTTCTTCAGACTTTCTCAAGCTGGCATGGTGGTCCACACCTGAAAGACTCAGGAGTCCTGAGTCGGGAGGATTGCCACAAGTTTAAAGTCTGCCCAAGTTTCATAATGAGACTTAGTCTCAAAATAAAAACAAAAACTCTCAAATTTGTAAAAAAAAATATGTAATTGTGGCACCCCAAATAATAAGCTGTTGTTCTAGGTGGCAGGCTGTGGAGAGGGCATAGAGTACATTCATGAAGTACTTAGGGGGACAGTCTGATAATGCTGATCATTTAACCTAATAGTGAAAGTGTTGGGGACAATCTACAGGTCAGTCTGCACTCTTCCTGACCTGGGGCACGGATGGGATGGACATTACTGCATTCAATTTGATTGCATTTTATTTATTTGGCAGGAGGGACAGGTGGAGGGGTGGCATCAGGAAGTGCAGAGGTAAGAGGACATCCTGCAGGGATCAGTCCTCTCCTGCTACCATGTGGGTGTGGGGACTGAACTCGGGTTTTTAGGCTTAGTGATAGGTACCTTTCCCACTGACATGTCTCGGCAGCCCTTGCTGCAATTTAAAGAAGATTTTATGTGTATGAGTGTTTCGCCCGCATGTATATATGCACACCACATGTCTGCAATGCCCGCACAGTCCAGAAGAGGGCCCTGAATCACTTGGAACAGGAGTTACAGTGGGGTTCTGAGCAGGAAACCAAACCCAGTTCCTGTCAGAGCTGTAAGTGCTCCCCACTGCTGAGCCCCCTCCAGCTCCTCACTGCTGAGCCCCCTCCAGCTCCTCACTGCTGAGCCCCCCAGCTCCTCACTGCTGAGCCCCCCCAGCTCCTCACTGCTGAGCCCCCTCCAGCTCCTCACTG